>NC_133776.1:59965331-59972439 GCF_003597395.2 Chelonoidis abingdonii
CCCACCACACCAGGGGCTAGGTCGCCCAACTCCTGGGGTAGTCTCTGTCTGCACTGCTGGCTACATATGTATTGCAACCGTCGTGATCAGCAGCACCGAGACACAACATATCATAACAATGTAAAAGCAAAATACAAGTTACTCCTAATAACACTTAATTTTAAAAAAGAAAGGAAAAAATGGAAAAGTTAAAGAAAACACATCACCTGCCTGTGGCAGGGAACATCACAGAACCAGTGTCCTCCTTGGAATGACTCAGGAGGCCAGTTTCCTACGATGTCTGTGTATTGCATGTCCCAGCCACCGAATCTCTTCTACAGGCCTGGCTCTGTGTCTGCAGGGAGACGCTGTGGGTTGGGGACACTTGCTCGGACGGGGGTCCAAAACCACGAACACCAGCTCGTCAGAGGGTCTGAACGGACGGCAGATTGCCTGGCTCCTACCTACCGCCAGCGGTCACCCATCAAGCACTCTGTCAGGCTGTTTAGGCCCCCCCTCACCCAGTCTGGCCTGCAGGGCGCGGCCCTGGACTGAAGGTGCCTCCCGTGCTGCTGAGGGAAGGCCGGTCCGACTGACCCAGTGGGCCCCTCATCCCGCACGTACCTCAGCGCGTCCACTGCACCCGCGAGTTCCGAAAGAAGCCTAGCCAACTCCAACAGGAGCACGCTCAATCTGCAGCACAGCTGCCGCTGCTGCCGACTTCACTCCCTGGGCTGCTTCTCTGGCCTCCTTCTGGCTCCAGCTGTAATCGCTCTGCTCCCAGGGCAGGGCTGCTCTGCAGGCTGCTTCCGTGACTCTGCTCTGAGCTCTCATCTGCTTCCTGGGCTGCTTGTCTGGCCCCTCTGGCTCTGGTTGCTGCAGCTCTCCTCCCAGGGCAGGTCTGCTCTCTCTGGGCTGTGCTCTGGCTTTTTGGGCTGCAGCTCTGCTCCCATCAGTTTAGCTTGGGCCCCTCTCCATCTGACTCAGACAATTCCAGCTCACATGGAGGACGGGACCCCCCTGGCCTCCTGACTCCTTGATTAGCCTGTCCGCCCTGTCAATCAGGCTGACCTGGAGCATTAGCCTCTCCACATTGTACGTGGAGACTGTCAGTTTCAGGCTCCTGATTTCCCATCGACCCCTCCTTTTTAGTGCTGGGAGCTAGCAGCCAAACACCCCCACTGAATGTTAGAAAGGGGGCAACAGTCCTCTTACATTCCCCCTTGCTAAAATTCTGTCACAGCCACAATATTCACACCAGTGCATTCGGGCCCCATAGTAACAACATATACCCACATCATTTTATAACAAAAACCCATTAACAATTATCAAAAGAGCATTTAACATATTTAGCATTTTACATCTACTTCTTTATACTATACATAACAATATTCATTAAAACACTATATAGAACCAATAACATAACTATCTTTAAGTTTAATAGGCAGTACATGCTTATTAGCCCTCTGGAACCTTCTTAAGACTGCTGGTTCATTACCCATACTTTCTATTTTCCTGTTCTTGGGTAATACTAGGTCACTTTGAGGGATCCGGCCATTCTGATTAGGGTTTGGGTTTACCCCATTGGTTTCAGTCTCATCGGGAAATGCTGCACTATGCCTCCTACGAGCCCTGGTCAGATTAATAGTCCAACTCTTTAGCTGGTCCCTATGTATTACTCTCTCAGGACCTCCTTGTTCAGGCTGGTTAGCGTACACTGGTAGTTCAGGATTGTTGTGGGTGACCATAGTGTGGGGATTTGGCTTCCATTTGTCCTGTATTTTATCACATCTCCGGCGTCTACCGCTACGAACTGGTACACAGTCACCAGATCAGATCAGAGCCCCACTGGATTTGCGATCATAAGTCCTTTTCCTACTTTGGGTGGTGTCTTTAGTTGTACTGAGAGCAACTTTACAGGCTATCTTCAGCCTGTCATGGTGACCTTTGACCTGGTCATTATAATTGGTCACCTCATCCTTAGAAAAGACTTCTTGATGCTTCTCTGGCAACGCCCTTATGTTAGCCACATGTGCAGGAATCACTTGGCATGACGCTTGAACTGGAACTGGCAGTCTCCCATCACATCTTTCTTGAAGAAAGGTAACTCATCCTCCCTTCTCCCTCGTCACCTGCAGCTCATTTTCTGGTACACAGCAGTGTTCGTCAAGGATCTTCCCTTTCCAAGGAGGAATAATGATCTTCCGTTTTCTGCCCACTTTAACATTTCCAATATGCCTTGTGGGGACCAGGGAATGACTCTGCCTCTCTGCTCGCGCCAGTACTCTACTCAGCACAGCATTCTTTGTAGAGTGCTCGTGACGTTCATCCTCCTGGTTCCTTCTCCTGGTAAGAGTAGCTCCTTCAGCTCACTAATGATGTTCATTCCTAGAATCCCCGGGACTCCTTCTCCCATATGGCTCCCTTTTGAGGCTTTGTCTTTCAGGATGAAGATGCATTTTCCTGGCAGCGTTTGGCCCATATACCCTAAGTCTCTTCAAGGCACCCCACCACTGGGATTGCCAGTCCATTAACAGCTGTTAGACATACAAACCGTGTACTGTGCATGGTCAGGTCCTTGTCCTTCAAATATTTTTGAAAATGCGACTCAGTAATGGTGGTGACTTCTGAGCCACTATCTAACAAACATCTGGTCTTCACCCCTGCTATACATACTTCAGCAGTTAGACAGTCTCCAAATGCTCGTTTACAGAAGTCGCTAGATATGCTGGCACTGACCATGTTCATCTCACTGTATGCAGAGGGATTTTCCACCAAGGACAGGCCTACGAATCCTTCTGCCACTGCTTGGCCTTCTACTCTAGATGGACCACTTGCTCCTGGTGCCCCATTGGTTTTGAGTGCCTGGGACTCTGTTCTCCTTCTCAGTAAACATTCTTGGCTAGTATGTCCTGGCCTTTCACAAGTGTAACAAATGTATCTTCCCAGCTCATCCTTCAGTGGGGCTCTTCGGGATCCCGGTGCCCTTGGATACTTTGGCACACTAATGGGATTTCTTTCTTTCATCACCAACTCGGTCATCACTTTCAGCATCTCCCCCATTGGACTACCAGTTTTTGGACAGCTTCACTTAAGCTTTCCAACGTTAGCTCTGTTTGGGGCAGGGCCTTTTGCCCAGCAGCTGCATTCACTAGGCCCTCACTTTGTGTACGGGGGTTAGGCTTGGCTGTCTCTGCCACAGGAAATTCCTCTTCTTCTGACCACATAAGGGCAGCCTGCATGAGTTGATGGAACTTCTTACTGGGCTCTTCTTTAAACCTCCTTTTCATTTCACGTCGGAGGGAGTCATCACGGAGCCCCAACACCAACTGCTCTTTCAGAACTTTATCTGGGTCTGGAACTCGTTGAGGGTCTCGCTGCTCTACTTTACTCATTCTCTCCTGGAGGTCATATGTACAGTTTCACCTGGCTCCTGCTTTCTCTCAAAGAACTTCTTTAGTCAGATTTCAATAGGCACCTTGTCTCCATACACTTCTAGAAGGAGTTCAAATACCTTTTCCACATCTTTCTTGTCTGCTACTGCCATGAACTTTACTGTGGCCTTGGCCTGGCCCTTGAGGTGCTCCTCTATGAAGTCCACATGATCTTCTTCAGGTATTCTTAGCACACGCAGAGCTGCCTTCACAGACTTGACCCACTCCTTTACCGTAATGTCTCCTGGTCTTGTTGGGAAGCCACCAAACTCCGTGACCTTCCGCTCCCGTGGGACATAATTAGTAGGGGGTTTCTTAGCTTCTGCTGTCTGTTAGTCTATTACTGCCTTGGCCAGCCATAAGGCTTCTCTCTGTTCAGTTCTAGCTTGTTGTAATGCCTCCGCTTGGTCTGATAATTTGCGCTGAAGTTCAGCAAACTGGATTCGTAGTTCTTCAATTCCAGCCATGGTAGAGTGCTCAATCAGGCCTGGACAGTGCTACTAGAACTCAACCACTAAACCAATGGGGTGGACCCTGTGGATAGGATCCTGTTCGTGACGCCAATTATGTAAGCGGGGAATGGGGTCCCACTACTGTGGGAAACTTTCCTGGCTTCTGCACTGCCCCGGTGAAGTGGGCTAGCGAAAGGGTCTGAGTCCTTGCTCCCACTTTCTTTACCCAGAGGCCTCCCTGCCCTTGAGGACTCCCCTTCCACTCTCCTGTCTGGCAGAGTCCTCGGAACCCCAACAAGGCTGGGCCCAGGATTCCTGGGAGGCTCAACCCCCAACCCTGCTGTGGTCACCCAGGACAGGGGCTAGGGTCTCCCCACTCTGGGGTACTCTCTCTGCACTGCGCACCTCCCTGACCCACTGATCACATCATACAATTTAAAGCAAATACAAGTTATTTAATTAACACTTAATTTTAAAAAAGAATAAGGAAAATGGAATAAGGTTAAAGGAAAACACTCACGTTGCTCTGTGGCAGGCGAACCATCACAAACAGTGTCTCTGGAATGTCAGGGCAGTTCACAGTCTGTTCCTTTGTAGTCCCAGGCCTCCTTTTCAGGCCCTGCTGTGCGCAGGGATTGCTGTGGGTTGCTCATTGCTCTGGCGGTGGTCACACCTCTCAGGCTTCTGCAGGTGGCAGACCCTTCTCTCAGCGTTCACCCCTGCCCTGTCAGGTTTATGATCCCCCCCAAGTCTGGCCTCAGGGGCCTCTTAGCTGAGGCGTCTCCCTTAGTGCTGGGCCACTGCCCAGGGTCCCCTCGCTCTCCCCAGCTGCTCACCGACCCAGCTCCTAGACTGCTCCAGCTCCACCTGCCTCAGTACGGGCTGTGCTGCTACTCTGACTTCAGCTGCCTGGGTGCTTTCTGGCTCTCTGGCTCAGTTGCTACCACTCTGCTCCCAGGGCAGGGCTGCTCTGCAGGCTGCTTCCGTGACTCTGCTCTGAGCTCTCATCTGCTTCCTGGGCTGCTTGTCTGGCCCCTCTGGCTCTGGTTGCTGCAGCTCTCCTCCCAGGGCAGGTCTGCTCTCTCTGGGCTGTGCTCTGGCTTTTTGGGCTGCAGCTCTGCTCCCATCAGCTTAGCTTGGGCCCCTCTCCATCTGACTCAGACAATTCCAGCTCACATGGAGGACAGGACCCCCCTGGCCTCCTGACTCCTTGATTAGCCTGTCCGCCCTGTCAATCAGGCTGACCTGGAGCATTAGCCTCTCCACATTGTCCCTGGAGACTGTCAGTTTCAGGCTCCTGATTTCCCATCGACCCCTCCCTTTTTAATGCTGGGAGCTAGCAACCAAACACCTCTACTGCATGTTAGTAAGGGGGCAACAGTCCCCTTACACAAGTCTGACAGCTTGCTGCTGCTGGGGTTCCATGACAGAGGATGCAGAGATTTCATCTACCTGCTGCTGATGGCCAGATGTTTGCATCTGCAACTGGGCAACAAGGGCAAGGGCTGGTCACATCCCAGTTACTGACCAAGGAGAAATGAGAATGATGAAGTTTCCAGGAACATGTCTCTACCAGGCTGAGTTTCCGACATTGCAGAGCTGGGGTCTGGTACTGACGAGAGAGCTCTGAAAGTAGGAATCTCTGCATTGGCTGCTGGCCTGAGCTCTGTTTGGGGAAGGGGATGGTACATTAGGAATGGGGATGGTGGGAGAGTTTAGAATGTGAAAAGGGAAGAATCCAGTTTTGTGGTAGGTCCATTTTGCCATGGGTTAGCACTCCTCCTCCATCCAACTTCGCTTCTTCATCCTATCTCTTAACCTGTCTTCCTGGCCTCCGTCACCATAGTAACTGAGCATCAGGATATTGGCAAGAAGGCTCTATCTGGCCTTGCCACTCAACATGGGCCTTCCAGAGGATGACTTAGAAGAGCTCTGGCTGAGTCTCCCATCCCCCAGAGCTCCCAGCTGACTCCATAGTTTCGGATGGCCTCTCATCACCCTTCTACTGCTCCACTCCCTGGGAGACGGGCGGGATGGGAGTCTTTGGTTCTGATTTGTTCAAAAAGTCTCTGGTGAACTTTCCTAGCCCCTTTGGCACTTTTGGAGACAATATGACCTAGTGAATAGAACCCGGGGACTTGGAAGACCTGGGTTCTAGTCTTAGGCCCTGCCACTGGCCTGTTGGGTGCCTTTGTGCTGTGCAGGTCACTTCTTCACTCTATGCCTCAGTTGCCCCAGATGTAATATGGAGCTAATGCTACTGACCTGCTTTGTAAACTCTAGGTGGGATTAGTTCTGGAAGGGTGGGCTCTGGTGGCTAGGGCAATTGGACCCAAAACTGGAGTGCCATTAAGAAGACTTCGGAACCAGCTTTTTTTCCCTTCGGACGGGAGCTGTAAATGTGACTGTATATGTACAAGTCTCTCCTCCTGCCCAGGCTGTGCAGGGAAGGACAGGCCAGCCACCAGGCTGATCTCTGGGGAACAGATCATTAGTGAGGGCAGTTAAGCAGCACTCCAAAGCAAGTGATCAAATCTGGCACAAGCCTTTCAATAGGGAGAGAGGTGAATGTGCTGCACCGGAGAGATGGGCAGAAACTTTTCAGCAGACAGTAAATGCTCCAGGGTGCCAAAATGATCTGCAAATTTGGTCAAATTTGGCAAATAGTTTCAGCTGAAAAAAAATCAGAAAAGTCAAAATAGTTCATTTAAGTTATTTCAGAACAAAATATTTTGACATTTCATTCCAATTCTTCCATTCAAAACAGAATTTTGTTCCAAATTTGAATGAGAAAGAAAGAAAGAAAGAAAGAAAGAAAGAAAGAAAGAAAGAAAGATGGTGTAAAACACCCCAAACCAACCCAAAATGAAACCAAAAACTCTCAAAATTCATTTAGGGTTGACTGAGCCATGTCAGTTGATTTGAAACAATGTTTCTTTCTTTCTTTCTTTCTTTTTTCCAATTTGGCAAAAACAAACAAACAAACAAAAACAAAAAAAACCTAAAAAAAAAAAATCAGTTTGGGTTCAAATCCAGCAAGTTTGTTTTTCCAGCTTTTTGGTTTGGCTTCCTGAAAAATCCATTTTTTGCTCTGATCTGCTACCCTATCCTGTTTGTTTGGCCACGTCTACACTACGGGATAAAATCAAATTTGCTAAAATCAGTTTTATAAAACTGATATTATAATTTCGATTTCATGTGGCCACACTAGGCACAGTAATTCGGCGTTGTGCGTCCATGCTC
>NC_133776.1:59972539-59975814 GCF_003597395.2 Chelonoidis abingdonii
TCATGATAAAGAGATTGCACTACAGTACTTGTATAAGGTGAATTGAAAAATACTGTTTCTTTTGTTTATCATTTTTACAGTGCAAACATTTGTAGTAAAAATAATATAAAGTGAGCTGTGTACACTTCATATTCTGTGTTGTAATTGAAATCAATATAGTTGAAAATGTAGAAAAACATCCAAAAATATGTAATGAATTTCAATTGGTATTCTATTGTTTAACAATGTGATTAAAACTTTAATTAATTGTGATTAATATTTTTTAATAAAGATCAATTTTTTTGAGTTAATCACGAGTTAACTGCAGTTAATCAACAGCCCTAGTAGAAGGTATGGCCCACTTCTGTCTTGCACCAAGGCAGCACAAAGGGGTCATAATGCTGCAGAAATGCCCCTGGGGAATACCCTCTGCATAAAGGAGTTCCCAAGCCAATACAGAGTTGCCAGGGTCACAGAAGTCCCTTCTGGCTTTATAAGCCATTAAGCATTTTGGTTTGCCTCCCCACTGCCCTTTTCGAGAAGCCGGTCTCCCATCCCTCCATCACTGCAGGAGGAGAATCTCAACGGGTACTAGGGAGTATGATTTTACATACCGATTTTACAGTCAGTTAACTACACATGTCTGTAATACTAGATGCCATTTGTAAGCAGGGTCTGAATGAGTTCTTTCTGACAGCTAGCTGGGAGGGAGAGAGACTTCAGGAGCTAACTGTATTTACACAAACACACCTGCTCTGCCAAGATGGCCTGCAGATAGAGCTCTGTTGCTCAAAGTGATCAGCTTTGGCTGGTGTTGATGTGACATTCTATACCTTGGGGGAGCGCCCTGCAACCCCCATACTCCTCATCTGTATATAATTGGGATCTTGGTTATGAGCTGGTGAAAATCACTTTTCTATCTAAATATGTATATCTTTAGAGCATATGAAGTTATGAGATTGTGTTGTATGGTTGTCAGTAAGACGTTGTAAGTTGGGAAACTGGACAGATATTAGCTCCTCAGAGAAAACAGCAAGGAAAGTAACCAATGCCTGGGCAAGTGTTGAACATCTATCAATATACATTGTCCAGCAAGGTAGCTACAAAGCAATGACTCACTTGCGCAAGGTCACACCAGGGGAATTGCTCAACTGTGTCTGGTGACTCAGCAATGCTCCCAGGCATACCTGGGCTTGTGTTCTCCAAGCACATAGATTAAGGGTATAAAAAACACGGTGGCCACTATTGTCAGAGGTATGCTGTCAGATGCTACCGGTGTGGTGCTCTGCTCTCTCCTTGTTGGTATCACTCGGCTGCGTGCGTGTGTTCCCTCTGTGTGCTGCCCCAGGGTCTGCACAAATAGACTGACACAGCAGACCCGAAGAGAACCCCAATGAGGCCACAGAGTCTAGTAAGGTACGAAGGCATTGTCGGGCCAGGTTGTTGCCGTATTGACACAACAGATAGTTCCCTAGATTGTTACTCTAGATAAAAGGCATACTTTAATATGGCCCACGGTCATGACGTCGGTCAGTAGTGGCGGGACTTTCCATGCCCCCTAGGGCCGGACAAGACATCGCCCCAGGGGATGCTTCTATACACAGGTACAACAAGTTACACATCACTTCCTGACGTATTGAGGTGCACCCCTCTACGAGCAAGGTACAACCCCTACGGTACTACGTAGTAAGGTGCCACCTCTCACCTTGTACATGTTGGTTTGAACAAAACAACTCTATCCATCATATTACCCTTTTGGCCCTGTCATTGGGATGGGATAGCCTGTTCCTTGTTATCTGTGTGGAATGTGAATGTTCTGATCTCTAGTGTTCAGTACCTTTTAGGTACGTATCTTCTTGAAGCATCAGCCCTTTCCTTGCCGGCTTCTGTGAGCAGAGCCTGCCCCTGGCTCATAGATTAACTTTGCTTTATGTTAGCAAAGTCTTGACCATTACTTTAGTTCAGGCCTTAGGCCTCATACCAGGCCTCTGATACCAAAGTTTATATCTTAGGGCCTCCTCTTACTACAGCCACAGGCTTGGCATTTCTCCTTCCCCAACCTACGCTGCAAGCAACAAGAATGCTCAGAAGATTGAAGACTCCAATAGAGGAGACTGGCCCAGGTTTCAAGGGTGAAACCTGTGTATTATGAACCATGAGAAAAATGGCTAAATCTAGATGTTGCCCAGTCTAATAGGTTGAGAGTTTAGACTGCATGCTTATATTTTCTTTTCTTTGGTAACTAACTCTGATTTTTTGCCTATCATTTATAATTTATCTGTTGTAGTCAGTACATTTGTTTTACTGTTTATCTTTAACAGCGAGTTTGCCTGAAGTGTGTGGTAAACCTGCTCAGGATTACAAGGGCTGGGGTATATCCACTTTCCATTGATGAAGTAGTGAAGCAGTTAATGAATTTGCACTGGTCATCCTTAGCAGCGCAAAATGGTATATTCCTGAAGTAGAAGGCTGGGAGCATTTGGCTGGTGCCTTACTCTGTGTGATTCAGGAATGGATCTGGGAGCATTCATGCAATCTAGCTAGGTATGGGGCTCCACATGCAGTTGTGCTGAGTGATCACAGCACCTGGAGGGTTTTGCTGCTTGACACTAGCAAAGCATTGTGAGAGACAGCCCAGGCTGCAGAGTTAAGGGGGCACAGTGGTCCCACGGGCCCAGGCTGCACCCCAGAGATCCCATCACAGCTGGGTTACAAATCACTTTAGTACTGACTGCACGGGTCATGAAATGTTATCAATGTTGTAATCTTTATTGTATGAATAAACGAGAGCAGAACTGTGCTTAACCTGTCCCAAATGATGGGGTTACCACCAGCTGAATGGACTTCGCTAAACCCGGGGCTCAAATGCCAGACCCCTGTGAAAGTAAGAGGAGTGGGGACAGGTGTTCTAGCTAGGAGATTTCGACACTCCCTAAGGGATTCTGGTTTGGTTTAACTTGTTTCTCCCCACTATTCAAAGATAAAGCTAAATAGACTCAATTAGGAACCTTTGTTATTTTAAGTGCTTAATGAGAGCTGAAATCACTTGCAGTGGGGCAGAGTTTCCGCCCATCCTGCTAAAAGCTAGCTATCACTAAGAGACTTGGGGCTGGTCTACACTACAGGTTTATACCAAATTTAGCAGCGTTAAACTGAATTAACCTTGCAACCGTCCACACAACGAAGCCCTTTATATCGATATAAAGGGCTCTTAATATCGATATCTGTACTCCTCCCCGATGAGGGGAGTAGCGCTCAAATCGGTATTGCCATTTCGGAATAGGGTTAGTGTGGCC
>NC_133776.1:60000121-60133846 GCF_003597395.2 Chelonoidis abingdonii
CCCCCCCCAAACAGGAGAAGCTCTGAGGTCCCCCCCACCGCCCGCAACCAGTGGAGTCCTGGCCTGCCCACCCCAACCACACAGGGCCGAGCCACTGGCCCCTCTACTGCTTCCCCTGGGCATCAGGCTGGCCCCAGCATTGGGATGAGCTGCCACCATGCCCCCCTGAGCACCAGGCCTGCCCCTCGAACACTGGACCCCTCCCGGCTGAGCCACCTCATTCCCATGCCCGCCAATGACTCTCCACATCCCTCCTCACTCCTCCATCCCCAAGGAGGAGGGACTTTGCAAGCAGCGGGAACCACCAGAGGAGGGGTGGAGTGAAGGAGACCTGGCAAGTAGGCAGCAGAAGCATCAGCAGGCGATGGGAGCTTTGGGGAAGGGATGGGGTGGGGCCACTGCAGCCCAGGTGTCCGGCGGCAGGTGGGTGGCCATGCCAGGGAAGGCTAAGCTTTCCCTGGCCTATTATACCTGGCGCCTATGGGTGAGGGAGCAGACGGGGGCAAGAAAAGAACTTTTGGCTGTAGAACTCAAGAATATGAGGCAGAAGACTCTACCCCATGCACTCTGGGGTGGGTTTCCTGCTCACAGTTTTATGTTTATGAATCCTGCTTGTGGTATTTTCCCTAATTAATGTCGAGTGACTTCCCTCTTCCCATTAAAAGTTTCTTTTCTACACTCAGACTCTGCTTGTGAGTGGGGAAGGATTGCCTCTCTGAGGCACCCAGGGGGTGTGTGTAATTTTCCCAGGTTACTGGGTGGGGGCTCAAGCAGGTTCTGTCTTGTATTGTTGAAAAGGAACCCTAGATATTGAAACCTGGCTCTGGCAGAAGGGTTACACAGTTTTTGTCACCACTCTGCCCTGGGGTATTCTCATGGAAGTGTTGTCATTTCACGCTCTCGGAGGTATGTGTGTGGATAAATGGTGGCTTCTCTGTCCTTAATGACATCTGGATAATTGGCTGGCACATGGAACCACAGAGCTCGAGCACAGACAATGAAAATATCTGGTGTGTGTGTAGAAGTGAGTATGTTACAAACAGCTGGCATTCAGGTGATATAACAGCCACAGTTCATTGTCATTATCACCACAATATTTACCAAGGGATGAGGTGCCAGTTGTTCTTTTGATAGCACTGCCAGCAGATGTGATCAAATGGTGTGCTTGCATCCCAGGGGCCTTATCTTATCTTGACTGGGGACAGAGTTGCAGGATCAGACCCTAAGCATCTATTTTCAACCATATATGTAAACAGAGTCTGAATGAATGCTTCCCTGACAGCTAGCTAGGAGGGGAAGAGACTATGGGTGTGTTTATGTAAATAGAGTTTGCTCCTGCTTTGTTTACATATTCATCATTTATAGCTGTATCAAAGGATCAACTATAGCTGGTGTTGGGTACAAATGACCTTAGTACTGAATGCAGGGGTAGTGAAATATGGTTACCAATGTTGCAACTATTGTAGGAATACAGGAAAGCAGGACTGTGCTTAACCTGTCCCAAAAGAGGGGGGCCTCCCTCAGCTGAAAGAACCTCATTAAGCAGGGGCTCAGATGTCAACGGACTGTGAAAGGGGAAAGAACATGAATGGGGGTGGGGGGTATATACCTATAAAGAGTCTCCTAAGGGCTTGGCTACACTTGTGGACCTATACATTGAATGCTTCCGCCGACGTGCACAGGCAGAAATCGTGGAAAAACAACACCGCTTGCCTCATAACCTAAGTCGTGCAGAACGCAATGCCATCCACAGCCTCAGAAACCACCCTGACATTATCATCAAAGAGGCTGATAAAGGAGGTGCTGTTGTCATCATGAACAGGGGCTCTCTACACAAACATCCCACACACAGATGGAATACAAGCTGTTAGGAACAGTATCCCTGATGATGCCACAGCACAACTGGCTGCTGAGCTCTGTGCCTTTATACTCACACACAACTATTTCAAGTTTGATGACAATATATACCTCCAGATCAGTGGCACTGCTATGGGCACCCGCATGGCCCCACAATACGCCAATATTTTTATGGCTGACCTGGAACAACGCTTCCTCAGCTCTCGTCCACTCACGCCCCTTCTCTACCTACGCTACATTGATGACATCTCATCATCTGGACCCATGGGAAGGAGACTCTAGAAAAATTCCACCACGATTTCAACAACTTCCACCCCACCATCAACCTCAGCCTGGACCAATCTACACGGGAGTCCACTTTCTCCACTTTCTAGACACCACGGTGCAAATAAGTGATGGTCACATTAACACCACTCTATATCGAAAACCTACCGACCGCTACGCCTACCTTCATGCCTCCAGCTTCCATCCCGGGCACATCACGATCCATTGTCTACAGCCAAGCACTGAGGTACAACCGCATCTGCTCTAACCCCTCAGACAGAGACCAACACTACAAAATCTCCACCAAGCATTCTCAAAACTACAATACCCGCACGAGGAAATTAGGAAACAGATCAACAGAGCCAGACGTGTACCCAGAAGCCTCCTACTGCAAGACAAACCCAAGAAAGAAACCAACAGGACTCCACTGGCCATCACATACAGCCCCCAGCTAAAACCCCTCCAACGCATCACAGGGATCTACAACCCATCCTGGACAATGATCCCACACTTTCACAGGTCTTGGGTGGCAGGCCAATCCTTGCCCACAGACAACCTGCCAACCTGAAACGTATTCTCACCAGCAACTGCACACCGTACCATAGTAACTCTAGCTCAGGAACCAATCCATGCAACAAACCTCGATGCCAACTCTGCCCACATATCTACACCAGCGACACCATCATAGGACCTAACCAGATCAGCCACACCATCACTGGTTCATTCACCTGCACGTCCACCAATGTAATATACGCCATCATATGCCAGCAATGCCCCTCTGCTATGTACATCGGCCAAACTGGACAGTCACTACGGAAAAGGATAAATGGACACAAATCAGATATCAGGAATGGCAATATACAAAAACCTGTAGGAGAGCACTTCAACCTCCCTGGCCACACTATAGCAGACCTTAAGGTGGCTATCCTGCAGCAAAAAAACTTCAGGACCAGACTTCAAAGAGAAAACTGCTGAGCTTCAGTTCATTTGCAAATTTGACACCATCAGCTCTGGACTAAACAAAGACTGTGAATGGCTTGCCAATTACAGAACCAGTTTCTCCTCCCTTGGTTTTCACACCTCTACTGCTAGAACAGGGCCTCACCCTCCCTGACTGCTGGGGGTTAGTCTGAACCTGGCAATCAGGGGACTATATTCAGACTAGGATTTGAGCCTTTTATGTGCTAAGGGTGTCGTGCCAATAGCAGTGGATCCCTCACTTTCTTTAGGTGCTTATGAAAAATTCCCCAACTCAAATTATCAACCACTTCTAAGCTTGCTTGCTAGCATATATATACCTGCCCCTGGAAATTTCCACTACCTGCGTCTGACGAAGTGGGTATTCACCCACGAAAGCTCACGCTCCAAAACCTCTGTTAGTCTATAAGGTGCCACAGGATTCTCTGCTGGCTACACTTGAAACTCCAAAGTGCTGCCACGGGAGTGCTCCTGCAGCAGCACTTTGGAGTGCAAGTGTGGTCATGGTTCCAGCACTGGGAGAGCTCTTCCAGTGCTGCAGGTACTCCACCTCCCTGAGGGGATTAGCTTACAGTGCTGGGGCACTGTTTACACTGGCGCTTTACAGTGCTGTAACTTGCTTCACTCAGGGGGGAGTTTTTTCACACCCCTGAGCAAGAAAGTTGCAGTGCTGTAAAAGTGCCAGTGTAGCCAAGGCCTCAGACTCTTTTAACTGGTTTATTTCTACTGTTTAAAGAATAAACAGCAAAGAATCCTGTGGCACCTTATAGACTAACAGACGTTTTTGGAACATGAGCTTTCGTGGGTGAATACCCACTTCGTCGGATGCATGTAGTGGAAATTTCCAGGGGCAGGTATATATATATATATGCTCCAAAACATATGTTAGTCTATAAGGTGCCACAGAATTCTTTGCTGCTTTTACAGATCCAGACTAACACAGCTACCTCTCCGATGTTTAAAGAATAGAGCAAAATAGGCTTCATTAGGAGCCTCTTTGTTATGTTAAGTACCCAATCAGAGCTGAAATCAGCTGTGATAGGAGTATGTTTCCACCCTACTTGCTAAGAGCTTAAAAATCATTGAGAACTGAAATGCCATGAAGTGGGGCAGCATTTCTGCCCAGCCTGCAAAAAGTTGAAATTTACTGATGTGTAGTGGTCACAGCAGAGAGGCATTATGAGCAGCCAGCAGGGCAGCTGGTAGAGAAGCAGAGTGAGAGGGGTGAGCAGGCATCCAGCAAGGCAGCAGGGGAGAGGCATGATGAGACTATTGGCTATTGGGGTGGCTAGTGGAAAGGTGCAGCTAGAGCGGTGAGCAGGCAACCAGTGGGAGTGGCCAGCAGAGTTGCCATCAGAAAGGGGCAGTGAGCAAGTGACCAAGCAGCAGAGCAAGTAAGGTACTGCTTTACAGGTGAACTCTGAAGATGCGCCTCTGAACTCTGCATCTGCACTGACCAAGGACAGCAACTGTGAGTGGAGTACAGAGAAGGGTTGGGCATGTGAAAAGGAGCTTTGGGTTGCTGGACTTAAGAACCTGAGAGGAAAAGAGCACTGCCCAACTTACTTGACGGTGGGTCTTTTACTCGTGTTTTGTTTTTGAACCCTGTTTGATGTGTTTTCCCAAATTAACGCTGAGTTACTTCTCTCCTTTTATTAAAAGCTTTTTTTCTACACTCAGACTATGTGCTTGCGAGTGAGGAACTATTGCCTCTCTGAGGTGCCCGGGGTGGTGTGTAAATTTCACAGGTTACTGGTGAGGGCTTGAGCCAGTTCTGTGTTGTATCAATGGAAAAGAACACCTAGATATTGAACCCAGCCCTGGTTACTGATACCAGTCAGCTCTGTGTTCTTGGGGAACCACGGTGCAGTAGCTAGCCTGTCTGACTCATGAAAGATACCCCCCAGCACCCCCAGTCTCTGCTTGAACCAAAACCAATCAGAGAAAAGATTTGCAGAGAGCAGTGAATGGTGTTGGGAGACACACCTAGACCCCTCCTGACAAGAGTGACAAGAACAAAGACAACTCCCCTAGACTCATCTGCATGAAAGATGGGACAGGGACGTATCTCTATTAGCATACAGAATGGAGAACAGAGAACCACACTGAACTCAGGGACCAGAAAAAGCAGGGAAGTACTTCATCATGGGAATCTCTGCTCCAGATGCTAATGAACCTATGTCTGCCCACACCCAGCTCAGCAGTTATCAGACCAATTCTAGTAATGAATCCTTGATTGATATCCAAAATACTGAAGCTGCCTAATTGCATTGTGAGCTCTCTGGAAGAAAATACCACCCATAGCCAAGAGTGATCAGCTGCTATTGTCTAGCCTAAAGAAAACTCTTGAGTCATCATTTTACCCATAAACAAATCTAGTGTTCTCCCTTGAACCCATTGTTGTTTCTCTACAAACCCCCCTACCTATGTTTAAGTAAGTGCTCTGATGCTTGGATCCAAACTATATATCATTTCTACTGGGATTCCATCTTCTCCTGACTCATCGTGCTGGGAGCTCTGCCTGTCTCCAGCACTCAGGACCCTGAGCTACCACCATCACCTGGAAACCCTGACCAGTTCAAGCCTCATGGAGTGAGTGAGATCCCTCCCTCTCTTTTCTTTTCTACCTCAGGAACTAACCTTTAATAATGTAACTGTTATGTTGGTTCAGTTCTTCTTGTGTAGTTATTATTATTCAATAAATAACTTTTATGGTTAAGTTGGTTGCTTCTCTCTCTCTCTGAACTTTACTTTTTTGTGTTTTTAGCTTCCCCGTTTACTCTGCAGCAATGCTTCTTTTACCTAAGGTACAGATCCCTGTAGTGCCCAGAATACTGTGGGGTTTGCTCATCAAGTGGTTTACCACCAGTACAATTGTGATGTGAAAGTGGGGATAGGGATGTGCTGAACCTGTGACATATGAGGGTGGCAGCTTGAAAGTACTGCTTTATCCAGTCTGCTGAGTACAGGGACATATAAAGGTGTCAGCCTAGAAGCGCTGTTCGACCCAGCCTGCTCAGGATTACTCTGTTCAGGTGCAGTACTTGTGGCATATATGGGTTGCAGCTTGAAAGTGCTGCTTGACCCAGCCCACTGAGTCCAGGGACATATAAGGATGACAGCTTAAAAGTGCTGATTGACCCTGTCTGCTCATACTTGATTAATGTATGCGGGGGGGGGGGGGGCGTGTTCATCTGGTTCTGCGGCTGGAGGAACCCAGCCCTAGGGAACCTAGGTCCTGCAGGATAGCTCCAGTGGGAGGGAACTTTCAGATGGGAGGAGTAGAGCTCTATGTAAAAACACAAGTGACATAAGCAATGCATTAATAGAATTACAGACCCCGCCCCACACACACACACAGAAAAGTAACCCTAATAAATAAGCGTACCCCAAAGTAATTGGCAAATCTGGTAACATTGCTGCTGGCTTCACGTGGCAGAAGGGTTACATATAAAACAGGCTAAAAGAATAGCCACTTGCTCAAATTTCTCATGCTTGCTCTCAGCCCAGAAGCAGATTTTATTAATGGGGAGAGGAAAAGGGCTTTATAAACATGCTCCTTCCTTTCTGATCTATGGCATGTATGTGTCCCCATCACTGGAGTATCTGAGCACCTTACAATCTTTAGTATATTGATTCTCCTACACCCTCTGAGGTGGGGTGGTGCTGTCATCCCATTATACAGATGGGAACTGAGACAGAGACTAAGGGGTATGTCCACACCGCAAAAGAGACCCTGCAGCAACCTCTGGGTTGTGCAAATCATGGGAGATGCAGGTTTGTCCAGTGGGGGGCAGTCACAAACACTCTGGATTCCATGGTTTTACATATTTTGACTTCTCTACTTTTCATTGTAGCCAAAACCAAAACTCCCATTGATTACAATGGGATCACGATGAGGCCTGTAATAATACTATAATAATAATTAATAATTAATTAATAATAATACTATGAATTCAGATGTACAAATTGCATTAATGTGGGATTTTGCATGTGCTTTTACTATGTTTCTGATCTATGAATATGGTTCAGAAATATAGTTCTGTTTGGTTCAGAAATGTTCTAAATATGGTTCAGAAATGTTTTTCCTTGTCTTGCACAAGAACTGAACCTGTGTATGAGACCCGAACTTTGCTACTTGCTGAGATGCTAAAAGCCAACACTGTAGGTTAGTTTGGGAACAGAGGTGGGAGACGAGGGGAGTCTTGCAAGGAGGGGGGTGCAGTGGAGGAGAGGACCAAGGAGGGATTCACCAGGCAGCGGCAGGCGGTGGGGCCTCGGGGAAGGGGTGGAGCAGGGAGGGGAAGAGGTGGAGCACAGGCATGGCTACCATGGACCAGGTGTCTGGCGGAGGAGGGTTGAGGGGCATCTATGTGCCAGGGGATGCTTAGCCTACACTGGCTTATTATACCTGCTGCCCATGTCCACCTGTCTGAAGTAGTTTTGTGTTATTTAAACTCCAAGTAAACAGATCGGGTACACTTGCAGGCCTCAACATGACAAAGAACCCAGACCACACTGGATAGCCCAACATCCCAAAAGAAGCAAATTGCAGCAGCAAAGGAAAACAGAGCTGCCACCCTTTGATCAACCAGCAGACCTTGGATTAGTGCCTACAGCTGTGCCTACAGGGGACAGTTAGTGACAGCTGGAGCAGTCATAATGCTCTGTCCCGTAACTAGTCAATCAGGCAACGAATGACTAAGAATGATGATGGAACCCGTAGAGAGGGGCCAGAACTAAACCCTAGAGCCAAACACCCCCAAACTATAGGGAATTTGGATCTATATCCACACATCCATCCACCACTGTGATGGGATCTCAGCATGGGGTATAGCTGCCCTGCGTAGATTGCTCTTCCCTTGTGCTGCTACCTTCCTGTACAGACAGTGAGTGCAGGGGAGGGAGAGCCCATCATAAATCTACACCTTGACTTCAGTGGGACACAAGCACGTGCAGCATAGGATTGCCATTCTTGAATCAGAGCCTGTGTGCTGGAGAGGCGTTAGGAGGAACAGCAGAAGAAACCTGGCTGCCATAGCTGACTGCGAGATATCTGCATGTGTTCTTGTAATGTCAGCTGTTTCAGACCTCAACTGGAAAAGCAAAGCCCTTTAAATCAACAATAAAACTCAAACTTTGTTTCTTAAGTGAGTTAACCTTCGTGATTCCGAATTTATGGTTCTGAAGTTTCTATATAGCAAAGAGAATATTAATTTTTTACATTAAACCCATAAAACAACGTCCTCTGTCCTAGACGTGGCCTTCTTTACAAAATCCTCAACTTCACCATGGCTTACCAAGGATCCGAGCAAATGACAAGAGTTGATGAAACGGAATCTGTCTGTCTGGGGGACACCTCTTGCTTTGTACATCATGAAGGCAGCAGAGATCAGCTGAGCTGGTTTTGCTGATAGTTCCTAGAGTGAAATGCTCCAAGCCCAGCAGCAAGGGGCTTTGGTCTCACAATTTAGTTTGTCCAGCAGTTAGTGGATTATTTCTGTTTCATTTGGCTTTGGTTCCTGACTGTTCTGTATCTTGTTTTGGTAGCCCATGAATCCAGTAAGTTCCAGTAGCCTGTTCTCAGGCCCTGCATTGGCAAAGGGATGGGTTGGGCAGCCAGCTGGCTAACCTGAAGCTTCTCAGACCTCGCCCACTTTCTCAGTCCCATCTGTCACTGGCTGCAGAGCCCTTTCATGATGTCATCTCCCTCCCACTTAGGTTTTATGGATTTCTCTTGAGAGAAAGGGCAGAATTCTCACACTTACTAGTTTCAGGAATGTTTATGAGGCCCTTTCTTACCTACTAGGGCCCTTCCCCTACTGCACCTCCATCACAGCTGATGCTTGTAAAAGCCAGGGCTGTGTGCCAGAGTCCAAGGCTCTGCGCTGCACTCAGAGCTCTGGGTTTTGCACACAGACAGTTGTAAATCTCCTCCGGTTCTGGGGACAGGCGGCTCTTAGCCTCTTTTCACTGATGCTGTCTCAGGCAGGTTTCTCTTTCCCCCATGAAAGGGGAAATGTCAGAAATGACTGTCACTGTAGGATTATTTTTAATCTGTAAATGATTTCATGGCCACATGGGAGGTTAAACCTCTGCAGAGATCAAAGCTCTGCTTTGCCCATTTGCTGCATGCATGTTCCAGTAGACCAGCAATACGTTGTGGACTATTAGTCACGGCTGCAGGCCCCAAACCCAGTCCCTTTGGTTCTAAGGAGTGCTCAGATCGTGACCATCACCCAGTATCTCAGAGTCACTGGAGAAGGGGGCTCTGCCCACACAGCTCCTGACTCGGGGAGACCTCCAGCCCCACTGATTGGCTGGGATGCACTACTTAAACTGCAAAAAGGCACAGGGCAATGTCTGAGCAGTTAATCCCCTGATGGCTGCTACTATGTAAGGACTGTGCCCACTTTCTGATGCCTGCCTATTCCTGTCCTCCTTATCCCAGGCTCCTGCCGGTCCCTGGTTCCTGCTTCACTTCAGGTCCCTGCTCCTATGCCCCACTCCTGGTGCTGGGGTTTCACTTTTGGCTCTTCCCTTTGGCTTGGCAGCTCTCTGGTTCCAGCCTCCTGACTCCATCCATTAGGCCTGATTGCCTATGCCCTGTGCCCCACAGGGAGGTGTGATGGGATGTATTCCCCATCTTAGCTCTGAAAGAGTTAACCGGAACTGGAGAGCTCAGTTAGGGCACCTGGTTGTGCCTTGCGGGTGGGCCAGGCCCAATTAGAGAGGAGTCCCAGCTCTGGGGGTGTGATGGATTCGATCACAGAAACTCCCTTGGAACTGTCACCTGATGTGCTGAGACTACCTCTGAGCCAGTTTGGGCCTCCAGAACCCTGTCTTGTTGAGCCAGACATGCCAGTCTGCTCCAGACAAACAACTGAAAACAGCTTAAGAAGTGCTCCTGTCTCTAGCACCCAGACGCCCAGCTCCCAATGGGATCCAACCCCAAATGAATCCGTTTTACTCCGTATAAAGCTTATAAATGGGTAAAATCATAAATTGTGTGCCCTCTAGAACACTGATAGGGAGATATGCACAGCTGTTTGCTCCCCCAGGTATTAATTACTTACTCTGGGTTAATTAATAAACAAAAGTGATTTTATTAAGGACAAAAAGTAGGATTTAAGTGGTTCCAAGTAATAAGAGACAGAACAAAGAAAGTTACCAAGCAAAATAAAACAAAACACACAAGTCTAAGCGTAATATATTAAGAAACTGAATACAGATAAAATCTCACCTCAGAGATATTCCAATAAGCTTCTTTCACAGACTGGACTCCTTCCTAGTCTGGGCCCAATCTTTTCCCTGGTACAGTCCTTGTTAGCTCCAACTCAGGTGGTAACCAAGGGATTTCTCATGACTGGAACCACCTTGTTCTGTTCCACCCCCTTATATAGCTTTAGCACAAGGCAGGAACCTTTTGTCCCTCTGGATCTCCATCCCTCCTTCTAAATGGAAAAGCACCAGGTTTAAGATTCCAGTGTCCTGTGATGTGGTCACATGTCCTGTGAGACCCCAAGCCTTCATTCCTCCCAGCCTGACTCACAGGACGGTTTGCAAGTAAACAGAACCATTTACAGTCAATTGTCCTAATTTGATGGAAGCCATCAAGATTACATTAATGACCCCCACTTTTTCATAATTACAATAGGACCTCAGAGTTATATTTCATATTTCTAGTTTTATATACAAGAATGATACATTCATACAAATAGGATGAACACACTCAGTAGATTATAAGCTTTGTAATGATACCTTACAAGAGACCTTTTGCATGAAACATATTCCAGTTACATTATGTTCACATTCATTAGCATATTTTCATAAAATCATATGAAGTGCAATGTCACAGGGTGGAGCTAGTATAAGGAGAAGAAGGGAACGAGCTGTGCTGTCCCTTTCTTTGCAAGTGAGACCAACAGGGGTGAAGAGGTAGCCTGGTGGAAGAGTTGGCCCAAAGAGCAGCTGCTGCAAGTTCTGGGCTTCCTGAGCAAGCGAGGCCTGAGAGGCGTTCAGCCAAGGAACAAAGCAGGGGAGTCTTGAGGAACGAGAGGTTGAGCTCAGGAGAGGGAATTAGGGCATGGCTGTATTGTTAGGGTGGAATTCTGTTGGGGATTCCTATGAGTCTTGGCCCTGTGAGAAGAAAGTGAGAACCTCGAGAGGCGGTGGGGGAAGGGCTGGCAAAGGGCTATGTTAAGAAGAAGTCCAGGGAGGAGTCAGACAGAGCTGAACTAGGCTGCTGATTACAGCACCCCTGGACAGGAACCCTATGTTGTGAGAGGCCTGGGTCACCTACCAGCCACTGGGAAGGTGTCAGGAGACCCCTGAGAAGGGGATAAGGTTGACTGGGAGCCCTGAGAGAAGGACACAAGGAACAAGGGGTACAGAGTTGAGGGCAAAAGACCAGATGTCAGGACACTGGACATTCATTTGCTGGGCTTCCTGTTACCCCAGAAGGAACAGAACTAAAATGTGACCGAGCTGGAGTGCTGAGTCATGAGATGAGGCAGAGCACTGGTGGGACCAGAGCAGCTATTGGCAGGGGAAGCTAGAGAGGAAAGAGCTGCTGTGCCACACCCAACCATGAGGGAGCCAGATGTGAGTCCAATCTTCCACAGGAGTTTTACTCATTGGTGCTGTTGGGCTACATCCTCACCTGAGCAACTTCTCTGCTTCCCTGAGCCTAGGCCAGCTGAGGGCCAGAATAGCCTCTGTGTAACTAAGAGCAGTACAAGAGCTGCTCTGTTTTATGCTGGCTGCAAGTAGGGTTGCCAATTTTCTAAATGCACAAAACCAAACCCTCCTTCCCTGCCTCCAGCCCACCTCCCTACTTCACTCACTCTCCCCAACCCTCACTCACTTTCACTGGGCTGGGGAAGGGGGTTGGGGGTGAGGGCTCCAGCTGGGGTGCAGGCTCTGGGGTTGGGCCCGATATAAGGGGTTCAGGATGAGGGAGGGAGATCTGGGCTTGGGCAGGGAGTTAGCGTGCGGTAGGGGGTGAGGACTCCTGCTGGTGCTGTGGACTTCGGGTGGGGCTGGGTATGAGAGGTTTGCAGTGCAGGACGGGGCTCCTGGCTGGGGCAGAGGGTTCAGATGCGGGAGGAGGTTAAGGGTGCAGGCTCCGAGAGGGAGTTTGGGTGTGGGAAAGGCCTGGAGTAGGGGGCTGGAGCGTAGGAGAGGGTGCGGGCTCCATGAGGGAGTTTGGAGCAGGGGGTTGAGGTGCGGGTGGTGCTTACCTCAGGCAGCTCCTGATGGTGGCACAGCACAGCTTAGGCAGGCTCCCTGCCTGCCCTGCTCCACACCGCTCCCAGAAGTGGCCGGCATGTCTGGCCCTTAGGTGGAGGTGCAGCCAGGCAGTTCTGCACAGTGTGCACTGCCCATGCCAGCAGGTGCCAGCTTCGCAGCTCCCATTGGCCCTGGCTCTTGGCCAATGGGAGATGCGGAGCTGGCACTCGAGGCGGGATAGTACTCGGCCACTATCTACTTCTAGGGACTGCAGGGACATTTCACCGCTTCCGGGGAACATGTGGAGCAAGGGCAGACAGGGAGCCTGATTTAGTCCAGTCAGTGGCACAGCAATTCTTGTAAAGGCCTGGTCAGCAGTGCTGACCAGAGCCTCCATGCCCCCTTTTCGACTTGGCATTCCTGTCTAAAACCGGACACCTGGCAATCCTAGCTGCAGGTGGTCTCATAAGTGCTACTGTGCCAGTCAAGAATCTGCCCTGCCCTTCCTTCTTACTCCAACCATGCCCTCTTCCTGCCTCAGGACACCACTTGGTGAGAGGGAATCTTCCACTGATCCTTTGGGGTAGATTTCCAGCTCCTTCCCTCTCCTACAGCTGCCCAAACCTGCCAGAGCCAAATATCTGTCCTACCATCCATTTTATACAGCTACCTGTCATAACAGCCTCCAATACAATCCGCAGCAACAGTAAAGCCCTTGCTGGATTTCATAGCGTCTCTGTCTCATTTCTCTCTTCAGGGTAACACTCAGCTTGGAGGTGCTGATTGGTTGGTTTGTTGTGGAGGGGAGGCTGGTTAGATGGGGTGTGAATACAGTGGGTAGTGGTTGCTATATTGAAAGGATCTCTCAAAGAGGTAGGTTGTTCATCTTTCCAAGAATCTGAACTATTATTCCTTGGTGCCCATAAATTCCACCTCCCAAATTTCCTGGGTTTTGAAGTGCTCCGGAAGGGGAACACTTATAATCCCATGAGTAAGAGGCTATAGAGAAAGACGTCTTGCTAAGTTCTCCAGTGCTGAATCTCAGGCATTTGCACCCAGTCTTCAGGGACGTGTAGTTGCTGAATCCCAGCAAGTGTCTGTGACTGAGCTGCATTATTGCCATTGCAGATGTGGCCCTTGAAAATCTTGGCTTTGGAGGGGAAGGGTGGTGCTATGGTTAGAGCCCTTGTCTCAGACTTGGGATATTCCCTGCTCCGCCTCAGCCTTCCTGTGTGACCTGGGGAAAGTTACTTGGCTTTTCTGTGCCTCAGTTTCCTACTTGTAAAACAGGGTGTGGCTATGTGGGAATCTGCACACACACTGTCTGAATTCTGGGTGAGACTATGAAATGTTACCATGCAAACCTGCTGTAGCATGACTGTCTCAGACTGTGTCCACCATGGGCTGGCAGGGTTGTCATGTCCTCCTAGAACAGATACAGTGTTAATGTTAATGATGGTGCCTTGACCACACAAGATATGTCAAAGAATAACTGAACTCCAAGGGAAAAGAGATTTCCTCCATGTCAGGAGTATTGGTGTCAAAGTAGGATCCAGGCCTGTAAGGTTTGCCTGAGATAGTCCTTTGAGTTCTGCTTCCCTGACTGTTTTTTGTTATATATATTTTTTACTAAAATGTGTGAACAAAGGGATTCTACTAAAAACAAAGACGCTGTAAATGTTGCTTTTGCCTAAACCAGATGGGTCTGTTAGTATAATGGAAATAGATAAGAGCACTTAAAGTGTTACTGGGCATGGTGGGAATGTAATGTATGAATGGACACTTGAAAAGTGCCTCAACTCCTTATCTCAAGGCAAGGTCAAGAAACCAGTCGGGAGGGGCAAGGGAGGACTTTGGGGGAAGAGGGGGCAGAATTAAAACACTGAAAGACCAGACAAATGCTTGCCCCTTCCCATGTAGTATAAAAGGGGTGGAAATGAAGACCCCAGCCGACCCCCCAAAATGGAACACGACCATAAGTTGTAAGGGGTGGGACTGTGGGCATGCATTTCAGGTATTATTATGCCTGCTGAGGAGCAGGGAGTGGGAACACTGGGAAACAGGGCTCTGCATCATCAGAGTTGTGGTATACATATGCCTGCTGGAAACTAACCCCAGTAAACATCACATTGCTTGCACTTCAGACTTCTGGTCTGCTTTCTGTCTGCATGACAAGAGCCAGGGGAGAGGGTGAAGGGAAAGCCCTCTAACACTCCATCCAAGGGGAGGGGGGTTGGGAGCAGAGAAGAGTTACCAAGAGACAGAGCAAAGGAAACAGGTGACCAGAAGTTCCTTAAATAAGGAAACACACAGGAAGAGAGGGGGGTGGGCAGCAGACTCTATTCGGGAGAGGATGGGGAGAAGCCACCTAGTATGTAGCAGCCAAACAGGCAGGGAAACTCTGCCTGCCTCCCTGGCCCTGGCCCCAGTGGTTTTCTCCCCACCAAGGGAAGGGTCAGCTAATGAGGGGCTTTGCATTCAAGCTGGATGTTTTCTAAATGAGCTGTAGTCACCTGTGCTTTGTCTGATAAAGGGTTTGTCTAGATGGAAAGTTAGTACCTGGCAATTGGGGGTACAGAGATGCTGCACCCTAGGGAACTTCCAGTGTGCAATAGTAGAGTCCACGTGGCCAATTACCATGCGGCCAGCTAGTTCACGGAAGATTCACCCCTCAGCTTGCTGCAACCTGACTCGCCACCTAGACAAGCCCTAAGCAAAAGCGCATTCAGGTGTTAGACCCGGGGCGAGGTGTTTCAGTGTTACATGCTTCACAGCTACAGTGTGGCCACCCTGCCTTCCAAGAGAGTTAAACTGTGATGTGCACACCTTTGAGTGGAGTTTGGAGAGAGGGGTCTAATGTACGGGGGAGTCTGACAGGTCAGGGCTGTGGCCAGGGACTACACAGCTAGACAGCGGTGTCAGCTCTCAGAAGATGGTGCCAGCTAGAAGGTCTGTGCCTTGGGCATCCTCATAGAGAGCTGTATGTTGCCACGTATTCGCAGGGGTGAAAGGAAATGCAGGCCTGTTATTTACCAGGCTGCACGTGGCAATGGACTGTATTGGTAAGGGATGCAAGGAGAGTATGGGTGTATCGATGCATACTAACTGCAAGACATCACACACATCTAACTAAAAAATTAATCGAATTTAAAGTTTTTAAATTGGGAAAAGTTACAAAGGGTAAGGGAGCAGCTGTTATGAATGAGCTAGATTTAGGGTTTAATAAAATATTAAAGACAATATCTAGCACATGACCTTTAAAATAATTCTACTTAACAAAATATATATAACACAAAGATAGCAGCATTTAGTATATTAACTGATACAAATACCATTAAACCAGTGCATAAGGCGACCGGTGAAAACCGTAGAGACACTGAGTTATGAACACGTGAAGCCTGAGAGAGAGGTAACTTCGAAGTGATGAGGGCTTCGGTGTAGGGTGTACCACCAGGATAGCAACAGGATCTCGTTATCTTTCTATCCTCTCGCCTGCTGCACATGAGCAAAGACCGGCCAAAGTAGTCTACTATTGACTATGCATAGAAGGTTCATAGTGGACAGACCCCAAAACCTGTGTGTGTTCGCCTCTGATTGGCACAAGCAATGTTTACACCAAATAGGGGAGCAGGTGCCAAAAGGTCTGGCTTCGCCCCCAAAAGGTGAGGTAATGCATATTGTTGTAGAATGCGTTCAACACTGAATGACAAAAGAAGAGGCCAGGGCAATACCGGTATGGGCAAGTTCTACAGGATGCAGACAGGAACTTATCTTAACAAGAGCAAGGCTAGAAGGGACCAGCAGGTCATCTATTCTGACCTTCTTTAAGTCATAGGCCACCAGCCCCACACAGCAATGGGGTGCTAAATCTAACAACTGAAATGAGACTGAAGCATGACAGCCCTCAGGAGACTAGACTGTTATGTGTCTCAGGCAGAGGAGAGGAGGACCCAAGATGGGCTCTGTTAAGGCTCTGAGACTTAAACCACCCAGAGATCCATGGACCGTGCTGCTTGGATTCCTCTCACAGCAGTCTGGTAGGTGCCCAGCAAGGGGGTGCCCGACTGAGTCTGTGACACAAGGACAATAGCTCAGCCCTGCCTCACAAGTATGCTGTGGAGATGCTGAGCAATGCACCCAGTGTGATAGACTGTACCACTATGCTCACCATTCTTACAAAGCTATAAAAATTGTGTAACAAGTGCACTTTCTGAGGTATCACTGAAAACTCATAACTCACTGATAATCATTGTCCTGATAAAGTATGTGTGGCAAACGGTATGCAAAGTTATAACATTATACTATATGATGTTACTAAGGTATGTTCCAAATTGGGAGAAGCAGCCCAGATCAGTTCCTCAGGATCAAAAGATTGGCAGCATCTCAGCCAGGTGTCAGCACAATCAGATAGACCATCACCTGGGTAAGCAGCCATTCTTTGGCAGGAAGACAGATGTGAGTGAGAAATTTACATCTTGGCAATGGACCCGTTGGGGGTTCCCATGTAAACAGACTTGCTGTCGTCTGAATCCCAGCTGCAGACAATTCTCAAAGAAGAGGACAAGATATAAAAATGAGGAACAGAGGCCCCAAATCACTTCTGTTCCTTCATCTCTGCTCATGGCATCAAAAACATTTGAAAGACAAAGGAAGCATCACTGAACTGGGGGAGGGGTCCTGGCTGAAGAGATCTAGCCAGACTGCTGTGAGCAGGTGATGAGAAACTTTTTGCTTCAAGGTCACTGTTAAGCTAGGTATTAGTTTGGGTTTTACCTTTTATTTCTTTGTAACCTATTCTGACTCTTATGTAATGGTGACCTGAATTTGACGGGTTAGTTGTTATGGCTCGCCACTGATTGCATCCAACTAGAAGATCTATAGGGTCTTGTCCAATTCAGACTACAGGGTCTGAGAACTCTGAGAGTTCGATATCAGGAGAGGACTTTTGGGGTGCTTGGCAAAAATACTTACACTGAGAACAATACCAAATTGATAAAAACTTTATTGAGATTAACAAAAGAATAATAAATGCTATGAAACATAAAACAGTACAAGAATTCCAGAATTCGTCATGGTAACATTCCTATTATAAGTACCTTAACTTAACATAGTCACATCCTTCCTTGAGGACTCGGTAATAGGAGGTGACGGACCAGCCTTACTTCTGGCATGCCTGATAACGCGAGGGTGCTGGCTTCCCCAGTAGTTAGGAATGTTGAGTAATTATACTACACTGCACAAGCTGAGCTGATAGCGTGATAGAAGATAGAATGATAGGTAGATAAAAAGAAAAGAAAGCGCTAAAGACTAAAAAAGCACTAAAAAGAGCTTAAAGAGCTAGAAGAGAGCTCCAGACTTCTTCCTTACAAGGTATTTTATAGGATCCTGACGCTATGTGATTCAGGCCCAACCTATTATACCCACATTTTATTTCCGTACCCTAATAAATGTATGGGTACTCTTAGCCTATAGGTTAGTGGATTATGACACTTACTCTTTATATATTAATAAGGATTATCTCACTCCAAAAACTGCCAATCTAGGCTCTCTTGGCGACTTCCAGGTTGTGATATATACCCTGCGATTACCAACTAGTTACAGATGCCAGATAAACCTGTTCAGTGTTGAGTATAGTTCCTCCCTTTGATTCCCCAAACTTTGGAGACCATTTCTATCTCTGCCAAAGGTTACCAACTTTTATGCTGACTTACTGATTATACTTTTAGTTATTTAGTGAATCTTACCAGATACAGGCCAGTAGGCTTCTTGCATTTCAGCAAACCTTATTCTATGTATAATTATTAGGAAAAACATATCATATACCTCAACACATCCTAAATTCCTAGGAATTAATACTGATAAAATATAAGAATAAAATGGATTAATTCAGAAAGATTATTTGATTTGGCTGGCTGGATTAGTAGGATATAATAGCTAGCAAAATAATCCTATGGGCTACAGTAATCAAAATTTATCTTTCTGTAGTTAACAAATTCATTTTATCTAAACCAGTGTGTGCTTGGATTGAAGTGTTTGGGAACCTCCATGTGAGATAACACGGTTTGTACATATCATTTTCTATTAATGAACTGATGGACTTTCAATGAGCTTATATGGTCCAGAAGGAAAGAGCTGGGCAGCACAAGACATTTCTGGGGACGAGTCTGGGACTGGGAGTTTGATGGTATCACCCTGCAATATAATTCAGGAGTGGCTGGCTTAGAGCACTCTTATAATTCAGCTGGGAGTAATTTTCATGCTGGAGGCTGTGTGTGAATGGACCAGGAGCAGAGGCAAGCCGCGGGGGGCGCCACAAGAGCCACGAGAGCCTCGGCCGCTTGCCTGCGGAGGGTCGACTGGTCCCGCGGCTTTGGAGGACTTCCCGCAGCCATGCCTGCAGAGGGTCCGCTGGTCCCGCGGCTTCGGAGGACCTTCCACAGGCGTGCCTGTGGGAGGTCCACCGAAGCCGCGGGACCAGCGGACCCTCTGCAGGCAAGCCGCCGAAGGCTGCCTGCCTGTTGTGCTTGGGGCAGCAAAATGCCTAGAGCCGCCCCTGACCAGGAGTGGTGATTCACCCAGCAAAGCAGTGTAAAAGGTATCCCAGATTGAGAACTGAGGGAACACAGCTGTTCAACAGTCCAGTTTGTACCCCGGGGAATGTCACACACATACTGTGGTGGTGTACTTTAGTGGTATGTGGGAAAGCCCTGGAAGGCCATTCATTGCTGTTTCAGAAGAAATATAGGAAATTTTCTCCAGATCTGTTGTTTTGCTGGACTGTACTGGTGTGTTTAGTTCATATGGTTTTCTTAAACCTGTAGATAGAGAACTCCAATACTTTATTTGACAGCAGGAAAGGAAAGGAATAAATCCAGGGCGTCTCAGATCCACATGGCATGATTCCACTGTCTAACTGCCATGTTAGAGAGGTTAATTATCCCATTATATGAAAGCTATCTAATCTTCCTAGACCCAGAGCTGCTGTGTGCCTTTGATGCTGCACCCCATATTCTTCACAGTAATATTATTATGATATGATTATTACATAATTATGATGTATTTTGTACAAGATAAGTCACGTGCGATGTCATTGGAAAAGTTATGATTTTCTGAATATGATTATCCTATTTGTAAGCATGTTTCCTTTTTGTATCTGAAGTTATAAATACTATGTATCAGTACTTCAAATTAGTTACACCTGGGTAACACCCACTAGACAAGATGCTTTTCATTCTAGGTGGCTGGTTGGGAAGGGCCTATTCAGGGAAAACAATAGGCATGAGGAGAAGCTTATGCCCACCTGGTGAGCCTTCCTGAGAACACTCCAGACAGCCTGTAAGTAATAGCTGCTATGACTCTACAAGGACATGTGATCAGACCACATGATTCTGGACTCCATCTTGGGATGTCAGTATTTTTCCACAGACCAGTCTGCAAACCAAGTTTTGAAACAAAGGGTTCCTGCCATATGCCAAAGCTATATAAGGCAGGGGAGTGACATCATCTGGGGTTCTTCATCCCCCCGCCCCACAAGAAGACTCCTGGAAACACCTGAGGAACAAAGACTGAACTGGGGGAAGTGCTGGACCCAAGCTAAAGGGATTTCTAGCCTATGTATGAAGACCTGATGTTAAACCAGGATTGGTGTTAAACCCATATACTGGCCAGATTTGACGAGGGCAAGACGGTACTGTTCTGGGGTCCTAGGCTGGGAGGCCGGTGGTCAGGGAGCCTGCATGTAACTGCAGCTGTGTCTCTAGCTGTGTGAATGCTGGTTAAAGTGCAGGCTGGAGGGCTTTGCAACTTGTCACAGCAGGACAGTATGCGGGGGAGCCCAGGCTGTTGGGTCAGGGGGCTCAGTGGTACCCCAGTTCCAGGTGGCATCCCAGGGGGAACACATCACAGTCTCTCCCAAGGTATTGACTTATCCAACCAGTGCGTGATTCCCTCTGCAGAAGGGGAATCCGAGGGTGGACAGAGCTGCTGCAGGGGCCCCATGTCACTCTCCATCCTGGCTATCAAGGAAAATGGGGAGTGACTGGGACAACCTGACTTTCCTTGCAATCCCTAACTGCCACAACTGCGAGAGTTGGCAATGGTGGTCGTGTGCCATGCGCTCCTTAGCTGTGGCTGAAGATACAGCCCATAATATTGAGAAAGAAAGTTACTCACCTTGCAATAACTGGGGTTCTTAGACATGTGTGTCCCTGTGGGTGCTCCACTCTAGGTTCTTTGTTACTCTAGGTGACGGTGCGTCCCGGCGCTGTCGATCGGAGATTTTTGGTAGCAGGGCCTGGTTGGGGTGCACACACCCAGATAGTATCTCCCGTCTAGTTGGAATCTTCCTGAATGCGTGCGCCCCACACCCTCCTCAGTTCCTTCTCTACCGTGGAGAGTCATCTCTGTACTCCAAAGTAGAGGGGAGGAGAGCAGGGAGTGGAGCACCCACAGGGACACACATCTCGAAGAACCCCAGTTACTGCAAGGTGAGTAACTTTCTCTTCTTCTTCAAGTGCTGTCCCTGTGGGTGCTCCACTCTAGGTGAATGTGTAGCAGTACCCACTATGGTTGGTGGGACTTTGGAGATGCGGTAGGGAGTACTGAAGATAGTACTATATGGCCTACTATTGCGTCTGCCGTGGTATCTTGCGTGAGAGCATAGTGTTTTGCAAACGTGTGTTCAGATGACCATGTAGCCGCCTTGCAGATATCAGGAATGGGAACGTTGTGTAAGAAGGCAATGGATGCCGACATGGCTCTAGTGGAATGAGTTCTAATGTTGTTGGGCGGTTGAAGATTCTTCGCACGGTAACAGGATCTGATGCAGTCAGAGATCCACTTGGATAGACGTTGTTTAGAGATAGCCGTGCCCTTTGATCTTTCGGCAATGGAAATGAAGAATCATGGAGACTTGCGAAGTGGTTTAGTCCGTTCTAAATAAAAGGCAATTGCTCTCCTCAAGTCGAGAGTATGCAGGGTTGCGTCCTGCGGAGTTTTGTGAGGTTTGGGATAGAAAGTGGGTAAGTCTATAGGTTGGTTGAGGTGGAAGGTCGACACCACCTTAGGAAGAAATTTAGGATGTGGTCTCAAAGTGACTTTATCTTTGGAGAAGATTGTATAGGGATGGTGGGCCATGAGGGCACTTATTTCACCAACTCTCCTTGCTGATGTTATGGCAACTAGGAAAGCCACCTTCATGGACATATGGAGGTGAGAGGAGGTAGCCAACAGCTCAAATGGAGGTTTCATAAGAGCATGAAGAACGAGGTTAAGATTCCATGTAGCCACTATTGGATGAATTTCAGGGTAAAGATTTTGCAGGCCAGAAAGAAAGCGTTTAAAGGTGGGGTGTGTAAAGAGTGAGTACCCATCCAATAGGTCATGGAAGGTGGTAAGCGCCGCCAAGTGCACTTTGATGGAGCTGAGCAAGAGGCCGTCCTGTTTTAGTTTCAGGAGGTAGTCTAGAATGTTAGGGAGGGTCACATTATTGGGTGCTAAATGTTTATGCGAGCACCAAAGAGCGAAACGTCTCCACTTCTGAAGGTAGGTTTTACGAGTGGAGTCTCTCCTACAGTGCAAGAGGACATATTGAACCTGCTCAGAACAGGCTAGTTCATGGGTTTGGAACCATGAAGGAACCAGGCTGTGAGGTGGAGCTTTTGGAGCTGGGGGTGAAGGACTCGTCCTTTGTCCTAGTAAAGGAGGTCTGGTCTGTTGGGGAGAGCTCATGGGTGATGGGAGGACATGCGGAGAAGATAGGGGTACCACGTCTGTCTTGGCCAAGCCGGGGCAATAAGGATGACCTGGGACTTGTCATCTGCAATCTTCCGAAGAACCCTGTGTAGTAGAGGGATAGGTGGGAAGGCGTACAGGAGGAGTTGTTCCATGGGATGAGGAATGCATCCCCTAAGGATGCAGTCCCGAGTCCCGCCCTGGAGCAAAACAGGGGGCATTTTCGGTTTCGGGTCGTGGCGAAGAGATCTATTGACGGCATGCCCCAGTGGGAGAAAAGCTGTTGGAGTACTGCGGGGTGCAGTTCCCATTCGTGTTCTGTCGAGAAGTGTCTGCTGAGTGTGTCCGTAGTAGTGTTGTGACAGCCTGGTAGGTAGGAAGCGATGATCTGTATTCGATGTCGTATGCACCAATTCCATAGTCGAATTGCTTCCATGCAGAGGGAATGTGATTGGGCTCCCCCTTGTCTGTTTATGTAATACATACATGCTGTTAAGACTTGCAGGTATTTGTTCTTTATGAGGGGAAGAAAGTGAAGGCATGCTCTCCTCACTGCTCTGAGCTCTAAGAGATTTATGTGTAGATGTGTCTCTGATGCAGACCACCGGCCTTGTGCCCTGTGTTCCCCTAGATGTGCTCCCCAACCAAATCAGGGAGCTGTCTGTGGTGAGCATGAGCGTTGGGGATCGTTGCTGGAAGGAAACCCCTGTGCAGAGGTTTTCTGGACTTGTCCACCATTGTAGGGAAGTTACGACATGGCGTAGAGGAGTTAGCAGCATCCCTGAGGGATGTCTGCTGGGTTTGAAACTGGAGTTGAGCCAGCCCTGGAGGCATCTCATATGTAGCCTGGCGTGTTGAACCACGAAGGTGGTAGCTGCCATGTGACCAAAGAACTGTAGGCAGATTCTTGCTTGCGTCCTGGGACGAACAGAGAGCGTACATATGAGCTGTGTGATAGCGAGGAATCTGTTGTATGGGAGCGAGGCCCTGCTCTGGATTGAGTCGAGATGAGCTTCAATGAATTCGATCTGTTGCATGGGTATCAGGGTAGATTTTTGGATGTTTATTTGGAGATCTAGGCTGTGAAAAAGAGAGATGGCAAAGCACGTGGCTTGAAGTGTCTTGCCATAGGAATCACCCCTGATGAGGCAATCGTCCAGGTAGGGGAAAAGTGTGACCCTGTGTTTGCGTAGGTGAGCCACAACCACAGCTAGGATCTTGGAAAAAACTCTTGGAGCTGTGGAGAGTCCGAAAGGGAGAACTCTGTATTGGAAATGATCCTGACCGATTGTGAATTGGAGGAAGCATCTGTGAGCTGGATGTATTGATATATGGAAGTAAGCATCTTGTAGGTCGAGGGCTGTGAACCAGTCCCCTTGATCCAATGCAGGTATTACTGCACCCAGTGTGACCATCTTGAATCTTTGTGTCCTCACAAATTTGTTCAGTCGGCGTAGGTCTAGTATAGGCCTCCGTCCCCTGGTTTTCTTCTGGGTTAGAAAGTAATGGGAGTAGAACCCTGTCCCTTGATGTTGCGTCGGCACAGGTTCCATTGCACCTAGTTGCAGAAGGTGTGCCACTTCTGTGCAAAGTAACTGCTCGTGAGAGGGTCCCCGAAGAGGGATGGGGAAGGGGAAAGGGTAGGAGGGTAGGATATGAACGGGATGGAGTAACCAGTCTGAACTATTTCGAGGACCCAGCGGTCCTGTGTAATCCACTGCCAAGCATGTTGGAAATACTAGAGGCGGTGGCCAAATGGACAAGTAAGTGGTGGAATCAAGGGGTGATCGTGCAGACCCTCGACCAAAGCTTCAAAACTGTTGTTTATTGCCAGGTGGACGGAAGGTAGTGGCTTGATTTTGGTTTTGTCTGCGTTTGGGAGATCTAGTACGATTCCTAGTTGTGTCATATGGTCTGGATTGAGGGCGATAGTACTGATGTGTGCGTGGTCTTTGGTAGGCTTGGTATCGTTGTCTCCTGGGAAGAGATGGGTGAATGCCCAGGGTGCGCAGTGTCGCTCTCGAATCTTTCATGGTGTGGAGGAGTTCATCAGTTTTTTTTTAAAAGAGTTTGTCCTTATCAAAGGGGAGATCCTCCACTTTGGTCTGGAGTTCTTTAGGAATCCCTGACGCAGAGAGCCATAAGGATCTGCGCATAACCACAGCAGTTGCAGTGGTATGGGCTGCTGTGTCAGCCGTGTCTAAGGACGCCTGTAGGGCCGTTCTGGAGATCAGTTGTCCCTCAGACTGTATTGATTTGAAGTCTTCTCTTCTGTCCTCTGGGATGTATGAGGCAAATTTGAAAAGCTTATTGTAATTATCGAAATCGTAGCTGGCGAGGAGAGCAGAATAGTTTGCAATCCTGAATTGTAGTGTCGAGGATGTATAAACCTTACGGCCCAGGACATCAAGACGTCTAAGGTCCTTGTCTTGTGGGGTAGGTTGATATTGTGACTGTTTGGTCCGCTGTGCAACTGCAGCAATGACAAGAGAGTTCGATGGTGGATGAGAAAATAGGAAGTCTGCGTCCTTTGCAGGAACGTAGTATTTATGTTCAATCTGCTTACAAGTTGGTACTAGAGAAGCTGGGGTTTGCCAGAGAGTATCCGCTGGCTCCATGAGTGCTTCGTTTATAGGGACCGCAATTTTTGAGGGTGCAGATGGTTGAAGGATTTTGAGGAGTTTGTGCTGAGTCTCCTGAACCTCTTCTAAGGGGATATGCTGACTGAGTGCAACCCTCCTAAAAAGTTCTTGAAATTGTTTGCAGTTGTCCACGGTCTGTGGAGGTGGAGGGAGGATGGCTTGATCTGAGGCTAATGGAGAGTTAGGGTTAGGCGAGTCAGGATATGGTGCATAGCTCCCAGGCTGAGGAGGGGGCTCAGGCACCCTGGAAGTGGATGGAGCAGAAGATTGAGGCACCGAAGGAAGATGACTGGTAGGAGGATTCTGCCACAGGTACCACTGAGGCCAAGGCATGGGGTAGGAGAACCCAGGCATCGCCCATGGGGGGGCAACGTAGGGAAACTGAGGCTGCTGAGCTTGAGCCGTAACCTGAGGCGGTAAAGGTGCCTGTGGAGGAGAAGCAGGAGGGGAGAACTCCGCTTGCTGCAGTAGCTCAAGGTCACCGTCGGTGAAAGCCAGTTCAGGTGGAGAAAGTGGCAGGTCAAGAAAGGAGTCCTCTGTATCTAGGAGCGGAGAGTGAGGCTCAGGTGGCACTAAAAGGTCACTTTAGTGAGAAGCTGTTGTTCCTGCTCCCTAGGCTGAGATAAGCCTGCTCTCTGCTCTAGCTCTTTAGTAGGAGAGAGTGACAGAGAGTGTCCTGCTGTATTGAGCTTAGAGGTGCCCTGCAGGGGGTCTGCTGCTGGTGCGCGGGCAGAAGAGTGATTGGGTGCCGACACTCTTCCTGGTGCTGAGGCTGATCGCGCTGTCGGCACCGCAGCTATTTTTGTTGCTGAAGCAGAGCACGCTGGCCGGACCATGGCCGCTTTTGGCACTGAAACTGACCAGGCTGTGAGTACTGTGGCCGTTTTGGGTGTCGGTGCCGAACGCGCTGCCGGCACCATGGCCGTTGCCAGTGCCGAGGAACGTGGTGCTGGTGTTGAAGCCCCTGTCGCTGCCAAAGAGGAGTGAGTTGTCCGCACCGCAGTCATTTGCGGCACTGAGGGGACCGAGTCAACAGGTGCCTTCCCCACGTGGGAGGTCTGGTCCCTGCCTCTGTCAGAGCGGTTGCTGAGGCATTAGAAGAGGCTGACACAGCTGTCTTTTGTGCTGTTACCACAGGAGGTAGGGATCTCGCCGGAGACCCCCTACCCCTGTTAGAGTCTCGTTTGTGAGACTGCTGAGCTTCTTGCCTCCGCTCCAGGGAGGGTGAAGCAACGCTCCCCACCGGTTCCGATCTGGCTGGGGAGCATGTGGGAGCGGGTTCTACCTTTCCCGTCTCCGATAGCGGCTACAGGGATTTTTCCATCATAACGATCTTGAGGTGCAGATCCCTGTCACGACGAGCCCTTGACTTGAGGCTCGCACAATGGAGGCACTTCGTGGGGATATGGGTGTACCCAAGGCACTTGACACAATGAGCGTGGCCATCTGACCGTGGCATGGAGTCCTGACAGGAGATGCATCTTTTGAAACCTGAAGCTCCTGGCATTACGAGTTAGAGATGGCCGAGGAGAGTGTCTCAATGAGAGACAAGCCTGAGGGTTGGGGTTTTTGTTATTTTTTTGTAAACTAAGTAACTAACTATGTAACTATACTAAAGGAAGGGAAACAACTGGGAAGTAATTAATAATTATTTCTATATTCTTTGTTACTGTTTCCTATAGAGATCAGGGAAGAGAAGGTAGCACTGCCCCGAATCCCATCTTCAGCCAAGTATGGTTGAGAAGGAACTGAGGAGGGTGTGGGGCGCATGCATTCAGGAAGATTCCAACTAGATGGGAGATACCATCTGGCTGCGTGCGCCCCAACCAGGCCCTGCTACCGAAAATCTCCGATCAACAGTGCCGGGACACACCGTCACCTAGAGTAACAAAGAACCTAGAGTGGAGCACCCACAGGGACAGCACTCGAAGAAGAATAATCTAATGTCATTGCTTCTGTCAACTTGACTTGTGTTACAATTCCTGAGGGTGGAGGTTGTTCCTGGTGTTGTCCTAGCAGGGAAATACACACACAGCAGATCTGGGTTTCAGTAGCAAAAGAAAGGGTTTTATTGAGATATAACACAACAGGAACTGCTTGTGTCCCACAGAGCTGGACAGAGTCCCACTGGGATGTCAGCACATGACAGAGACTGCAGACATACCAACTCTCACTCACTGATTGCAAGAGTCATGATTTCTGAGTAAAATTAAGCTTCACTAATGATCTTGCAAGAGAACTCTCGGGAAAAAAATATCCTGATGTTTGAGAGTTCTAAATGTGAGGCTGAATTTTACTTGGAAATCCTGTCAGGTGCCCCAGGCATGGTGAGGGCTCCCGCTGTCAGTCTTGTGGTGGCTGCTTCCCTGCCAGCCTGGTAAGTGGGAGAGGGGACCCTACTGCAGGATGGTAAAGAACCCTCAGGAGCAGAGATGAGGTTGCGAAGGCTGCTATGGCCTGGGGCTATAGAGGACTGTATTGATGGTGGGTTCTGAGCAGATGGATTGGTGCTGGGAGGGTAAACTGAAGGCAGTGCAGTCTCTGAGGCAGCGGGGTGGAACTGATGAGGTGATGATGATGGGGGCTGAGGGACTGAACTGAGGGGGCCTGAATTAAGGAGGGTTGGCTGTGGACAGAACTGATGGGGGGGACTGAGGGACAGGATTAATTGCTGGGCAGCAGATGGGCAGATGTGAGGGTGAAAATTCCTGGGGAGGGGCCAAAATCCCCTGATCCAGTATGTGTGGGAGAGTGGGTGACACCAGTTGGCCCATGCACACCCATGGGGATGGGCAGGGGAAGTTCAGAAATCAAGAGACTCACCTAAAAACAGATTTTTTTTAATCTCTTGATTTTGGGGGTCTGATTTATGCGGTTTGCTCTCTTGAAGTTGGCATTCCTGAGATTGTCACGGCATTGTGTGCTGTCAGAGAAAGGCCAGGCGCCATTCATCTCTCAGGGCAGCAGTATACCAAACAATAGCAGTGTGTTATGTGCTGGTATCATCAGTGATGATAGTTTCTTAAGAAACCATTTGTGCCAGCAACAGCTGTAATGATGAGCAACAGGTTCTAGTCTTCGGTAGCACATGGTCATGGCAAAGCCCGTCTTTGGGTGCTAGTTATGGTTGTGATGGGGTGAGCTGGGACACAGAGCCCACCTGGGACCAGGCCTGACTGGTGTGCACAGGTGTGTGATCTTTTCCTGCACATCTCCATTCAGAATACTGCTGTAGAGCTCGCTTTCCTAGCCTGTGGCCTTGACTTTGTCACCTCTCTCTTTGCAGCCCTCCACCAGCTTCCCCCTTCTCTATTGCATCCAATAGAAGCTACTTGCCTTCTCTTTCAAGGCCCTTCCTGGCCTCGACACCTCCCTCCCCCAGTCCTATCATCTCTCATTCACTATCACAATGTCTCCTCCCACCAGCCCAGGCTGCCCCCCTCTACGATCCACCCGGTGCTTGCTTGAAGCCGTGACTTTGTGCTTTCCACCAGGCTGCCCCTACATTTGGGAGAAGCTCCCTGTAGGCCCTTCCCAGCCCAACCCCACAGCTCCCTCCAAGTCCTCCTGTGACAGGTTTGGTCACAGAGACCCCCTTGGCACTATCATCAGATGTGCTGAGACTACCTCTGAGCCCATTCTTTCTGCCATTTTGGGCCTCCAGAACCCTGCCTTGTTAAGCCAGACATGCTAACCTGTTGCAACACAGACTCAGGGTCTGAATCCCACCCCCAAAGCTGCAGACTTAACTAAAAACAGCTTAAGAACTACTCCTGTCTCCAGCACCCAGACACTCAGCTCCCCATGGGATCCAAACCCCAAATGAATCAGTTTTACTCTGTGTAAAGCTTATACAGGTGTAAGCAGAGTCAGGATCAACTCTACCCTGACATATGGTGGTGAACTATGGTGAGTTGTGGAAAAGAACTTCAGGGGCTGATCTTGTTTGCATAGGCACACCCACTCTGCCTAGCATGAGCCCACAGCAGCCCCAAATGGTCACTTTGGCTTCTGTGGGATCTCCATTTTCTCTGTTATTGGGGCAAAAAGAATAAAGTGTTGTTACCCTGATTATGTGAATCAAGGACAATTAAACTGTTTTAGGACAGAGGGACCCACCATCAACTAAGTAGCGCTCACTAGACAAGAGACATGGGTTCCAAAAGCCAGTGAACTAAGAGAGGTTGGGGACAGGTATTTCTAGTGGGTAGTATGCTACCCTCTCTTTTGAGGGCTTGAGGTATAATTACACTGCCTTTTCTCTCTACTATAGGATATCAGAGCTAATTTTAATTCCTTTAAGAGTGTAGTTATAGGTTGCTGAGCTGAATTCACTTTGGGCTAATGGGGTATCAGAACTGAGGCTCCCCTACTACAAGCTAAAATCACTGAGTGCTGTGAGGGGGCCTGACGCTATGTTGCTGAATAGCTAGCCAAGCAGTTTGCAGGTGACTGGATCAACTTATGGAAAAACTGATGGAGTGGAGTGGCTCATGGGATGGCTAGTAGAGCAGAGTAGAGCAGCTGGTGGAGTGGCTTGTGGTCCTTGGATCATGTAAGATACCCCTTAACACTGCTGTGCCCCCCTCTCCCCTGAGCTGGGAGGTAAAACTGCAGTTGAACTTTTTAACTCTGGGGCTGTACTGACCAGGGACAGAGACTTTTGGGGTTTTGGACTTTTGGGTGATGTTTTGGGTTGCTGGACTTAAGACCCTGAGGGGAAAAGGATACTGCCAAACTTACTTGGGCGGGGGGGTGTCTCTTGCTCATGGTTTGTGTTACGAATCCTGTTTGTGGTGTTTCCCCAACATAATGCCTCATTATTTCCCTTGTGTATTAAAAGGATTTTGCTACACTCAGACTCCTTGCTTGTGATAGGGGAAGTATTGCCTCTAAGAGGCATCCAGGGCTGGTATGTAATTGTCCCAGGTCACTGGGTGCGGGCTCGAGCCGGTTTTGCATTGTGTTATTGAAACAGAACCCCTAGATACTGAACCTAGCCCTTGTTGCTGCCAACTCAGACAGGTAGAAGGGTTACACAGGGTAAACTTATAAGTTGTCCACCCCCTAGAACACTCTGTTTGCTTCCCCAGGTATTAATAACTTACTGTGGGTTAATTAACAAACAAAAGTGATTTTATGAAGTATAAAAAGCAGGATTTAATTGATTTCAAGTAATAACAGACAGAACAAAGTAAGTTACTACACAAAATAAATCAAAATACACAAGGCTAACTTAATACACTAAGGCTCTAATTACAAATACTAACTTCTCACCCTAGATGTTATCTCAAGTGCAATCCTTTTCAGATCACCATTGTAGTTTATGGCCTGGGTCCAGCAATCACTCACACCCTCGTAGTTACTGTTCTTTGTTTCAGTTTCTTTCAGGCCTCTCTTTGGGGTGGAGAGGCCATCTCTTAAGCCAGCTGAAGACAAAATGGAGGGGCTTCCAGGGCCTTTCATATTCTATCTGTTGTGGGTGGAAACCCCTTTGTTGTTCTGTGCAAAATCACAGCAACAAGATGGAGTTTGCAGCCACCTGGGCAAGTCACATGTCCATGAATGATTCAGCTTTTTGCAGGCCAAAGCCATTGTTTACGTTGCTTAGTTTGACATTCCCAGGAAAGCTCAGATGTGGACTGGTGTCTCCCCAAGTCCGTTGTTAATTAAGTACTCCCCAGTACTTGACTAGACCCTTCACAGTATGTTGGCCAAACCTCCCTTATGTGTTTCCTACAGCAAACACTTCAAATACAAGCATACAGCCAACACTCATAACTTCAGACATAAAAATGATATGTGCCTACAAATAGGATGAATATATTCAGTAGATCATAACCTTTGCAAAGATATGCTACATGGCATATCTAGCACAAAGCATATTCCAGTTATGTCATATTTACTCTCATAAGCATATTTCCATAAATATATAGAGTGAAACATCACATCTCCTTCAAAGTGTCCTGTTCATAGAATCATAGGCTTTAAGGTCAGAAGGGACCATTACGATCGTCTAGTCCAGTGGTTCCCAAACTTTAACAACCTACGAACCCCTTTCACTAAAATGTCAAGTCTCGCAAACCTCCTCTCTTAAAAATGAATATTTCCTGGGATTTTCTCCTTTACCTGAGTATAAATTATAAAAGCAGTGATCTTGGAAATATAAAATTTGTTTTTATGACATGCTTATTACACATTATTATTTATCATTACAGTATTTTTAATTACATTATGAAAATGGCAACACTATTCCAAGATCTCACTTTCGTAGCATGTATCACTTTGAATAAGCCTGTTATAAGACAAGGCTCCTGTGTTTCATCAAGGAGTATCAGATGTGAAACAGCATGGAGGTATTTAAGAAGCCAATTCAAAGAGTTCCTCCTACACAAGCATTCAGGTCTTGAGCAGTCTAGGCAAACAACGCACGTTACAATAAAGCTTAAACTTGTTCTTCATAATAATTTTAAAAACAATGCTAGCTGCCAATTTAATTTTAAAAACAGCCCAAAAATTTCCACCTCCCTTTCCATTTATTATAAGGAGTCTTAAAGTTTAAATCTCAGTGTGATAGATATGTTTGCTTTGAGCTGCTTAGCTCTTGGAAGTCTAGGGGCTCCAGGCTGCTGGCCCCATGCTGCCCAGGATCCCTAGGAACAGCTCTGTCCACCATTAAGTAATTTTTTCCCGAGAACCCCCTGTAACATTTTGTGAGCCCCCAGGGGTTCATGAACCCCAGTTTGGGAACCACTGGTCTAGTCTGACCTCCTGCACAACACAGACCACAGAATCTCACCCACCCACTCCTGAATTAAACACCTAACCTATGTCTGCGCTATTGAAGTCCTCAAATCATGGTTTAAAGCCTTTGAGGTATAGAGTATCCTCCAACAAGTGACCCATGCCCCCACACTGCAGAGGAAGGCGAAAACCCCCCAGGGCCTCTGCCAATCTGCCCTGGAGGAAAATTCTTTCCCGACCTCAATATGGCGATCAGCTAAACTCTGAGCATGTGGGCAAGACTCACCAACCAGACACCTAGGAAAGAATTCTCTGTAGTAACTCAGATCCCACCCCATCTAACATCCCATCACAGGCCATTGGGCATATTTACTACTAATAGTCAAAGATCAATTAATTACCAAAATTAGGCTATCCCATCCCCTCCATAAACTTATCAAGCTTAGTCTTGAAACCAGATATGTCTTTTGCCCCCACTGCTCTCCTTAGAAGGCTGTTCTAGAATTTCACTCTTCTGATGGTTAGAAACCTTCATCTAATTTCAGGTCTAAACTTCCTGATGGCCAGTTTATGTCCATTTGTTCTTATGTCCACATTGGTACTAAACTTAAATAATTCCCCTCCCTCCCTGGTATTTATTCCTTGGATATATTTATAGAGAGCAGTCATATCTCCCCTCAGCCTTCTTTTGGTTAGGCTAAACAAGCCAAGCTCTTTGAGTCTTCTTTCATAAGACAGGTCTTCCATTCCTCGGATCATCCTAGTAGCCCTTCTCTGTACCTGTTCCAGTTTGAATTCATTCTTCATAAACATGGGACACCAGAACTGTACACAATATTCCAGATGAGGTCTTACCAGTGCCTTGTATAACAGTACTAACACCTCCTTATCTCTACTGGAAATACCTCACCTGTTGCATCCCAAGACCGCATTAGCTTTCTTCACGGCCATATCACATTGGCAGCTCATAGTCATCCTGTGATCAGCCAATACTCCGAGGTCCTTCTCCTCCTCTGTTACTTCCAACTGATGCATCCCCAGCATATAACAAAAATTCTTGTTATTAATGCTTAAATGCATGACCTTGCACTTTTCACTATTAAATTTCATCCTATTACTATTACTCCAGTTTACAAGGTCATCCAGATCTTCCTGTATGATATCTCGGTCCATCTCTGTATTGGCAATACCTCCCAGCTTTATGTCATCCACAAACTTTATTAGCACATTCCCACTTTTTGTGCCAAGGACAGTAATAAAAAGATTAAATAAGATTGGTCCCAAAACCGATCCCTGAGGAACTCCATGAGTAACCTCCCTCCTCCACGAGTAACCTTTCAGAACGACCTTTCATCTCCCCTTTAACCAGATCCTTATCCACCTTTCAATTTTCATATTGATCCCCATCTTTTCCAATTTAGCTAATAATTCCCCATGTGGAACCGTATGAAATGCCGTACTGAAATCAAGGTAAATTAGATCCACTGCATTTCCTTTGTCTAAAAAAATCTGTTAGAAATCTCAAAGAAGGAGATCAGGTTGATTTTGCACGATCTTCCTTTTGTAAAACCATGTTGTATTTTGTCCCAATTACCATTGACCTTAATGTCCTTAACTACTTTCTCCTTCAAATTTTTTTCCAAGACCTTACATAGTACAGATGTCAAACTAACAAGCCTGTAGTCACCCGGATCACTTCTTTTCCCCTTTCTTAAAAATAGGAGCTTTGTTAGCAATTCTCCAGTCATACGGTACAACCCCTGAGTATACAGATTTATTAAAAATTCTTACTAATGGGCTTGCAATTTCATATGCCAGGTCCTTTAATATTCTTGGAGGAAGATTATCTGGGGCCCCTGATTTAGTCCCCAGAGTGATACATAGGACCCTACCAAATTCACAGCCATGAAAAATGCATCACAGACCATGAAATCTTGTCTCCTCCTGTGAAAACTGGTCTTTTGTGTGCTTTTACCTTATATTCACAGGCAGGGCCATCTTTAGGCATACACAGAATACTCAGCTGCATAGGGCACCACATAATTTAGGGCACCAAATTTGATGGTGCCCTAGGCAGCTGCATGCTGCGTATGCAGTGCTGGCTCCAGCAGCCAGCCCCATCCCCTGGCCAGCCCCCCTGCTCTGCCCTGAAATTTCAGATTTAAATAGCTGAAATCATGAAACTTATGATTTTTAAAATCCTATGACTGAAATTGACCAAAATGGACAGTGAATTTGGTAGGGCCCCCATGATACACCATCAGAGCATGACAGTGGAGTGCCGTGGCAAAGGCTATATGTATGCCCAATCTGCCATGATTTCATACAGAATTTTGACAAGTACCTGCATCTAAACAGAGTGGTGAGCGTGCCAGTATGAAGGCTCTCTCTGAGATGCAACCCTTCTAAATACACATGCAAGAGTGAGCCAACTTAGAGAGTGAGTGGCCAGGGGATGAGACAGAGGAGACAAATAAAAATTAAGAGGAAGACAAGAGAAGGCAATATTTCTGAGATCTTGCTGCTCTAGCACTGGGGCCCTTTTGCAGGTTGTGTATATTGCCAATGACAGATAAAACAGGTTCTTTCCAATAAGTTCAGGGAAGATGGTAGTGAGCAGACTAGTGACACTGGAAAAATCTGGAGACAGATGTTAAAAGCGAGTGGGAAACCATGCTTCTACTGCTGCAAGGTGTGGCAAAAAGAAGGCTGAGACTATTTGGAAAACCGGTAAATCAGATAAGCTTGGCATAAGGTCTAATCTGGGGCTTGCTGCAAGGAATCCTCACAAATGATAATACTGAATGATTAATTGTTCTTTCCCTCTGTGGTTCAGGGGCAGTGCTAAAGTCTAGAATTGCTGCTAATTGCATACCTAGCAGTAATACAAGGTCTAGGACCAAATTCTAGGTTGACTTAAGTGGTACCTAGAGATGGGTGTGACCTGACACTTGGACACTTCCAAAGTTTGGGGTGTCCAAGATACAGATTCAGTGTCCATGAAGCTTTCCTGAGTTAGCCAGTCCCTGCTTACCCCCAGTGCAGCTGCACTGAATTCAGAGTCATTGCAGAAGATGTGTTTTTCTGTATTCTTCTGCAGACTGGAGGCAGGGAACACCACAATGCCCTGGTCAAGACCCAGCATTCAGAAATCCTGAGCCAACTCCAAATCCAGTACTTCCCTCTGGGATCCATCTCAGTCGCACTCTCCATCCCGCCCTTGGCTCTAGCTGAATTTTCTCAGACCCCCTTAATAAGAATTTGATGCACTTCGCCTCAGTCTGTCCAGAAATACACCCCAGAATGGTGTCTTTGCCTCCCACTCCTCCAGCCCCTGCCTCACCCATTTGTGCTGATATACAGCAAGTAGTCCTTCTAGCTCCAGTCAGGACCCTATCATGCTAGGTGCTGTACATTGACAGTGAGAGGTGGTTCTCAGTTGCTCAGAGGAGCTTTCACTCTCGTATCACATTAGATTGTAAGGGAAACAGGTGAAGTATCTTCTTGCTCAAGGTCACAGAGCAGTCAACGGTACAGCTGCAAACAGAACCCAGCTTGCCTGAGCCCCCTACTCTAGCCACTAGGTCACATTGCCTTCATGCAGTGACAGTTGTTCAAAAGCCTATTAAATCAGTTGTTTAACTTCAATGAGAGCTTCCCCATCTAGGCAGCAGATGTGTGCTCCACACAGCCAGCCTTCTCCAGGCTCCTAAAAATGTGTTTCCCAATGGGAAGCTGCTGAAGACCTTTAACTCCTCTAATACCATTGTATAAATGAAAGAGGCACCCATTACCCCAGCACCTAACCACTTTGCTGTTCTGCTCCAGTCTGTGGCCTCATTTCTATATGCCACTGAAATCTCTGCGGGAAGTTGTGATATCTCAGAGCGAGTGGTGCACAGCCAGTGACACCAGAGACCTCTGATATACCTGATGTACCCAGCATACCCAGTAGCAATAGTTTAAACAAGACAAACAGAAAGGAAGATGGACAGAAAGGCAGCACCTAGAAATAGATGAAAAATGAAAAAAAATTGCACAATCTTTGAAAATGTTTCCCCATTTTTCCTATCAAAGTGCATAATTTTGAAATTTGAAAAATTGTGCCTAGATGTAGGGCTGCTCAAACAAATGGGGAGGAAATGGTGAACATTTCATAAAGAGTTTTCCTGGGTGGATTTTTCCATCAAAATTTCTATCATCAACAAACTGAATTTCAGGAAAACTTTAGCCAGCTCTAGTAGCAACCCCTCCTCTCATAAGCTCATGAAAGCTTCTGCCCAAATAAATTTGTTAGTCTCTAAGGCCTGGTGTACACTACGGGGTTAGGTCGTATTTAGCTGCATTAGGTCAATTTAAAAATGAATGCATCCACACAACCAACCCCGTTTCGTCAACCTAAAGGGCTCTTAAAATCAACTTCTGTACTCCTCCCTGGCAAGGGAATTAATGCTAAAATTGACCTTGCTGAATTGAATTTGGTGTAGCGTGGATGCAAATCAACATTATTGGCCCCTGGGAGCTATCCAAGAGTGCTCCATTATGACCACTCTGGACAGCACTTTGAACTCCAATGCACTTGCCACGTACACAGGAAAAGCCCCGGTAACTTTTGAATTTCATTTCCTGTTTGGTCAGCGTGGCAAAAAGACGGTTACTCACCTTTGTAACTGTCGTTCTTCGAGATGTGTTGCTCATATCCATTCCAGTTAGGTGTGCGCGCGCTGTGTGCACGTTCGTCGGAAGACTTTTTTACCCTAGCAACACTTGGCGGGTCGGCTGGACGCCCCCTGGAGTGGCGCTGCTATGGCACCGAATACATACCCCAGCCGACCCGGCCACCCTTCAGTTCCTTCTTGCCGGCTACTCCGACAGTGGGGAAGGAGGGTGGGTTTGGAATGGATATGAGCAACACATCTCGAAGAACAACAGTTACAAAGGTGAGTAACCGTCTTTTCTTCTTCGAGTGATTGCTCATATCATTCCAAGTTAACGGTGATTGACCAAGCCCTTGACCTAGGGCGGAGCGTCGGAGTGAGACATGTACAGTCGTGCCAGAACACCTGAGCAAAGGTGCATCATCTCGAGACTGTTGGACCAGAGCATAGTGCGAAGCAAAGGTGTGGACCGATGACCAAGTAGCTGCGTGACATATCTCCTGGATAGGTACGTGGGCCAGGAAGGTGGCTCATGAAGCCTGACCTCTGGTTGAGTGCGCAGTGAGATGGCCCGAAGGAACACGAGCCAGGTGATAACGTGCGTATGCACGCCGTTACCCAAGAGGAGATCCTCTGGGAAGAGACAGGTAGTCCCTTCATCCGTTCAGCCACCGCAATGAAGAGTTGGGGGGATTTCTGGAAGGGCTTCGTCCACTCGATATAAAAAGCGAGCACCCTACTGACATCTAAGGCGTGCAACTGCTGCTCCCATCGAGAAGAGTGAGGCTTTGGCAAGAAGACCGGGAGGAAGATGTCCTGGTTGGTATGGAAGGCCGACACTACCTTAGGGAGGAACGCTGGATGAGTTCGCAACTGTACCTTGTCCTTGTGAAAGACAGTATATGGTGGGTCCACCGTAAGGGCTCGAAGTTCAGAGACCCTTCTGGCCGATGTAATAGCCACTAGAAAGACTGTCTTCCATGACAGGTATAGCAGTGAGCAAGTTGCCAACGGCTCAAAAGGCGGATGCATAAGTCTGCTTAGGACTAAGTTGAGGTCCCAGGTGGGGGCAGGGCGGCGCACTGGGGGGTAGAGGCGCTCTAGGCCCTTAAGAAATCTAGTAACTAAGGGGAGGGAAAACACGGAGTGGCCACTCTCTCCAGGATGGAATGTGGAGATAGCCGCCAAGTGCACCCTCAAAGAAGATATCGCCAGGTCCTGCTGCTTAAGGGACCAGAGGTAGTCTAAAACCATGGGGATCGAGACCTCAGAAGGAGTAGTAGTCTGCGTTGCACACCAGCAGGAGAAATGCTTCCACTTGGCCAGGTATGTTGACCGAGTGGAAGGCTTTCTGCTACTTAGGAGAATATGTTGTACCGGAGCGGAGCAGCGTAACTCCGATCTGTTCAGCCATGCAGGAGCCATGCTGTGAGGTGAAGGGCCTGCAGGTCCGGGTGGCGAAGCCTGCTGTGGTCCTGCGTTATAAGGTCCGGAAGGAGTGGTAGGGCAATTGGGCTGGCTATGGACAGGTTGAGCAGTGTGGTGTACCAGTGCTGTCTGGGCCACACCGGCGCAATCATGATTAGATGCGCTCTGTCCCTGAGGAGTTTTACCAGGACCTTGTGAACCAGAGGGAACGGTGGGAAGTCATAGAGCAGGCGGTGCTTCCATGACAGGAGGAATGCGTCCGTGATCGATCCCGGTGAAAGACCCTGGAAGGAGCAGAACGCCTGGCATTTCCTGTTCGTGCGAGAGGCGAACAGGTCTATGAGGGGAAAGCCCCACTTCTGGAAGATCGAAAGAATGACGTCTGGTCTTATCGACCATTCGTGACAGAGAAAGGATCTGCTCAATTGATCCGCCAGAGTGTTCCGAACCCCTGGGAGAAAGGATGCTACTAGGTCTATCAAGTGGGCTATGCAGAAGTCCCAGAGTTGAATGGTCTCCTGACATAGGGGGGAAGATCGAGTCCCTCCCTGTTTGTTGATATAATACATGGCCGTTGTGTTGTCTGTAAACACTGAGACACAACGGCCGTGTAGGTGCTGCTGGAATGCCTGGCATGTGAGGCGGACTGCTCTCAGCTCTCGAACATTTATGTGGAGCATCAACTCCTGTGATGACCAAAGGCCCTGGGTACGAAGGTGTCCGAGGTGAGCTCCCCAACCGAGAGATGACGCATCTATCGTTAGGGACAGTGAGGGCTGTGGTGGATGGAACGGTAACCCTACACACACCAGGGAGGGAGTTAGCCACCAATTGAGGGAGCGTAGGGTGTTCGGGGGAACGGTGACCAGTGTGTCTATTGGGTCCCTGCCCAGACGGTAGACCGAATTGAACCACGTTTGAAAGGGCCGGAGGCGGAGCCTGGCGTATTTGGTCACCTAAGTACAGGCAGCCATGTGGCCTAGGAGACCAAGACACGTGCGAGCCGAGGTCATTGGGAAGTTCTGCAGACCTCGAATGATCGCCATGATTGCCTGGAAATGCGGCTGAGGTAGGTAGGCCCTGGCTAGATTGGAGTCCAGGGTTGCCCCTATGAAGTCTAGCCTTTGTGTGGGAACCAGTGTGGATTTCTCCTTACTGAGGAGCAGACCCAAACATGTGAACAGGTCCCTGATGATGTCCACGTGCTGTCTGACCTGTGTCTCACAGGTCCCTTTGATGAGCCAGTCGTCCAGATATGGGAATACATGTATCCGACGTCGGCGGAGGTGTGCAGCGACTACGGCCATACACTTTGTAAACCATGGAGAGGCAAAGGGGAGGACCGTGAATTGGAAGTGCTGGTGGCTGGCTACAAAGCACAGATACCTCATGTGTGGAGGGAAGATGGCAATGTGGAAGTAAGCGTCCTTCATATCGAGGGCGGCATACCAGTCTCCAGGATCCAAGGATGGGATAATGGTCCCCAGGGAGACCATGCGGAACTTCAACTTTACCATGAACTTGTTGAGGCCTCGCAGGTCTAGGATAGGCCTGAGGCCTCCTTTGGACTTGGGGATCAGAAAGTAGCGGGAGTAAAACCCTTTTCCCTTCTCGTCTGGTGGTACCTCCTCTATTGCTCCTGCGGCGAGGAGGGCCTGCACCTCTTGTAAGAGGAATTGCTTGTGAGAGGGGTCCCTGAAGAGGGACTGGGTTGGAGGGTGGGAAGGTGGGGTTGAAACAAATTGGAGGTGGTATCCCTGTTTCACTGTGCGTAGTGAAACAGGGATACCAGACCCAGAGGTCTGAGGTCAATTGGGACCACGCCGGGAGGAAGTAGGAGAGGCAGTTGGAGAAGGGAGGAGAAGGATTCTGTCCTGAAACTGGTACGCCGTCCTCGTGCGTACCTTCAAAAGGCAGACTTAGGCCCCGGCGGTGGTTTTGAGGGGCCGTGGTTTTGACTCCCTTGGGGCCCAGACTGGCGTCTACGGCCACCCCGCCCACGCCTTCTATTGAAGTCTTGCCTGTGCCTGGGCACAAAGTACGTCCGGTGGGGCTGGGACCAGAAGGGTCTGCGTTGGGTCACTGGTGTACACATGCCCAAAGAACGCATGATGATCCTGTTGTCCTTTAAGCTCTGCAACTTGGGGTCGATCTTCTCAGAGAACAGATCCTTGCCATCAAAGGGTAAGTCTTGGATGGTGTATTGCAGTTCGGGCGGCAGGTTGGAGCCCTGTAGCCATGAGATGCGTCTCATGGTGATGCCGGAGGCCAGAGTTCTGGCTGCTGAGTCAGCTGTGTTAGGCCTAACTGGAAATGTATTACAAAGCCAGTTATGCCAACCTGAACAAAGTCAGGCTAACAGAGGCTTCTGGGTAATTCATAAGTAACAAACGTCCGGGAGTTGCCTGTCTCTCACAGAGTTAGGCAACCATAAGATAAAAAAGGAACGGCATTCCTGCCAGGGTACCAGATGTACTGTGTTAGGAACAATGGCAAAACTCCCTGTTTCTGTTCCTTTCTGACTCCCTCATTATTACTCACATAAATCATATCATTCTTGTTTGTAGTAATTGTTAAGGCAGTATTATTCATATTAATTCGTTTTAACAAAATATATATATACGTAATAAAGGTTTTGGGTTTTAGTAATTAGTAAAAGGGGGTTGGACTGCTAAATGAATAATTTGTGATGCGACGGAACTGTCTATAAAATCATATGCTAGTTGTAAAGAAGCAAGCTGGTTCTCTCTGGAGATGAGCTGCTCTCTATTGATGCGTGCACTTGTCAATAAAGAGCTTTTGATCGGACCTTGCTGGTGTTGCCTGTCACTCTCGCGGTCAGACAACGAACCGTGTGCTAGTATTGGGGAGTGGGGTCCCCAACAGCTGCATCCAGAGAAGACTGGAGGGAGATTCTAGCTACCTTTTTCCCTTCTTCAAGGAATGCAGTGAATTCCTGGCGAGAGTCTGGGGGGAGTAGTTCTGTAAATCTACCCACTTCCGCCCAGTGTTGTAATTATAACGGCTCAATAGAGCCTGCTGATTTGCCACCTGGAGCTGTAGGGCGCCTGCCGAATATACCTTGCGGCCAAGTAGGTCCATCCGCCTAGCCTCCTTTGATTTGGGGGCTGGCTCCTGTTGGTCATAGTGTTCCCTTTCGTTGACCGATTGGACAACTAATGAGGAGGGAGGAGGGTGGACATTTGCTGTAGGGGAATGGAGGCTGGGGACTGCCATTAGGTGTCCGGAGTGGCCTGTATGGTCTTGATAAAAGGCAAAGCCACCCTAGTGGGGGAATCCGCCGTCAGGATGCTCACAACTGGGTCCTCGACCTCTAGGACTTCCTCCACTGGAAGATTGATGTTGAGCACTACCCTCCTAAGAAGGTCTTGATGGGCTCTTAGGTCTATCGGAGGGGGCCCTGAGTAGGAGGTCCCCGCCACCACCTCATCTGGAGAGGAAGAAGATGAAACGCCAGGGATGAGCGGGTCCTGTATAGCCTCTTGCTCGTATGTTGGTTCCTGCTCCAGCGGCACGGGGGAACCCAGTGGGTGGACCATCGGCTCCTCTGTCCAAGATGGAGGGGAACGGCTAACGGTGGCCTCTGGTGCTCGATGCTCCGAGGAAGCAGAGTGGGTCAGAATCAGTGGAGCACCTTGAGCCTGATGGTACGCCCAAGGTATCCAAAAGGACCACTGGTGAGGTCCTGGGTCCTGAGCTCGGACCTCTTGGAAGACACCGGTAGGCACATCTGCATCGTGGTCTTGGTCATAATAACTGTTTGCGTGGGAGGACACTGACGTCTGTCTGGATGGCCATGAAGGAGCGGAAAGGCCTTGTGCTGAAGTTCCCACGACCTCGCTCCCCTCTTTATCAGAGACCGGTGCCGGGATTCATAATGGTACCGGGATCGAGATCGGGACCGGCAACCAGACCGGTGCCGGGAGGTCAACCGAGATCTCAAGTCTCTGCGGCTAGAATGGCTCCGAGAGGCACGGTGCCTGGATCAGTGTCGAGAACTGGAGCGGTGCCGCGGGTAGTAAGACGGAGAGTGGGAGACCAACCGGTGTTGCGAGTCTGACCGGTGCCGCGTAGGAGAACGGTGCTGGGACTGCGAGCAGCGTTGAGAGCGAGAGCGGCATCTCGACCTGGAGAGTCTGCGGGACCGCCATCTTGAGCGGTGCCGGTCTGCTGTGCCGACGGACGATGGTCTAATCAGGGTCGGCTTGCCTAGAGATTGGATTACCCACACTGGCGGTGCCGGGGGTAGAGGCAGTGCCGAGTTTGTTAAGGTGATTAAGTCTCTCACCACTGAAAACGCCTCTGGCGTGGACGGCATGGTGAGCTCTACCGCGCCACGCGCCGGGGAGCTAACAGGCACCGGACTCGACGGCCCTTGTGGGACCGGAATCGACAGTGCCGATTTAGTCGGTGCTGCGGCGGGTGTTGGCGCCAGGCGATCTGATCTAGGCGTACTCTCTGGCTGCGGTGCGGGCGGTGCCAAAGCAGCAGGAGTCTTGGCCTTCCTCGACCTCAGGGAGAGGGAGTGTCGTGGGGCTGACTTCGGTGCCAGTGCCGGCCGGTGCCGAGAGTCCTTAGGCGTATCGGTGCGATCAGGTGCCGCGGAGGCACTTCTGCTCACCGACTAACTAGCGCTCGGATCCGAAGATGGAGGGGCGAGAGCCGCCTCCATGAGGAGCTGTTTCAGTCTGATGTCCCGCTCCTTTTTAGTTCGCGGCTTGAAAGCCTTTCAAATGGAGCACTTGGCCGTTAAGTGCGATTCCCCGAGGCACTTTAAAAAGGAGTCGTGCAGGTCTCCTGTTGCATCGGCCTGTGACAGGCCGAGCACGGTTTGAAACCCGGTGAGCCGGGCATGGGCTCCGGCACCGGGTGCAGGGAAGGGGCTACTCCCCGAACCCCGCTAACTAATACTACACTAACTATATTATTAAGGTAAGAACTTACAACTAATCTCTCTCTCTCTATATATATACACACACACAAACACACACACACACACACACACACACGAATTATAACTATATACACGATAACAAATGAGAAACTACCAGTAGCTAGGGAGATGGAGGTCAGCTAAGACGCACTCCACTGTTCCAACGACCGACATGGGCGGTAAGAAAAAACAGAAGGGTGGCCGGGTCGGCTGGGGTATATATTCGGTGCCATAGCGGTGCCACTCCAGGGGGCGCCCAGCCAACCCACCGAGTGTTGCTAGGGTAAAAAAGTCTTCTGACGAATGTGCACGCAGCGCACGCACAACTAACTGGAATGGATATGAGCAATCACTTGAAGAAGAACTCAGCAGCACAGGTGACCATGCAGTCCCCCCAGAATCATAAGAGCGTAGAACATTTCTACATTCCTCCATTATCTCCACCCCTGAGGTTATCGCAGATTAGAAGGCGAAAAAATTGCACTTGCAATGACATGTTTTCTGAGCTCATGCAGTCCTCTTGCACAGATAGAGCACAGCTTAATTCAGTGGCAGAGGCCAGAAAAGAATTAAGTGAGCGCGACGAGCAGAGGCAGGATGCGATGCTGAGGCTAATGAGGGAGCAAACAGACATGATGAAGCGTCTGTTGGAGCTGCAGGAAAGCCAACAAACATAGACCTTCGCTGCATCCACTGTATAGCCACCTGCACTCCTCCCCATGTTCCATAGCCTCCTCACCCAGATGCCCAAAAACGTGGGAGAGGGGGGGCGGGGAGGCTTCAGTCACCCAGCCACTCCACTCCAGAGGATGGCCTCAGCAACAGAAGGCTGTCATTCAAACAGTTTGATTTTTAGTGTGGCTACAATAAGCAATGTGGCCTTCTCCTTCCCTTCTCTCCCACTCCACCTGGGCTACTTTGTCCATTATATCATTTTTTTTTAATTAATGAAGAAAGAATGCATGATTTCAAAACAATAGTTACTTTATTTTGAAGGAGTGAGGGTGGCTGGCATACAGGGAATTAAAATCAACAAAGGGGGAGGGTTTGCATCAAGGAGAAACACACACAACTGCCACACTGAAGCCTGGCCCATCATGAAACTAGTTTTCAAAGCCTCTCTGATGCAACAGCAGTGGTGACGGTGAGCTGAGTGGGCTCCATGCTTGCCGTGGTACGGCATCTGCACGGGCAACCCAGGAAAAATGGCACAAAATGATTGTCTTCTCTTGCCTTCACGGAGGGAGGGAGGATGGGAGGGAGGGGCAACTGACGATGTGTACCCAAAACCACCTGTGACAATGTTTTTGCCCCAACAGGCATTGAGAGCTTAACCCAGAATTCCAATGGGCGGTGGAGACTGGGAACTGTGGGATAGCTACCCACTGCGCACTGCTCCGTAAGTCGATGCTAGCCACAGTAGTGAGGACGCACTCTGCCAACTTAATACGCTTAGTGGGGACATACGCAACTGACTGTAGAAGATCGATGTCTAAAAATTGAATTCTATAAAATAAACCTAATTTCATAGTATGGACATATCCTAAGGTGCCACAAAGACTCCTCTTTTTATGATGGTACTTTCAGAATCAGTTACAGTGCAAGAGTTCAAACCAGCTTTTAAACTGCAGCCTGGAGTGTAAATTACTACCTGGGGCAGCCTCTGTACAGTAACTAGGAAATGATGGACTCTGCTGTCCTTTCTGCCGCAGTTGCAGAACACTGGACAGTACCTGAGCTATAAGACAGAGCCAGACATCACAGAGTGAGTTGCACAGTGTCTACTCTAACAATTGCCAGCTAACCTTTTTAAAGGAGGCTGAAGAAGATAGAAACTGCCAGGAACAGTTCCCCTCTTTCCCATGTCAACTCCTCGAAGAACACAATCAGCATCGCTCTGATCTTTGAGCCTTCTGCTCTTGCAATTATTCCATATCACATTGGTGCTGGACGTAGGCATGCAGCAGCAGCCCCTGGCTTCAAGTGGCTTCCGTTTACATGCAGGGTTTACAGATTTGTTCAATGGCTTTCAGCACCCCCACAATATGAATTGTTCCAGCACCACTGCCACATCAGGATTCACGGAATCAAGTCTCACCCTTACACAATGTCTGTTGCCACCTGCCTGTCACAAGTATTGCAATCAAGCTCTGCTAAAGGAATCACATACTCACTCAAGCTATGTCTACACTGCACACCTCTTGTGGTGGCATGTAGGGTACATGTAGCTATAGCCACAGTAAAAAGCAGGCTGCATCAACACTGCCTGTGTATCTAACATGTGTCAGGGAAAGGATCTGGGAGGCAGGAGGCAGTAGGGAAAGGGTGCAGCAGCTCCCCACTGCCAGAGCCTCTCCTCACTGCTTTCCCACAGATGGAGATTTTCCCTGCTGCAGGGAAAGACTCTGGCAGGTTCCTGCTGTGGGGAAAGGCTGCAGCAGTAGGGAAGCAGCAGGACCCTATGCTGTTCAAAATATCAATATAGATGAGGGAAACAATGCGTGGGCATCTGGAGAGCCCTGTATGATACATACCTGGGTACATACCCACAGGATTCAGGTGCATCTTTACTCTATTCACAGAAGCTGTGCCTCCCCATCTGCACTACTATTTATTCCTGTGCTAGGAGGTACACAGCATACCTACTCTACACACCCACATAAAGAGTTTGCAGTATAGACGTACCTATAGAGACAACATGCTTAACCTTGACAACCTTAACAGTGCTTAACAGATCATAAATAATCCCTCTCACCAGTGCTCTGAGACGGGGGGGGTCTGCTTACCTGCACAAACTGCAGCCTCTAAGAAGCCTAAACTCCAATGGAATGAAAGGACAACAAAAAGTCTGTTGAAGTCTGTTTTTGTTTGGATTTCAGTTCAATCACTGCTCACTTCCTAGGCACGCTACACAAGTGCTGCCAAAGATCAAAGATACACAACTACCCCCTCAAGTCTGGGTCAGCGACAAATCCAGTCAAGCCAGGCTTCACAGTTTGGTGGGGTTTTACCCTGGAGTCCATGTGGCACTACTGGTCATTTCTGAGCTGTCTAGTGTGGTGTTATCTCTGCCTTCTCTCTTTCTTTTCCCAGGGTCGGGAACAGGTTTTCATCATCGCTTTTTGCTGAACTGTTTTATCTTTTCTGTTAATGTGAGGAAATGTGTCTCTCACAGTGATATTTCCAGTATTGTGGTGGAGAGTGTGTTCCTCAGAGACACCTCAACCTGAGCTTACCTCACACTGAAGCTACACTATTTAAATGTGTCACTTAGCATGTTAACTAACATGTGCTAACCACATACCACCTATTCTACACAGGCACTGCCTTGCAACTCGCAGATCTAGCCTGTGGCATATATCAGCAGTGCACAGTGGTCAGCTGATCCAGAGGTGCAGTGGATTACTGTGGGCATTGTCAAATGCATTATCTGCCACATCTTCAGGACTTATGGAGAGTTTCTTTAACTCTAGGGTCAGATAAGTGATCGCTTCCTTTTCCGCAAGGCAGAGTATCAGGAAGTACTCTATGTGACTTTACTGAGGAGACAGTCATTTCCTATTCTCCAGTTAAACAAACTACAACAATGTGCCTCCCTCCTGGGGGATGTCTACATTATGAAATTAGGTCGATTTTATAGAAGTCGATTTTTTTTAAAAATTGATTTTATACAGTCGATTGTGTGTGTCCCCACTAAGCACATTAAATCGGCGGAGTGCATCCACAGTACCAAGGCTAGCGTCGACTTTAGGAGCGTTGCACTGTGGGTAGCTATCCCACAGTTGCTGCAGTCTCCATTGCCCATTGGAATTCTGGGTTGAGCTCCCAGTGCCTGATGGGTCAAAAACATCGTCGTGGGTAGTTCTGGGTACATGTCATCAGGCTCCCCTGGCTCCAGGGTGATAAACAGTTCCTAGCTGGGGAAAACGGTTTCACTGCTTGCTTGCTGTGCGCTATCATCTTCCTCGTCCCCAAAATCCGCATTCCTGTTGCATGAGAATCCATCAACGGAGTCCAAGCACAGGGGTGGTGTAGTTGTAGGGGCACCCCCCTAGAATGGCATGCAGCTCATCATAGAAGCGGCATGTCTGGGGCTCTGACCCGGAGCGGCCATTTGCCTCTCTGTTTTTTTGGTAGGCTTGCCTCATCTCCGTAAGTTTCACGTGGTACTGCTGCGGGTCCCTGTTATAGCCTCTGTCTTTCATGCCCTTGGAGATTTTTTCAAATATTTGGAACATCTTTTGGAATGGAGTTCGGAGAGCACATATTTCTCTCCCCATAGAGTGATCAGATCCAGTACCTCCCGTTCGGTTCATGCTGGAGCTCTTTTGTGATTCTGAGACTACATGGTCACCTATGTTGACAAGGGGATTAGTGCTAAAATTGACCTTGCTGGGTCGAATTTGGTGTAGCGTGGATGCAAATCGACATTATTGACCTCCAGGAGCTATCCCAGAGTGCTCCAATGTGACCGCTCTGGACAGCACTTTCAACTCCAAGGCACTAGCCAGGTAGACAGGAAAAGCCCTGGGAACTTTTGAATTTCATTTCCTGTTTGGTTAGTATGGCGACTGTTAGGGGGCTTATTCCTTCACCCTCTTACTTCCCTGGTCCTTCTTGCATGAACAGAGAGAAACAATACCCAAAGTCCAAAGGCGCAAACAATTCAATGTTTATTGGGGTGAACTTCCAGCAAGCATAATTCCAGTTTCCTTCCTTTAGATGGCCTCTTCCAAGTTCTGACACCACAGAGCCTTGCCTGTGTTCCCTGTTTCTGTTTCTGTTTTTCCATCCCCTGTTCCCATTTCCCCTTAGCAAACACATTTTGATCCCAATTCCCGCATCCCCCAGTCCCTGTTCCCATTGTCCCCCCTCACCCCAATCCTGATTGACTGCAGACTATATAGTTAAAACTTGAATTCTGCTTAGCTATACCTTAACCTCAATCATTTTACCTGAAAATTTAACTAACCAATCCTAACATATTGTACATGGCTATTTAACCAATTATATTCCACCACCTTCATTTGGTTTACACCGCAACAAACTTAATATACAGCAAGACCAGAAACATCACAGAACCAGATCAGAGACCAGGGAAATAAACATACAAAAACAATAACAGACGTGAGGATTTCACAACTACATCTATAACAGACACTAAAGGGTTTTCCAGCTGTGTCTATTGATAAGTGAGTTTTGCCAGACAAGATGCTATCCAACTAAGTTTCCTTTTACCTCTTCTAGGCTCTTCCCTTTTCTGGAGGTGATAGGGAACTATCAGGACAGACTGCTATTCCTAATAGTTCAATAGCCCACCTTATTTCAACGTGGACTAGTTTGAAATGTGTTAGGTGGTTGACCTATCACTTCCCAGTTGTATGGCTGCCTATACTACATCTTAGCTGACGGTCTTAGCCTGTCACACGTAAGAGAAGGCTGTTCCACAGACAGATGAATCTTTGATTCTTCTTTTATACTTTCTGTATATCTAGCTATAGTGATAAAGAATTACACCTCTCATCGTATCTTAAAGTACAGGCCTTTGCAGACAGGCTCTGAATATTCTATATTCTTAACAGCATCAGCTCAGCAAACTATAGGTGACTCATGCAGTTCCTCCAGAAAACGCAAACACGAGCTCCAGCATGGTTAGCGAACCAGGAGACACTGGATCTGATTGCTGTATTGAGAGAAGAATCTGTGCAGTGCAGAACATCCAGTCAAAAAGAAAGAAATGCTAATATATATGCCAAAATTGCACAGGGCATCGATATGGCACAGCGGCGATTAACAAGGACACACAGCCAATGCTGCATGAAAGTCAAGGAGGCTCACGGTAAGCCTACAAAAGACAAAGGAGGCAAACGTTTCACTCTGGCTTCAGAGCCCCATACAGTGTCACTTCTGTTATTCAGCTGCATGACGATTCTAGGGTGGAAGCTACAACCCACCTCCACCAGTGTTCCGTGGACACCTTGCACAGGGGGAATTCTTTATGCAACACGGAGGAGGATTTTGTGGATGAGGAAGGAAGAGGTGAGAGAGAATGTGCAGCAGGTAAGTGGTGAATCCATTTCTCCCCGGCAGCCAGGACCTTTTCATCACCCCTAACGAGCCAATACCCTCCCAAGGCGGGAGTCCCTGACCCTGAAGGTGGAGAAGGCCCCTCTGGTGAGTGCACATTTGTAACTACAGTACAGGATTTAAAAGCAATAGTGTTTAATGTTTGATTTGCCCTGAAGACTTGGGATGCATTCACAGCCAGTACAGCCACTGGAAAAATCTATTAAGACGCCTGGGGATGGAATACAAATCCTCCAGGGCCATCTCCATGAAGCTCTCCTGAAGGTACTCTGGAAGCCTTTGCAGAAGGTTTCTGGGGAGGGCTGCCTTATTTCGTCCTCCACAGTAGGACACGTTACCACGCCAAACCAGTAGCAAGTAGTCTGGAATCATTGCAGCACAAAGCATAGTAGCAAATGGTCCTGGGTTTTGGTCACATTCAAGCAACATTCGGTCTATATTTTGTAAGGTAACAGTAAAAGGACCCCGTTCATGCTGGGCTGTTTGCGCTTGGCTAAAAGGGATCATCCCTGAGAATAGCCACACAGTGGTGGGAGGCGGTGAAGGGATCATCTCAAATAGTCACACAGAGGGGTGGGGGGAAGTGTGTGCTGCACATCCACCCGAAAACTGCAGCCCCTCCTTTTAAATGACAAACCCAACCGGCATTACTTGCTATGGGAAAGGAGGATGCTGCAGTCTGAAAACATTCCCACATGTTATGAAGGCATTAGAAGTCAAACCCACGTACCCTTTGGCTTACCATGGCTGCCTGGAAACCGGATTCTGTTGCCCAGCCATGTGTGATGTGTCACCATACCAGTAGGCGCTCAATATAAAAGGCAAAATGCGACCTTGTACCTAAAGCACATGTGCTGTCTGCTGTGAATTGCTTGATTCACTGTGAAAGAGTCTCCCTTTTGTTCTCAGAAATGTACCATCTTAAATTTTACTCTCACTTTATATTCACCTGCAGGTGCAAATGTTTCTATGCTCCCCCATCATCTCCGTCCCTGAGGTTATCGCAGATTAGAAGGCAAAAAAAAAACCACACTCGCCATGACATGTTTTCCGAGCTCATGCTGTCCTCCTGCACTGATAGGGCACAGCTGAATGCATGGAGGCATTCAGTGGCAAAGTCCAGGAAAGCATTAAGTGAGCACAATGAGCAGAGGCAGGATGCAATGCTGAGGCTAATGGGGGAGCAAACGGACATGCTCAGGCATCTGGCAGAGCTGCAGGAAAGCGAACAAGAGCACAGACTGCCGCTGCATCCACTGTACAACTGCCTGCCCTCCTCCCCAAGTTCCATGTCCTCCTCACCCAGATGCCCAAGAGTGTGGGGTAGCGGGAGGCTCCGGGCACCCAGCCACTCCACTCCAGAGGGTGACCCAAGCAACAGAAGTCTGTCATTCAAACAGTTTTGATTTGTAGTGTGGCAACAATAAGCAATGTGGCCTTGTCCTTCCCTCCCCCCACCACTCTACCCCATCCAGGATACCTTATCAGTTATCTCCCTTTTTAAAAAATTAATAAAGAAAGAATGCATGGTTTATTTCTTTGCCAGCTGTCATTGAAGGGGGGGGAAGGTGGTTGGCTTACAGGGAGTTAAAATCAACAAAGGGGGCGGGTTTGCATCAAGGAGAAACACATAATTGTCACACTGTAGCCTGGCCAGTCATGAAACTGGTTTTCAAAGCCTCTCTGGTGCGTAGTGCAGCAACCTGTGCTCTTGAAATTGCCTGGTGTCTGGCTGTTCAAAACTGGCAGCCAGGCGATTTGCTTCAACCTCCCACCCCACCATAAACATCTCCCCTTTACTCTCACAGATATTATGCAGCACACAACTAGCAGTAATAACAATGGGAATATTGGTAGTGCTGAGGTCTAACCTAGTCAGCAAACAGCACCAGCGAGCTTTTAAATGTCCAAATGCACATTCTACCACCATTCTGCATTTGCTCAGCCTATAGTTGAACTGCTCCTTACTACAGTTCAGGCTGCCTATGTATGACTTCATGAGCAATAGGAGCAAAGGGTAGGCTGGGTCTCCAAGGATAACTATTGGCACTTCGACATCCCCAACAGTAATTTTCTGGTCTGGGAAGTAAGACCCTTCTTGCAGCTGCTCAAACAGCCAGGCACACAGCAAGCAAGCCTGGGTGAGTAAAGAGCTGAGGCAGAGAGTATAGCCAGCCCTGGGGTGCTCTAACCAGGGCTACTGGCTGTAATTGGTTGCTGGGTCTCAGCTTCTCCTCCTTTTCCTATTCCCACAGCCCTAGATTCAGGCAGAGCCAGGCCAGCTCCAGTCCTGCTCTTTCTTAGGTTCACACAACCAGGCACCGATGCAGGCACTTGCTTCCTCCTCTGTGGCACAGCAGGCAGCCGGTTGGGGCGCCTCGAGCAGCAACAGTAGCAAGAGGATAGCTGTAGGGGACCACCCCTCTCCCCATGGTGCTGGGCTTATTCAGATTCTTCAGGCCTTGTTGGCTACTCTTGAAACGCTGCAGTGGCACAGCTGCACCACTACAGCGCATGAGCACAGACACTATGCTGATAGGAGGGGTTCTCCCATCGTTGTAGGTAATCCACCTCCCCAAGAAGCGGTAGAGAAGTTGACAGAAGAATTCATCCAGCGACCTAGCGCCGGCCACACAGTGACTTAAGTAGGCTTAACTAGGAGCTCAGAGAGCTCCTTTGCCCTGCCTGAGCAATGTAGCTGGTTTGATGTAATTTTCTAGTGTAGATCAGACTCAGTTTAAAACTCACAGGGTGTGGCTCCGGGAACTGCTTCACCTTTCATTTCACATGGACATTTCCTTCTTAAAGCAGTTGCCCTCCAGGGCCACAATTTAGAACTCAAGAGCCACAAGGGCTGGCAACTTGCTGTGTTTTCCAGCAGCTCTGCTGTGTTGTACTGGCCTGTTGCTGCGTCATGAGGTGTTTCTCACTATGGTGCCAGGGATAATCATCACAGCCCATGACGGTGATATTTGGGCAGACAGATGGAAACATCAAACTCCCGGACAAGGAGCCTTCAGAGGGACATGACATTCGGGTAGGGACAGTCTTTTTGTTCTGTGTTGGTACAGCACCTGGCCCAGTGGGGTCCTGGTCCATCAGGGGACTGCTAGAAACCCCAGTATTACTACCACTAAATAATAATCATGTATAGAGCTTCCCTCATGATAGCTAAGCAGGCAGCATACACAAGACAGCAGCATTTAGTGCAAACAGTGCCAGGGAGACAAGACAGGAAAAACCAAGAGGTGGCCTCGCTGCAGACAGGGGATTCAGCTTTTGGGCTGGCTGGATATTTGAAGAGGTGAAAACACAAATGCACTTTCTGCAACTTCAGAGCCTGTAACTAGCAGTGTAAAAACCCAGCTTAAGGAGAGGAAGCCCCCATTAGCAGCGCAATCAGTAGGTTGCCAGGTGTCTGGTTTTCAAATGAACACCCGGGCAGTAGCGTAGCTGGGGGGGGAGCAGTAGAGCAGCTGCTCCCCCGACCACTCACTCAGTGCTCCCCAGCACGTCCCGGTCTTCGGCGGCACTCATTGTGGGCTCCACTGCATGCAGCTTGCAGTGGCGGCTCCTCCAGCTGGTGCTTCTCCCGCTCCCCCTGCCATCTCTTTGTGGCGTCCGGGTGATGGTCCTCCCTGTGCCGCTGGGGAAAGCCTGATACCTTTTGGCTCCAGCTGCACTTGGCTGAGGACTAATCCGGCGCGGGTTTCCCACAGCAGGCAGCTCCGGGTCTTCATGGCAATTCCGTGGCTGGTGCTTCAGTCGCTCCGAGCCTTTGGCGGCAATTCAGCAGTGGGTAATTCAGTCTTCAGCGGTAAGATGGGTTTTACATTTTTTTTCTTTGCTGCTTCGCAGCGGTGGCACCTTTTTTTTTGTTTGCTCCCCCTGCTCTTAGAACCTGGCTATGCCACTGCTCCCCAGGCAATGAGTGAGGGCAGGGGAGAGCAAGTGATGGAGGGAGGGGGGATGGAGTGAGCAGGGTGGGGCCTTGGAGACGGGGCGGGGCCTGGTGTTTGGTTTTGTTGGGTCAGAAAGTTGGCTACCCCTAAGGGGTGTTACTCTGGCCCCTCATCCACATTTTGGAGTCTCTGTGCCACAGTGGCTGTGTAGGAGCAGGAGATGGAGCAAGGGCGGGTGACCTCCCTGGTAAGAGGGGCAGGCCCGGGAAGGGGGAAACAGGCCCTGGCTGGGGCAATCCCCGCCCTAATCCCTCCCTGCTCCGGCAGCTGCTAACACTGTCCCCGCTGTCTGGCTCTTTAAGGTCAATTTAAAACAAGACGCGCCACCTGGCGAGTTCCCAGCCAATGAAAATGGCGGATAGAGAGCTCTCGCCCCCTTTGTGCCCGCCCGGCGGGAAACCATTTCTCCCATTGGCTGAGGGAGCCGATTTTAAAAACGCTATGCACCGCCCTTAGCAACCGCTTTCAGTCTGGCTCGCTGATTGGCTGCTGATTGGCCAGTCGCAGGCTGCCTCCTGCCAGGGCCGCAGTTTTCAAATCCACATTGTGCAGTAGTAGCCGCAGCTCTTGTGTGGAGGCCGGGATCGGGCCCGGGCGCTGAGAAGCCAGGTGAGCTCGGGCCGGGCGGCTTCCCATATCTGTCCCCCCCCCCCCCACCCCAGCAGCTGGGCTGCACTTCCCCGGCCCCTGCCCGGCCCACTCTGCAGCCCCCCTGGCGTGCCAGCCCCCTCCCCTATTGCCCGGGGTGCCAGCGTACCCCCCACCTGCGCACATGCAGCCCGCGGTGCGCCTTCCCTTCGGCATGTGGCCCGGGGATGACGTGCCCCTTGTCCTTCCTGCGGCCTGCGCTTCCCCACGGCTCGCTGCTGCCCTTTCCCTGAGCATCGCCTGCGAAATCGCTGTGGGGTTGGCCGGGAGCTTCGGCAGCTGCTGATTCCTCCCTCCTGGAGCCTGCAGTCCTTACACCGAGCAGAGATGGGGTGTGGGGGGAGGGAGAGCAGTTTATAAGGTTGCATGGCTGATTAGAGAAGGGGAGGAGGGTGTTCCGGATTCCTTTACCCTGAGCCAAAGTTCAGTGACTCTGGGAGACGGTGCAAATTCAGATCTCTTGTGGCTGGGGGTAGCTGTATGGTGATGAGATTTGTACTGGCCTCATCTTCTTTGCTGTATGCTGCATTGACACTGGTTGGCTTTCCTCTGATTGGATGGTTTTATCCATAATATGGCTCCAAACAGCAGCTCAGTCATCTCTGTCTATGTGGATTAGCTAACTCAGCTGTGTCTTTTGAATCTCTGTTGCGTGGATATTGTAAACCAGCGGTCGACAACCTTTCAGAAGTGCTGTGCTGAGTCTTCATTTATTCACTCTAATGTAAGGTTTTGTGTGCCAGTCATACATTTTAGCATATTTAGAAGGTCTCTTTCTATGTCTATAATATATAACTAAACTATTGTTGTATGTAAAGTAAATAAGGTTTCAGAATGTTAAAGAAGCTTCATTTAAAATTAAATTAAAATGCAGACCCCCCTGGAGTGGTGGGTGGCCAGGACCCAGGCAGTGTGAGTGCCACTGAAAATCAACTTGAGTACTGCCTTTGGCACCTGTGCCATAGGTTGCCTACCCCTGTTGTAAACCAAGCCAGTTGTAATGTGTATCCATTGTTCCTGTCTTACTGCAGAGCTTTGGGGAAATCCAGGTTTCTGAGCCAGGTCGGAAGGTCCTGAGAAACCTAATCCCAGTTTCTAAAATGGTGGCTTGTTTTCCACCAAGTGCCCTATTATTAAAGCACCTGAGACCTGTCTGTGGTGTGTTGTGCTCTGGCTCCAGGCTATAATTAACCTTGTTGACTTAAAGCACGGATTCCAGGGCTGTCTTTGGGAAGCGGGTGGGAATGAAGGGTGCTAGTGGAATGACTGCTTGATGGCACTGTAAGAAAGTGTTCTCTCTGTCTGACCCCCTCCCTCAACTTAACCAGAGGACAAAAGTCCATATTTACCTTCCCACACTCTCATGACTCCAGTACAGTCACACAGAGCATGGCTTTGGTCTCAAGCATACTTAGTTTAAAGGGGGGGGAGGGTGATGCTGACAGTCCCAAAATGTCACAGCATAGGCTGCTGTCCTTAGGTGGCTCAGACCTGCCACTTAATGTAAAAACAAACATGCAAATAGTGATAGGCCTGGACCATAGAGCCTTTCACATCCAAGTTGCTAGTTCACATCCAGCCTGGCAGGCAGATGCTCAGCTGTTTTGGTGATGGGATCATTACAGCTGCTTGGGATCTAGTTGCAGCGTCAAAATTGCTCTCATCTAGTGCCTGGCTGGGAGGACCATGTCTGTCCAGCTCCTAGTGAGGTGGGGGGCTCACTCACAATCCATAACAGCTGACACTAATGAGGCCTATTCTAGGTCAAGGTTGAAGTGCATTGGGTGGGGCATTGTGAGTGGCTAGCTTGCCGTGCTTTGCCCATCTGTACCTGTTCTGTGAGTAAATGGAGATCAATCAGTCTCCAAAGCCAATAGTCCAGCTTCAAAGACATACAGACAGTTCCTTTGCCCTCCTGTCTCCCCCTCTCTTAAGGCACTGAGGCCTAGTGGATAGAGCACCCAGGAGACAGGTTCTAGTCCCAGCTCTTCCATGTGATTGCTGGGTGACCTCAGGCAAGTCAGTTCATGGCCCTCTGCCTCAGTTTCTTCGTCTGTAAAATGGTGGTAATGATGCTCTGCTCGTGGCTCTGTGATCTACGGATGAAAATTAAGAGCCAGGTGTTGGCCAATATATAGATGCTGGGAAACATTTTGTAACATGCTCTCTGAAAATGGCTGCTGAGCAGGAAGGGGGACCCACATATCAGGGTTCATTTGTGAAGGGGTGATGTCATAGTAGCCGCTGGAGTCAATGGAAACTGTTACAGCCTAGTGCTCTCTGTAATAACTGGCTGTGGTCTGGGCTGTACATGGGAGAACAACAGTGCTGGAGGGAGCTTGTCTGGAAAGTCACTCTAGGCTGCATTCTGCCCATGGGCTGGCAGCATGATGTAGGTCTCCAGATTTGAATAAGAGGCTTTTCAACTCCTGTGGGTGTGAGCTATCCCTGCCCATGTCTGTTGGTTTGTGTTCCTTGGAGCTACACCAGGTATTGGGATTGGCACTGCCAAAGGCACTGAATACACTAGGCCCTCAATATGCTGGGGTGATTTTGGCTACGTCTACACTACGGGATAATTTCAAATTAGCTAAAACCGGTTTTATTAAACAGATATTATAACGTCGATTGTGCACGTCCACACTAGGGACATTAATTCGAGAGTGTGTGTCCATGGTCCGATGCTAGCATCAATTTCTGGAGCGGTGCACTGTGGGTAGCTATTCCATAGCTATCCCATAGTTCCCTCAGTCTCCCCCGCCCCTTGGAATTCCGGGTTGAGAGCCCAGTGCCTGATGGGCTGGGGCAAAAATCATTGTTGCGGGTGGTTCTGGGTACAGCCTCAACCCCTCCCTTTGTGAAAGCAGCAGACAACCATTTCGCGCCTTTTTTCCTGGGTGAACTGAGCAAACGCCATAGAACAGCAAGCATGGACCCTGCTGAGATCAGTAACCACAATCGTGGACTGTGTAAACACACCTCGCGCATTCTCGTGCTGTCTGTGGTGAACCATGAACTGCAAAGGCAGGTGAGGAGGAGGCAGCTACGGCAGTGTGGCGACGAGAGCGATGAGACGTGGACACTGAATTCTCCCTAACGCGGTCCCCTGCGTTTTGGAGCTATGCTGGTAATGGGCAGGGTTCTAGCCATTGAGTGCGATTTTGGGCACGGAAACAAGCACAGACTGGTGGGACCGCATTAGTTTTGCAGGTGTGGGATGATTCGCAGTGGCTCTGAAACTTTGCATGCGTAAGAGCACTTTTCTTTGAACTTTGTGACTTGCTTTCCCCTGCCCTGAAATGCATAATACCAGGATGAGAGCAAGCCCTCACAGTGGAGAAGCGAGTGCAATAGCCCTCTGGAAGCTTGCATGCCAGACAGCTACCGGCAGTCGGGAATCAATTTTGAAGTGGGAAAATTCTACTGTTGGGGCTGCTGTGATTGCAAGTAGCCAAAGCAATCATTATGCTGCTGCTACGAAAGGTGTGACTCTGTGAACGTCAGGTCATAGTGGATGGCTTTGCTGCAATGGATTCCCTAACTGTGGGGGGGCATAGATGGAACCCATATCCCTATCTTGGCCCCGGAGCACCAGGGCACCCAGTACGTAAACCGCAAGGGGTACTTTTCAGTGGTGCTGCAAGCACTGGTGGATCGTAAGGGACGTTTCACCAACATCCACATGGGTATGGCCAGGAAGGGTTCATGATGCTCGTGTCTTTAGAAGCACTGCTCTGTTAACGGCTGCAGCAGGGAATTACTTCCTAGACCAGAAAAAACAGTTGGGATGTTGAAATGCCTGTCGTTATCCTGGGGACCCAGCCCTACCCCTTGATGCCATGGCTCCATGAAGCCATACACATGTAGCCTGGACAGGTGGTCAGGAGTTGTTGAACTACAGGCTGAGCAAAGTGCAGGATGGGTGGTAGAATGTGCATTTGGCCGTTTAAAAGCTCCGCTGGCGCACATTACTTTACTCGCTCAGACCTCAGCCAACCAATGTCCCATAGTTATTGCTGGCTTGCTGTGTGCTCCACAATCTCTGTGAGAGTAAGGGGGAGACCTTTATGGCGGGGTGGGAGGCTGAGGCAAATCACCTGGCGCGCTGACTACGAGCAGCGCAGACACCAGGGCGATTAGAAGAGCACACCAGGCGGGTGCGCATCAGAGAAGCCTTGAAAACGAGTTTCATCACGGGCCAGGATACGGTGTTGACGCTGTGTTTTGCTTCCCCTTCATAGAACCCACCCTCACTCTGACTACCCTTCCCTGTAAAACCACCTCCCCCTTGATACAGCTGTGCTTAAGGAAATAAAGTCACTATCATTTAAAAATCATGTATTCTGTATAAAAGACATTCCCTGTAAGCAACCCGTCCTCCCCCTTTGCATGTATTCTTTGTTAAACAGTAATTATAAAAAAAGGCAGAGAATTATCAAGTATCCGGGTGTTTGGGAGGAGGATAGGAGGAAGGAAAAGGCTATTAAGCACATTTCAATGTAATGACAGCCTTGGTGTTGGACTGTCCACGGGGGGTGGAGTGGGCGGGTGCAGAAAGCCTTCCCCACGCGTTCTAACGCGTCTGGGTGAGGAAGATATGGAACATTGTGAGTACTGAGGGAGTTAAACATGGGCTGCAGTGGCACTCTGTAACCCCGCTGCTCTTCCTGAAGCTCACCATTGATGCGGAGGATATCAGTTTGATCATTGCAGCAGCTCCAGCGTTGCCATCCCGCTACTGCTGATCTTCCTGCCTACACCTCTGATCTTCCTGGCACCACTTCCATCATCTCGAGCGTCCCTCCTGTCCTCACGTTCACTGGCATCTTTCCTGTACTTTGCTAGCATGTCCTTCCACTCATTCTGATTGAGCTCTTTCATTGCGGGTTACTTCCATGATTTCAGAGAACATTTCATCTCGCGTCCTCTTCATCTCTCTTCCTTTACCTCTGAAGCTAAAGCCTTCGGGATGGGTAGGGAGCCGGACAACTGTGCAGCTGCATGGGGGAGGGAAAACAGGGAGAGAAGTATGTAAAAAGATACATTTTACAGAACAATGCTTGTACTCTTTCACAGTGAATAACACTATCCACCTTACATAGCACATGTGATTTCACTACAGGTCGCATTTTGCATCGTTTAATACTGAGTGCCTGTGGCTCTGGTGTTGCAGATCTCACAGACGCAGGTCCAGGCATCATAATTCAGCTTCCATGCGGCATGGTAAGGCTTTATGTTTGACTTCTCCAGCGTTCATATACACAGTGACCTATGATGCCTTGTTCCTGTTAAGAGGAACACAGCAGACCCAACCCCCTCTTTCCCCTCCTCCCCCACCGCATGGCTGCTATCATGTAAGATCACTGGATAATCATCCCCCTCCTTCCTTCCCCCCGCCACCGCGTGGCTGGTAGCTGGGAAGATTCCTGCTACGCCAAACGCAGAAAAGCTCAGCGCTATCCTTCCTCCCTCCCCCGCTTTGCTACGTGCAAGGAAGGATTAAGCGGCAGCCAGTAGGAAAATCGCCATGTAAATGCCCCCTAATTAAATTAAATTCCTGAATTTCAACCAGGTTACAATGAATGATATAACTCTGCTGAGAATAACAGCAGCAAGATGCAGAACGTATGTTTCTTGAATGCCAGCAGCACTCATCACCCGGAGCTTACGCAGCTGTGCATTTTGTGAAGCAATGATTCCGAATTACTTGCTACATGCATGGCGTGGGAAAGTGTCCTACAATGGGGGACCGGATAAGGCCGCCTTGCCCAGAAATCTTCTGCAAAGGCTTTTTGAGTACCTCCAAGATCGATTCATGGAGATTTCTTTGGAGGATTTTCGCTCCATCCCCAGACATGTTAACAAACTTTTCCTGTAACTTTACTGGCTGCGAATGCATCACAAGCCCTGCTGGCAAATCAATCATTAAAAAAAAACGCTTGTTTTAAACCATGTTTGATATTTACAAAGGTACACTCACCAGAGGTCGCTTCCATGGCTTCACTGTCTGGGCTAGTGTGCTTGGGTGGGCTGGGAGGGTAATTCTGTATGGGTCACAAAAAGCTCCTGGCTGTTGGGGCTAATGGAGTGCTGTGTGCTCTCAGCAAGGTCTTCCTCCTCTTCCTCTTCCTCCTCATCTTCCCCCTCCGCTGCAGAATCCTCAGCCATGGTTGATATTACAACCCCGACCTCTGAATCCACGGCCAGGGGTGGGGTACTGGTTGCGCAGCCCCCTAAAATTGCATGCAGCTCAGCATAGAAGCGGCATGTTTTCGGCCCTGATCCAGACCTTCCGTTTGCTTGTCTGGTTTTCTGGTATGACTGTCTGAGCTCCTTAACTTTTACTCTGCACTGCACTGAGTCCCTGCTGTGGCCTTTTTCCATCATAGACTTTGAAATTCTTTCAAATATTTTTTTTCATTTCGTCTTTTCGAACGGAGTTCTGTTAGCACTGAATCCTCTCCCCATATAGCGATCAGATCGAGTACCTCTTTGCGGTCCATGCTGGTGCTCTTTTTTCGATTCTCAGGAGACTGCATTGTTACCTGTGCTGATGAGCTCTGCGTGGTCACCTGTGCTGATCAGAGCTCCACGCTGGCCAAACAGGAAATTGAATTCAAAAGTTCGCGGGGCTTTTCCTGTTTACCTGGCCAGTGCCTCAGAGTTCTGATCGCTGTCCAGAGCGGTCAGTGGTGCGCTGTGGGATACCTCCCGGAGGCCAATAACGTCGAATTCCGTCCACACTAACACTATTCCGATTTAATAATATCGATTTTAGGGTTACTCCTCTCATTGGGGAGGAGTACAGAAATCGATTTAAAGAGCACTGTAGTGTGGACGGGTGCAGCGTTAAATCGATTTAACGCTGTTAAAATCGATTTAATGGCGTAGTGTGGACCAGGCCTTTGATTGGCTTTCTAGCAAGAGCAGATCTCTGCATCAGACTGACTGGAAGACAGGTGAAGATGGGCTGCTCTAGCTTCTCAGAGTGCAACCCAGTGGGGCCTCTGTTTCACAGAGGAGGGGCAGGAGAGGGTGCAAACTACAGAGAGGAACCAGACAGATACTCCAGCTGATAGGAACAACTGCAGAAACAGCCAAGGCAGGGATCTTCAGACATCCAGAGACCTTCCTGCAGTTTTGATTAGATTATTGCTCCAACCCCCTTCCTCAGTCTCTTCACCTCTGCTTCTCTCCATACTACCGCTCTTACCATCTTCTCTCCTGCCCTGTCCCCTGCACCCTCCTCACGTTCCCTTTTCTTTCCATTTAATCATGGGACTAACATGCTATTAAGGCCTGGCTTGACAAAGCCCTGACTGGGATGATTTAGTTGAGGATTGGTCCTGCTTTGAGCAGAGGGTTGGACTAGATGACCTCCTGTGGTCCCTTCCAACCCTGATATTCTATGATTTGCGGCCATCACATGGTTCACTCAGCTGGTGTGTTCTATCCCTTCCCCCCTGTATAGATTACAAGCTCTTTGGAGCGTGGACCTTCTGCTGTTCTGTTTATACGGTACCTAGCACAATGGAGCCCTGATCTTGGATGGTCTTTAGGTACATTGATAACATCTGCTTTCTCTCAGCCCTCCCTTGCACACCACTACTTCGATTTGACCTCGTTTCCAGCTGGGCCTTAACTGCCAGCCACCTGGCAGAGTGATGGGAGGGAGGAAGAAGCAAAGCAGGATAGACTGAATTCTATCTGAATTGTAACTAAATATCCTATTTTGGGGGCCACGGAGCGAAGGTCCTACAGTGGATCTTATATCTGGATCTGCTGGACAGCTTGCTGTCGCCAGATTGGCACTGGCCTGCTGGTGTCCCATTCATCATGTCCCTCAGCAGCCAGCCAGCCCTGAGGGAGAAATGGCTGGTTCTCTGCAGCCCTGCAGGTGAGGGTCTGTAGGGGCACATGGGTGTGTGCAGGAATTTTTTTGGCATGCTCCCCTCCTCTGTTACCTCCCTAATGCCTGCGTCGTCTTCAGCACCTCCAATGCTCCGGATGGGTAGACTTGCCCGCAAACTGCTGCTGAAAGCCCCAGCCTTCCCCACCTGCCACTCCCGACAACCAAACCCACCTGCCAGCATCCTTCCTGTTGCCTCAGTCTCTCTGCTACCCCACAGACAAAGGCCCAGGCCTGCTTCCCGGCTTTCGGAATGCTCCCAGTTATTTCCATGGGACCCCAGTGGCGTTCAAACAGTTAAATAGGGAGTATGCTCATCCTGGCTTGCATGCTCGTAAGCCCTAGCAGTGGTTCTTCCCCATCTCGCATGAGAAGGCCTCCAGACTACCTCAGCTTCTGTGCCACTCGCCTTCCTCAAAGCAGCTTCGCACCAGTGCAGGGGCCCTGGGGAAATGCTGCCATGGAGCCATGGCAGGGCAACAGTTGCCCTAACGGGATCCTGCAGAAGCTGCCTCGTCCAGTTGCCTTTTCCCCATGACAACAGAGTGATTCTTGTGCATTCTCTTGGGGCTTGTTGCATTGCTTCCCGATCAGAAGGTAATGGAATGGGGGTGGCCTTGACCCAAGGTCCCTTGGACCGAAAGCTGTGGAGAGAGGGGCCATTGGCCTAGAGAAGCAACGGTGGCTCCAGTAGCACCTGAAAAGCCAGACCATGATGGGGGGGGGGGGGCAGGGAGGGGTCATTGCTCCCCAGGCTGTGAGGTCAGTCACTGGGAGCTGTGGGAGGTGGTGGCTGCTGTTTGATCCCAAAGGGATAGTCTCTGCCTGTGAGGTGGGTGCATGTATTAAAGGTTGTGTCTGAGCTGCAGCTGAGCTGCTGTAAAGTCCCTGGGGTAGGGGCAGAGGTTTGCAGTCACCACTCTGTGGTCTGGATGATAACAGAGGAGTATGGCTAGAAAATAAACCCATGTCTCCTAACGCTGCTCACTGGGTGCCATTGGGCAAATCCTTTCCCTTCCCCATGCCTTGGTTTCCCCATCTGTAAGGTATGGGTAAAGGCTGTTTGCCCACCACATGGGGGAGGCTGAAGCCTTGAGACTGTAAAGTGCATTGAATTCATTAGTCAGCATTTTGGGGGCATCTCTTGTCTCTATGCAGGTGTGCTTGGGCAGAGAAGATGCCAGTGCCACGCAACTCCAAGACCACAGGCAGTAAACCGCTCCGGCCTGGTAAAGCAGGAGCAGTGGAAAATGCCAGACCCGAGAAGGTGAGTCTGTGGGGCTAGTAATTTTCTCCTGCCCTGCTGGGAGCTGGGGCTATGGATACATATGGATTGCTCATTCCAGTGGTAGCAATGGGGCCTTCGCTGGTAAAGGTGCAGGCTGGTCCCTGGAGTTGGGAGGCCACAGGAAAAGGTGGCTTCTCCCTCTTCTAAGAGTTGGGCCAAGATTGGTCCCAGCCCTTCAGTCGTGTTAGTGCTTTAAAGCTCTGGGCTGGCCTGTTGCCCTTTGGGTAAGTCACGCAGCCTCAAATCCTATCTGTAAGCTGGGGTCGCGCCTGCCCCCACTTTCCCCCTCAACAAGGTTTGGAGGGCAGACATCTATCACAGCTGGAGCTGTGAGAATACATGATGCTTCCAGCCCCACCTTGACTGCTTTGTTCTCCTGATAGCTGGTATCTTCGGTGCCACGCCCCATGCTCTGGGCATGGCTGCCAAGAAAGGGTGGCGGAGTTCATGATTGGTGAGGTTGGGTCCAGCATGCCATCTCAGTCATCTGCTCCTTGCTCTAGGAGGAGGGTTTTCAAGCAAAGAGGTCCCCGTCCTCACCCCAGGGGGCACCCAAGAAGAGGTCAGCCTTCGGAGACATCACTAATGTAAGGACACAGCACTGCGGTGGGAACTGGAGGAAGAAGCTTGTGGGGGAGCTGGATAGGCAAGGTTCCTCTCTGAGCTGAATATTTCATTTCTACCTCGTCTCCCCGTCCTGTTTCCTAATCTTGTATGGTGCCTCCCTGGAGAGGCACCATACATCTTTGCTGGGTCATGCATGGGCTGGGGGTGGGGGACCAGGGGTCCTGATGCCTGATCTACTGCTCTGACATATGTTCCCATATATTAGTCCTTACATTCTGATCTGGGAACAAACTCTTCTCCCACATCCCAGCCCTGTGCTCTAACCACTAGATCATGCTGATGTTAAGCTTAAAATATTTTCCCTGCTAAGACTGGGCAGAATCAGCATCCAGTGAAGCTTCACAACTATCAATAGTCTGCAGGCAAACCAGGCAGCGAACCTGTTTGCTTAGGAGGCACTAGCTCTCTTCCTTGGCTGTATTGGACGTGCCCCTCTACCTCCCCGGGGTCCCTCTAGACCAGGGATCAGCAACCTTCGGCATGCGGCCTACCAGGGTAAGCCCTCTGGCGGGCCCGGCCGGTTTGTTTACCTGCTGTATCCGCAGGTTCGGCTGATCGCTGCTCCCACAGGCCGCACTTCGCCGCTCCAGGCCAGTGGGGGCTGTGGGAAACGGCGCGGGCCGAGGGATGTATTGGCTGCCCCTTCCTGCCACTCCTATTGGCCTGGAGTGGTGATGCTGGGGAGCCTGGCCAGGCTGCCCCTCTGTGTGTCGTGCTGTGCTCCCAGCATTGCCCTCTCACCTGCCAGGCTCACAAGAACCAGGCTGGCCTGAGGAAGAAGGATGCTGCGAAGGCAGGTCTCAGGAAGGTGCAGAAGGGCACAGCTGCTCTGGGGGTCTTGAAGAACAATGAGATCAACTTGAAAAAGTGAGTAACTCTCTGTGGGTCAGCCCTGATGCAGCTCCAGCCCCGCCCACCCCTTTTGGCTGCACTGCTCCTCACTCTGATGGACATGCATTTACCCTAGTATCTGAGCTGCTGTCCCTGTGGCTAGCACCAGTACTGGCCTACACAGTGCTGTCACTTTCCAGGCTGCAGCCCAAGGGGATCCTCTGGCAGAGGGTCAGTCTCCAAAGGCTTAATGTCTCTCTGTGCCAATGCTTCTTGGCTCTCAGTGTCTCTTGGTGGTAGAGCTGGGGGCTCTAATGGTAGGACCCTTTGCCAGCTGGGAGGGTGGGGTGTCCTCAGAGAGGCTTTTGCCATTGGGAATGTGCTCAGGTTGCCAGCTGGCGGGATTTGCGGCCATGGCAAGCGAACTACCCTCCAGTGGGGAACTAGGAGGATAATTGAGAAAATGGAGTGGGAGAAGCTGCAGGCCAGGCCCCCAGTGTAAAATGGGAAGGGGGAGGTAGAGGGACATCCCTTCATCCTGGCTGATTGATGCACAGGGAAGAAGGGAAATCCCAAAGGATGTGGCTGCACCTAAAGACAAATGGGATGTGGAAGGAAGGGGTGTCGTTATGTGGAAAATAGTTGAATGCCGATGGGGGCGTGCTGCCCACTGGGCAGTTATAATCACCCTGAAAGGGGGGGGGGAGGGGAGAGAGAGAATATAATACTAGGGGATATGAGGCAGGTGTACGAAGGGAGTGGTATGGAGGGGCAGATCAGGAGATCCCTTGTCCTTATGTTAGGATGACAAGCGACTTCAATGGAATTGAAAACCATTCCATATAAAACTACTAAAGGAAAATGCTTTTTCCATACAATGCATGGTTGGCCAGTGGAACTCACTGTCACAAGATCTCATGGAGGCCAAGAGCTTAGTGGAATTCAAGGAAAGTTTGGGTGTTGATGTGAATAACAGGAACCTTCGTGGTGATGTTAGTCAAGATAAAATATTGGCAGGGCTGTAAAGCCTCCTGCTTCAGGGTATCAGCCAGTCATGGACAGGGAAGACATTTCTCTCATGCGCAGATGTCTTTGTTCACTCAGCAGGGGGTGTTGTTCTTGCCCCTGCCTCTGAAGCAGCTATTACAGGGCATTATTGGAGAGGGGGCCCTGGGCTATAGCTAGTCTGATGGGCTCTAGCGATTTCTGGGGCACTGGATGACCAACACCCCCCTGCCCCTGAGCCTGGCCTCTTGCAGTGTCTGATCTACTCTTGGCTGCTTCTGTTAGGTCAACAAAGAAAACACCCCCAGCTGAGGCACCTGTTGATCCCAAACTGGTTCCCAAAAATGACCTGGTGCCAGAGGAGCCAGCACTCACGCAGGTCAGTGGAATCAGATGCTCACTGCCAACCTAGTGGACCCTTGGAGGGCGACGGGCGTGAGCAGCACGTGGGACTCAGCTAGTATGCTGGCATTGCACTCCTTTCAGGAGGGAAGTGCCCTGGCCTAACACTGTCCCTAGAGGCCGCTCGTTCACCTCTTCCTGGGGATACCGAAGCACTGCCTGCAAGTGCTGCCTGGATTCTCACCCTGTAGGAGGTCCGAACCTCGGGCCCTGTCCATCTGCATGCATGAAGCCAAGCCGCACCTTGCCCCCTCCCCAGCTGCTGGGCTACTCAGATGGGATCTGGCAGCTAATTTCCCCTGAATGCTGGGTTAGGGCAGGTCTGCCCCCTGCAGGCCACGTAGGCAAACTGCTACAGAAAAGTCCTGCTGTGTGAGCTGAGAGAACAGCACGAGAGGTGTTGCAGAGCAGGATGAAGCGCAGTGACGGGGCATGCAGTGCCTGCTGTGTTCCAGGCTGGGGTTTGCCACATAGCTGTGGACGCTCCTCTGCTAGCTGAGAGAGGTGCGTTGACAAAGCAGTCTGGGGCTGGAAGCCCAGTGCCTGACCAACCATCGCTCTCAGTGCCTCATTGTCATGATTGCTTGGGACTTGTCTCTCTGGTGTCCCAGAGGTATCCTCCAACCCTCTCGCCCTTTCACACAGGTGCCTGCCATTGAGGACATTGACAAGGAGCAGCTGGGAGACCCTTATGCCAGCGCCGAGTATGCCAAGGAGATCTTCAATTACATGAAGGAGAGAGAGGTGTGGGGCACTTGGGAAGGGCTCAAGCACAAGGATCTCAGCTTTGCCCCTCTCTCCTTCCTCCTCTGCTGGACTGGCCCAGCCTCTCTGAGCTCGCTGGCTTGATGCCCTGGAGACACCAGGCTGGCTCCGGGGGCACCAGGCACAGGAAGGAGCTAGAATGCCAGGCCAAGGCCTCTAGGGTCTGAAAGTCCCAGTGTCTGCAGAGAAGAGAGTGCAGCCCCCTCCAGTGCATTTGTCTGCTGCATTTCGTGGCATTGCAGATGTGGGGCTGGTGCTTTGGGAGGGCAGAGATGTTGCACCTTAGCACTTGATGCATAAAGCTTGATTTCCAAAAGCCCCCGGCTCATGTCCTGGCTGGCTTGGCTCAGCCTTTCGCTCTTTCCAAGCAGGCAAACTAGCTCCAGTCATCCTGTTATGTACAGGTCTCTGTTCCTGCTGCCTGCTCCGTGCAGCCTCTCTGGAGCCCAGGGCTCTCCTGGCAGGAGGCTGGCTGGTCCTGGGCAGGGTGATTGGTTCCACTTGGCTGATGACCATTCTGTCCATGGCAGTGAGTCTTCCTGAGAAGCCCTAGGCAGGCCCTGGTGGCCATTTCCCCTCCGGCTGTGCTGCTCACTGGCCCAGCAGGGGAAGCAGGCTGGGCTCCTAGCTCACCTCTGGATGGTGAAGCCCAGTTATAGCCACTCTCCTTGCAGCGCTGTCTGTGTGGATGGCACCTTCTGGCAGGAACTGTCCTCCCAGCCACTATTCCCTGCTGGGGGCCGTGGGTGGCCCCTTCCCTTGATGTAGCAGGGCTGGCTGACCCAGGAAGGGTGAGCAGCTTGGGGTAGGATCAGCTGGGTTCTAGCATCCAGCCCATCACAAGAGTTGGTGCCATTACAGAGAGACAACTGGGCTTGGGTCGGGGGTGGGATCCTCCTACATCAACAGTGGGGCTGAGGGCCTGTCCCAGGGAGGCCCTGTTGTGACAGCGGAAGCTACTGGCCATGGTGCCATGGAGAGAGCTTAGCAGCCTGCCTCCAGCAGGGCTGGGCCACGGACTCAGCCTCTCCAGGCCCTTACCTGCATGCTGCAGTGGGTGGGCTTCATTCACTAACAGCCTCTCTGCGGCTCCCTTGGCAGGAGAAGTTCTTGCTTCCAAACTACATGGAGAAGCAGTACGACATCAGCAGGGACATGAGAGCCATTCTGGTGGACTGGATGGTGGAGGTCCAGGTGCGCACCCGGGTTCCCTTCTGGTGGGAGGGGAGAATGCCAGCGTGTGCACTGTAGCTGTTTGTGTTTTGTTAAAAAAAAAAAACAGAGGGGGGGGAGCCCCACCCAGCTGGATATGGGGCAGACCAGCCCTCCCTCCCCAGCATGCTTGAGCAGAAGCCACGTGGAGGAGAGGAACCCCTCAGCCCCTGTGACGCGGCTCAGCTGCATGCAACTGTGAGCCTAGCTTGTGGCAGGGGTGAAAGGGCTGTGAGTGGAGAAGGGGGTTGAGGAAATGGGGCTGCAGACCAGGGGGAGGAAGCCGCTTACCGTTTTTCCACACAGTCATTGAGAGCGGCCAGTTACCTCGTGGAGACACTGGCCCTGGCTCTTCTCTGGGTGTGTGTCTGGAGCCAGCCCTGAAGTCTGGAGAGGAGCAGCAGCCTGGCAAGTCAGACAAGTGGAGCACCAGGGACCCTTCCCTGTGCCAAACTACACTGATCTCTGCCAGGGGCACTCAGGGTGGGCAGCCTGGGGCAAAACAGCAGATGTGACCTTCGCCTCTGGACTTGGAATCAGAAGCATTTTCCCCTGGCTGCTAAAACAAGTCCCAGCCTGCATGAGGGCAAGTCTTGGGAACAGAGCCTGGGGTGCCTGCCTGGGGAGGGCAGCTTGGGAACATTAGCAAACCCTGAGTGACTGCACCCAAGGTGGGTCACACTGGCTGATGTGCCATTCCATCTGTCTCCCCACCCAGGAGAACTTTGAGCTGAACCATGAGACGTTGTACCTGGCGGTGAAGCTGGTGGATCACTACCTGGTGGAGGTGGTGAGCATGAGGGACAAGCTGCAGCTCATTGGCTCCACGGCCATTCTCATCGCTTCCAAGTTTGAGGTGACCCAGCTCTGGCCTGGGCAGAGCCTGCGGGGTGTGGGGGGCAGCCTGGCTTGTAGGCAGAGGGTAACACAGGCCCAGAGGGGGACACACATGGGGCTTGCTGTGCAGTCAAATTATAGCCCCCCACGCAGCTCACGTGACTAAGGCTACAGCGCAGGGATTGACTATTGCTGCTTGAAAGGCCCCAGTGCTGGAATAGCAGTGAGGGGGTGGGCTGGAATTCATCCCTTGGGTCCTAGTTAGCCCTTAGGCGGGTCCTGTTGGTTAGCGTCCCACCTTTAATGCAAATCTCTGGGAGTGTGCGCTGGTGTGAACTAGACTGTACCAGCAAAGGGGGAAAGATCAGGCAGTTGGGACATTCCAAATGCTAAAGCTGGCCCATGAACTTGGACCTTGGTGCACGTCCTATGGACCAAGTGTGCTGCAATGCTGCCACTGAGCAACTAACCTTAACAAGAGAGGAAGAGCTGCATGGATCAGACGCAGGATTAACTTAAGGTTTTGCGTTTAATTTCCTAGTCGAAGGAGGAAACAGGAAGTGGGGAAAGGGAGTCCCAGGGGAGAATGCTGCCTTTGGTGACAGGGCTGATATGCTTTTTGATCCCACAAGTGCTGGTTAAAGCATTCCAATGCACTGTGCTTGGGAATGGAGCCCAATTGTTCCAGGTGCTGGCAGTTTGTTGGGACACTGCCCAGGAAGGAAGAAGAATTCCACGCCCCCCTCTGCAGCCAAAAATCAAACCAAGTTGGAGAATGTCCCCCTCTTCCCACCACCACCACCTGAGTATTGTGGTGGAAATCCCCAGCCTGAAAGGTGAAAATTTGGGCAGGTTACCCAGGTGGGGAGACTGGGGTAGGGCTGGTCAAATTTTCCAATCAAAATCTTGATTTATCAATCAATCAAATGCCCCAAACTGACATTTCAATCCAGATATACTGTTGCAGTGCCTTATGGAAATTGGTGGTGGGTTGTCTCCTCCTGGATTTTCTGCTATGGTCTAGGCTCCTTGGTTGGATTAAATCTCCCATGATGCACTGCCTCCCCTTTCTAAGAGGGGAAACTTTGGGGCATCCTGCAAGATGTCAAGCCCATCCTGTAGAGAGAGAGCAGAAGCATGAGGCACCTGAACTACAACTCCCATGAGACGTTATAATGGCATTTCCCATATAAAATCTTTCCATCTTGAATTTTGGCTGAAAATAAGTTTCCCATGGAAAACTCTGATGAAAGTGAAGCGCTCTGCATCAGCCTGCCCCGTCTTCAATGAACATTTGGCCCACCACTGAAATGCAGCTATCTCTGGAACAGAATGTGGCAGCTGTTCAACAACAGCAATACAGAGCAATTCCAGAGAGGGGTTATCTCATTTGCGACTGCAGGGCTGTCCCTGGGGGGCAACATGGCCTCATCCAAGATGAACTCCAGCAAGGACAATAGGGTTCACATCTCTCAGAAGGTGCCAGTGGGTTTTTAAAGAGCCAGAAGGGAAATTAAAAAAAAAAAATACATAAGGGGATTGAGAGCCAGCCACTGAAGGTGAATGGGATTCATGCTCCAAGTTCACCTAGATGCTTCTGAAAATCTCACCTCGAGGGTTTTAGTTTAACCCCTGCCAGGCAGCTCAGCACAATGCCCCCTAGGGACTGGGGCAGCACTGGCCTGGATGTAGGTGGAGCTGACCATTCCTGTGGCTGTTTCCCTTTAGGAGCGCTGCCCCCCGTGTGTGGATGACTTTCTCTACATCTGTGACGATGCCTACAAGCGGGAGGAGTTGATTGCCATGGAAATGAGTATCCTCCGCACTCTGAAGTTCGACATCAACATTCCCATCCCGTATCGCTTCCTGCGGAGGTTTGCCAAAGTGAGGCCCATTTCTGCCACTAGAGGGGGATATGGGTGGCCACAGCTAGAGGCCAGCAGGTGGACCTCGATGACACCCTCCCCCACCAGCCAGCTGGCACAGTCACATTGGACTGCTGGAGGGGAAATGAGCACGACGTGGGCATAAAGTGCTCTATGAGGGGGTGATGCTGCAGGGAAAGCAAAGGCTGCTCCTTCACTGGAAGGAAGATGCTAGCTTGTCAGAGGAGCTGTAACCAGCAAACAAGCTCTCCCTTCTCCCCATCCACCAAGTCCTATCACTCCTGCCAAAACCTGCCATTCCTTTCCGCACCTCAGTGCCCTGGAGGCAAGTCCTGACTCAGAGCACCAAGGGGAGCAGAGCAGGATGTTCAGTGCCAGGAACACTAATGTCTCTTTCTCCTCCATCCGCTTGCTCTTTGGTCCATGTAGGCCTGGCTATCTCAGTCATGTGGAAGCGCTGGCTGGCTCTTCTGCCCCTGCCTAATGGTGCCCCCTGCTCTGCCCAACACACCCGCAGCAGAGAGCTCTCTCCCAGCCAGAGAGGGGAATCAAGTGCTGAATTAGCTGTGGGCTCCAGAAGGGACAGGAGCATCTGGCACTCAGGGTGGGAGATGAGCAGGCATCCAGACCTGGATGCCAGAGGCTCCTCCGTGGAGATGTCTGGATCTGACTTGTCCCGGCAGGGGAGTGAAACAGTTGGGCCAGTCCCAGCTGCTGGGCTTGAGTGACCTGGACAGGGAGCCAGGTTGGCTAACTCAGTGACTCTCCCCTGGGGTCATGGGATACCTGTGTTCTGGGGTACCCTGGACCCATCCCCCTTCCTCACTCCTGTGCTAAGCACCAACAGGACCCTTACTGCAGCGAGCTGGCAGCTATCTGCTGGCTGGGACCACCTGCCTCTCCCATGGAGTCAGCGCTGAGCAGGGCTCTCCAGTGCAGACAGGGTGCTCCTCCATGACCATGCCCTAGCTCTGGGGGCAGCTAGGGGAGGCATCTCCCCTTCACCAGGTGCTCAGCAGGGAGGTCTCACCACAGTTTCTTTTTCCTCCCATGGTCCCAGTGCGCTCACGCCAGCATGGAGACGCTGACCCTGGCCCGCTTCATCTGCGAGATGACCTTGCCAGAGTATGACTACGTCCAGGAGAGCGCCTCCAAGCTGGCTGCCAGCTGCCTGCTCCTGGCGCTCAAGATGAAGAGCCTTGGTGGATGGGTGAGTGCCTTGCTCTCCTGGCCTTTCCTCATGCCTGGCTGTCCAGGTTAGCTCCACTGGCCCCGCGGGGCAGGAGGCTGCCTGGAATGGCTGCCCCTTTGGCCGCTGTTGCTGGCTTTCTAGCAGTGTTGTCTGGCTGGTTTCCCCCAGGGTCAAGTCGCCAGTCTCTGTTCCTAGGGATGGACACTGTCCTGGAGCCGCTGGAAACGTGGCTGCGGGTGGGTTGGTCCCAGATCCTGCCGTCTGTGCAGGGAACCCCTGGCCTTGAGCTACTGATGCACTTTCAATCTTGGATGGACAGGGAAGCCCCACCCCTTCCACTTCTCCTTTGGCCCTGCCTCTAATAGCTAGCTCCATGTGAGCCTGTGAGGCCTGAGTTCCTAACCCTGCTGGGTCTCGTGCCTGCTCTCCAGCTCTCCACTTCCAGAGACTGCAGAGCCTGTACTGAGCAGCTGTACTGGGCAGGCCCTGGTACCTTCAGGGGGAGTTAGAGAAGGGGGCAGCTCACCACACTCTCCAAGCTAGGCCCTCAGCAGCCTCAGGAGTGGGGTTTGCTCTGCCTTCTCATCCTCCATAGCTGGCCCTGTAGGCTAGGGGAGGAGGATGCAACATTCTTGTCCAATGCTCCTTGTCTGGCAGCTGACTCTGGTGCTTGGCTGCTCTCTCCCCATCCCTGAGATCTTTGGCTATAGTGTCCCTGTTTGCAGATGGCCACCTGCACAGAGGCCATTCCTTTGGCTCCGTGTGGGGACCTGACTGGGCCTGTCTCTGCTCCTTATTTGTCACAATGAGAAGGCAAACTCAGCTGTTATCTAAACTGGGCGAGTGATTGATTCGTGTCCTGTCTGCACTGGAGTCTGGCCAAGCAGCCATTATGCGGTCAGGACATCCCAGGGGTCAGATCTATCCTCAGTGTCCTGGAAGAAGCAGCATGGAGTGTATGTGCAATGGTGCTGGTCCAGGCTCTGAGTCCCTCTAATGTGTTGCAGAGCCCCACGCTGGAGCATTATAGCGGGTACAGCTGTCAGGAGCTCCATCCACTGGTGAAGAGGCTAAACTTCCTGCTGACCTACCAGCACGATGACAAATTAAAGGCAGTGCGCACAAAGTACTCCCACCGGTGAGTGGACTCTCCTTGCAGTGATGTGTTTGTGGTGTATCTGATGGGCTGGGGCCGGGAGATGTCTTCCACTTGCCAGCAAGGGGTGCTGCACTGGACATGTCACCTGCCTGGGCAGCCTGGGGCAGGAGCTGTGAAACTGTTTCTCGATATGAATGCCCTGCTGCCTTGGCCCCAGTGCAGTATCAGCTTCCAAGGGACCATTGTGATCACTTCATTCTGGCCTGCGCTCTGCAGAACGTTGATCTACAGCATGGCAAGGACTGGCTGCCCCCAGTCACTCTGATCTTCGTCTCTTTAGAGCTAGCTGTGGCTTCAGACACCCTGGCCCTGTTGCATTGAGAACAGGGGGAGAAACTGAGCCACCTGGGCTGGCTAGCTGCAGTCCTGGCAGAGGCTGGCCCAGCAGGAGCTCACTGTACTATGGCTAAGGGCCTGCCTGCATTCCACAATCTAAGTCAGTGCTCTAAGGGGTCCTTGCTGGGTTGTGACTGCTGCAGGGGCAGTGCCAGCAAAACAGCTGTGCATGCTGGAGTCATGGGTCACCCTGGTCTGGAATTTACGCCTTCTCTCTGAAAGGGAGAGAACCCGTAAAGGGAGAGAAATTTGCCCTTTGCTCTGCATAAAGGGCGGGCCTGGAAGGCTTGTACGCTAAGAGCTCAGGTCCCATATGCCCAGAAGGACTACATGGTGACTGGAGAATGTGCCAGCAGGGACAGGGCATGTGGGCAGGGTTGCTAGACTGAGCCCAAAAGCCGATTTAATGCCAATGCCTAATGAACTCTTTGGAGAAAGGAGTCCTTTGCTAATGACCGCAGGCATTTGGCTGGGGCCCAGTGCCCAGCAGACTTCCCTCAGGCTGGCTGGAGCTCCCACCCCACCCCGTACCCTGTCCTATGCTATGTGCCTCCGCTGGGTGTGCTGCACTAACAGGCCTGTGTCACCTTTTCAGAGTCTTCTTCGAAGTAGCCAAGAGTGCTCCCATGGACATGCTGAAGTTGGAGGTGGCTCTGAAGAGCTAGCCCAGGGGATGGGGTGAGCAGCCCTCTTGGGGGCTGGCAGCCCTGCCCCTGGCTCAGAGGGATGCACGGCCCATGTGTAAATAGCCTGTATATAGAGATTTGCTTCCTTGGCCCAGAGGGGTCTGTACATAGATTTTTAATGTTAAAGGGGGGAAAAAATGTAGCAAATGTTGTTGGGGGACTAAACATGAAAATAAGTCAATAAAATATTGTGTATCTGTCCCACTTGGCAGTCTGTTTAGTATTCCCAGTCCTGCAGTGGCGTGAAGTCAGGGCCCCTTGCTGTATGGGTACCTAGCAAGACGCTCCCTGCCCCCGAGGAATTTGCAGTGGAAATACAGGCCAAAGGGTGGGAGGAGTGATGTGTAGCCCATGGTCGTCACACAGCTGGGTGGGGGTAGTATGCTGGGGGGAGGAGTATCAGGCTTGTTTTTTTTGAGGTTTGCTGGGGGTGACACCTGGCCTCCTCTAGTCTATTATGCTAGTCTCTGCTGCACAACCCAGGGGCTCACAGCTCGCAGTGGAGTTTTTCCTGACTGCTTCCTGCATCTGAAGTGCCGATAGATGGATTTTTTTCTGGCTGGGTCTTGTATCCCAACCTCTGGTTCTGAGCTATCTGGATGTGCCTGTGACTGCCACATGGCATCAGTGGGCGCTGGATGGTAGTGCTTTGCAAGCTGCGTGCTGAATGGTGACCCTGCAAAATAGGAGATAGTCTTAAATGACTCTTCCTCCTTTTGCCTGTATCAGTGAGGTGAATGGATGCTGAGATACTCCTGAAAACCCCAGGAGATTCCACAGGCACACACCGGGCCTGAATGTAGCCTCCTGAATCATTATTGATGAAGAAGCCAGCTTGATGCTCAGACCACACGGGAAGTAAGGGAAAAAACCATGGCATTAAATCACTGTCAAGTTACTGTGGCACATGAAAAATGGAGCCATTGGATTTTAGGCAAAAACACACCTAAGCATAAAGCCATACTGGGTGAGATAAATGGTCCATCTAGCCCAGTATCCTGTCTTCCAACAGTGGCGATTGCCAGTTGCTTCAAAGGGAATGAACAGGGCAATTCTCAAGTGATCCATCCCCTGTCATCCAGTCCCAGCTTCTAGCAGTCAGAAGCTTAGGGACACCAAAGCATGGGGTTGTATCCATGACCATCTTGCCTAATAGCCATTGATGGACGTATCCAGAGGTGAAAGTAACTTACAGGACTTACCGGTACTGCTGGAGCGCTGAGGGGGGGCGTGGCCTCAAGCAGAAGAGGCAGGGAGTTGCAGAGGTGGCTGAGAACCCTCAGGGGCAAATTAAAGGGTCCGGGGCTTTGACTGTCAGGGGGAACCCTGAGCTTTGCGGGGCTGGGACAGGGATTTAAAGGGCCCAGAGCTCCTACTGCTGCGGGCAGCCCAGAGCCCTTTCAATCCCCGCCGTGGAAGTTGATGCGGTCCAGCACGGCGTACTGGCTCTTACCAGTGCGCCGGACCGGCTTACTTTCACCTCTGACTGTATGTGTATGAATGTGTCACAAACAATGCAGCTGTAGCCTGCCACCAACCAGCAGCGACCCCAGCAACCAGCTGGCCTCTGTAGGCTGCTGCCTGCAGAGAGCCAGCAGGTGCCGCTGGGCTGGGTCTGTCAAGGAGTAAGTAACCAAGGCAAAAACCACAGACAGCCCGCTAGGGAGGGAGCCCGGGCAGGGTGTGGGGAGGGAGTCGGGGTGAATGAAGGACAACTGGAATAGCCTTTATGAAATATACAAGATATTTAGAGAAAGTTTCGTCAATTTCAGCCTCTGCACTCTGCAGGCAGGACAAAACAAAGAGATCTGAGATTGCACCCGATGTCCTAAGGACATTTCAAGTGTTTAAATCAATATATAAAGGGGTGGATTGGAATGAAAACTACTATTTCTTTCAAAGGAGGTACAAAAATTTCCCTGACTATTCAGTTTTCCACTCCAATCCCTTTGTGGCTTTGTCTATGGGGGTGTCATAAACAGATAGTTAAGGGTTAATGTCTCTCTTACCTGTAAAGGGTTAACAAGCTCAGTGAACCTGGCTGACACCTGACCAAAGAACCAATCGGGAGGCAAGATACTTTCAAATCTGGGTGGAGGGAAGTTTTTGTTTTGTGCTGTTTTTCTTTGTTCTCTGTTCTCTCTTGGGATTAAGAGAAGCCAATCATGTAACCAGATTTCTCCAATCTTACTGAAACAGACTCTCAGGTTCCAGATAGTAAGTAATAGATAGAAAGCAGATTAGATTTGTTGTTTTCTTTATTTGCAAATGTGTATTTTGCTGGAAGGATTTTACCTCTGTTTGCTGTAACTTGTATTTTATGCTAGGGGGAGGGTGTCCCTCTAGTCTATATAGCTGAAGACCCTGTAAAAATTTTTCCCTCTTGATTTTACAGAGATAATTTTTACTTTTTTCTTTCTTTAATTAAAAGCTTTTCTTTTAAGAACCTGATTGATTTTTTTTTTATTCTTGTGTGAGACCCCAGGGGACAGGGTCTAGACTCACCAGGGACTGGTTGGGGGGAAAGGAGAGAAGGGGGGCGGGAAAGGTTAATTTCTCTCTGTGTTAGGATCATGGTCTCTCTCTCTCAGGGAGAGTCTTAGAGGGGGAGAGAAGGGGGCGGGGAAGGTGAATTTCCTCTCAGTTTTAAGATTCAAGGAAGTTGAATCATAGTGATCTCCCAGTGTAACCCAGGGAAGGGAAAATCTGGGAGAAAGAAAGGAGGGGGGAATGGTTTATTTCCCTTTAAGACCCAGGGGGTTTAGGTTTTGGGTTCCCCAGGGAAGGTTTTGGGGGACATGGAGTGTACCCAAACACTATATTTTGGGTTGGTGGCAGCGTGATAAGATTTAAGCTAGGAATTAAGCTTAGAAGGGAACAGGCCGGTCCCCACTTTCTGGATGCTAAAGTTCAAAGTGGGAAAAAGACTCTGACAGGGGGCTATTTGCTTTCCCTGTGAACCTTTAGTTGTTTTAGCAAAATTGCTTTGCCCAAAATAAACCCTAATCATCATGACACGTCTTTCCACCATGTTCTCCAAGTTTTTTGTGTTGTTTTTTTTTTTTAAACAGTAACATTTCAAAGAGGATCTGCAAGCAGTTTGGACATCACAACTATGATCCTTTGCTGGAGAGGGAATGGGATAGATTTGAACTTGAAAATGGTTCCTGATTTTGATTGTGTTTAGGAGATCCCCTCATCCCAGGGGCAGAAAAGAATTGCCCCTGCCATGGTCACACACACCCAACAACAACTGGGAGTGAAATTTACAAGGATGCTAGAAATGGCTCCTAACTCTGGGCACTGAACTGCACAGGGAACAGCTGAGTTTAAACTGTTCTTTTGCAGGCAGCAGCAGCAGGCATCTCAGCCAGTTTTCCGTACTGCAAGCTACTGCCTAGAGAACCCCTGCTGGGGGTGTAGGGGGAGGAATGCAGAGCCTTGTCTAGCCTGGCTGGAGGAGGGGGAGGGAGAAGCCAAGAAACCAACGTGACAGTGAGTTTTCCCCTTCCACCTGCTTTTCCAGCTTACTTTCACTTCTGGATGTATCCTCTGTGGACTTATCTAGTTCTTTTTTTGAACCCACTTATACTTCTGGCCTTCACAACATCTTCTGGCGGCAAGTTCCACAGGTTGACTGTGTGTTGTGTGAAGAAATGCTTCCTTTTTGTTTTTAAACCTGGTGCCTAGTCATTTAATCAGGTGACCTCTAGCACTTCTTTATTCACTTTCTCCACACCAGTCATGATTTTATAGACCTCTATCATATCCCCCCGACTATTCATCTCTTTTCCAAGTTGAACAGCCCCTGTCTTCTTGATCTCTCTTCATATGGAAGCTTTTCCATACCCCTAATCTTTTTTTGTTGCCCCTCTCTGCACTTTTTCCCAATTCTAAAATAATCTTGGGGTTTTTTGAGGTGGGGTGACCAGAACTGCACCCAGTATGCAAGGTATGAGCATACCATGGATTTATGTAGTGGCATTATATTTTCTGTATCTAACCTTTTGCTAATAGTTCCTAACATTGTTTAGCTGCTTTTGGTTGTCGTTGCTGCTGCACATTGAACACAAGATTTCAGAGAACTACCCATGATGACTCCAAGATCTTTCTTGAATGGTAACAGCTAATTTAGACCCCATCATTTTGTATCGATAGTTGGGATTATGTTTTCCAATGTGACTACTTTGCATTTATCAACACTGAATTTCAATGCCATTTTTGTTGCCTAGTCGCCCAGTTTTGTGAGATCCCTTTCTAATTCTTTGCAGTCAGCTTTGGATATCTTGAGTAATTTGATATCATCTGCAAGCTTTGCCACCTTACTATTTGCCCCCTTTTCCAAATAATTTATAAATATATTGAACAGCACAAGTCCTGGTATTTACCTCTCGTCATTCTGAAAACTGACAATTTATTCCTACCCTTTTTCTTGTCTCTTAACCAGTTACTGATCCGAGAGGACCTTCCCTCTCATCCCATGACAGCTTACTTAGCTCAAGAGCCTTTGGTGAGGGACCTTGTCAAAGACTTTTTGAAAGTCCAAGTACACTGTAGCCAGTAGATCACCCTTGTCTATGTTTGCTGACACCCTCAAAGAATTCTAATAGCTGCATGAGGCTTGAGTTTCCTTGACCCTTCCCCATGATATTGTATTTGCCCATGTGCCTCATAACTCAGTTCTTTACTATAGTTTCAGCCAATGTGCCTGGTCCTGAAGTTAGACTTACCAGCCTATACTTGCCAGGATTACCTGTGGACCCTTTTCTAAAATGTGACATCATGTTAGCTATCTTTGTCATGTGTTACAGAGGCTGATATAGGGATAGGTTGCAAACCACAGTTAGTAGTTCTGCAGTTTCACATTTGAGTGCGTGCAGAACTCTTGGGTGATACCATCTGGTCCTGGTGACTTCTTATTGCTAAATTTATCTATTTGTTCCAAAACCTCCCCTAATGCCATCTTAATCTGGGCCAATTCCTCAGATTTGTCACATAAAATGAATGTCCCAGGGGTGAGGATCCTTTAGAGCACCAGGCACAGTGCTGACTGCTGGGGTATTCAATTATTTTTTTGTCAAGGCCCAAAGTTCTTGATCAAGGTCTAGTCATGGTCCAGACTCCAGAGAAAATAATAAAAAGATTTTTGGGGTCTCTTCAAAAGCATGTGGTGGTATGGATTTGGCCCACGGTCAACCTATTGACTCCCCCCTCCCTGAGTGCCAGCTCATCACTACTCTTCTGAGAGCTGTGCAGTGGGGATCAATCATTGGAGAGATGCTGTAGCTCTGCGACCACACCTGGGGAGATATGTAACCTGCCCAATCACTCTCATTGACAATGGGGTACAGCTGGGGCAGGCCCTGGATGGGGTTTTCAAAAAAGCTCAGCACAGGGCCAATTGGGGGCTGAGCACATGACCACACCTTGCAGCACCATGTGAGCTGTTGCTGGGTGCAGGCTGAATGCTGTTCCCACCCAGCTCCATCCCTGCTGCTCCATAGCACCCAAAACAACCTGCCTGGTTTGCAGCCTGGTGCTGCATGTGAGTAACTCCCAGAGGGCTTGCTAAGGCTGCAGGTTTGTCACTGCATGGGGCTTGTGGCACTGGAAACTCAGCTCCCTCCCACTGGGGCTAGCTGCAGCCAGCCTGGCTCTGTAGGTGGAGGAGAGGGAGGCAGAGTTATGGAGTAAGATGGGGCCTGACTCACTCATGGCTGCAATTCTTTCTAAACTAGACCATGGCTGGAAGCGTTAGGAGGGGCCAGACTAGGGTCCTGAACTAGCCTCTCCCATTGCAGTGGTGGGGGGAACAATAATGTAAACATCCCAATGCTTCCTAACATAAAGGCTGTGGTAACTTCAGTCAGCCTGATTGTGTGCAATGCTGGGCAGCCTCCACCCCATCCACCAGGGCTGGACTCAGGCTGCTCCTCCAAGGCCTGAGCAGCACATCAGCAGCTGGCTTCCCAGCACTGTGCTGGGGGAGGGGAAAGCTGTTCTCTTTAGCTGATGTGTATGAAATGGAGCAATTCTGTTAGTCCAAGGGCTGTGGGTCAGGCCCTGGGCCTGTTGTGTGTGCTGGGCAGGGAGTTATTCAGATTGAGGTAAACTGGTCTCTACATTACCAGCTGTTTCCCCTCCCCCACTTCTCTGTCCAGAGGGACAATAGCACTCTTCCTCATCTGGCCCATGGTAGCCCTGTTACATCTTTCTGTTGCGTATGTGTATACAGCTGCTAACCCCACATTGCCCTCCTCTGTGACTAGGCAGCCTAGCTTGCTCCTACCATAATCATTAATAGCCACAACTGCTGTGATTTTTTTTTTTCTTAAAGCTCCGGCTCCTGGAGTCAGGGGATCAAGGGAATCTCAGGTATTCATTTTCACGGTGACTCAACAGGGCTGGGGAGAAGCTTGAACCTGTGACTTCTGAAAGACCAGGCAGCAAATGACTCCCAACATGTATTATATCAAGATTTTGTGAGTTTTAGGCACAGCTTATGCTTTGGGGGCCTGGCTCGAGTTTTGAGGGCTGGGGTTGGCCGTCCTGAGTGGCTCATTTGAAAGCTGAAATGAAATTTCTCTGCTCCCCCTGGAATCCAGTCTGTCCCCTCAACTAGCCCAAGCTGCACCAGTAAAAGCACATGTAAATGTTTCCATCATTTTAATCTTTTACATTTACCAAACCTTCCAGGCCACTGCCTCCTTCCATTCCTGCCTTCAGCCAGCTCATAACAAACAGGCTAAGACATAGTCAAGCAAAATTCGAGGGCAGGGGTGTTCTCATTTTGGGGGGGGAGGGGAGATCTCTAATCCTCTCACCTACTGCTGCCTCCACTCTTGCTTCCTAGCACTCTGCTCCTCCTTGGCCAGTATCTGCCTCACCCCATCCCCGACCACTGGACAGCAGCGTAAGGCCACAGATGATTTCACAAACACCCCCTAACAGTGCATGTGGCTGGCTGCTTTTGGCCAAGGTCCTGGGTCTCACTGCAATGGAGCCTCTCCCTGGCATGACTTAATTAACAGCAGGGCAGGAGCTCCTGCCAGCACCTGGCCAGTTCAGTTACCCCAGATGCTGGTACACATAAATGGCCTGTTAATATAAACAGGCTGCTGCTGCTGGCTCCAGCCTTCCACAGCAGGGCCCACATCAGCTGTAATGCGCCACTGGCTGAGGCCAGAGATCAGAGGGGAGCCCACTTTCCTGTCTATCTAAATTTGGTGCAGTGAGAAGGCTAGGACAAGTTCTGCTCGCTCCTGGCCTCGGGGCTAAACCCTCTTACTGGGCAGTGATGCCATTAGGTGGCCCCTGCTTAGCAGTCTTGAAGGTGTGGGCGGCACCTGCTGACCTGAGCTCTGCAGGGACTGATTGCTGCAGGAACAGCAGCATGTGGGGCAGTCTTCCCACTACAGCCCTGCCTCTTGGGGCATTGCAGGAAGGAGATGAATGGTGCCAGGTTGGCCTGATCATGATTTATGCTCAGTTTGCACCAAGCCGAGGCAGACACCCTCTCCCTGGGAGTACATGAAGGGCAGCATCGGACCCCCCACCCCCCCCACCAATTATATGGTGAACAGAGGGAGCACTGCAGCAGCCTCACTGTTCTGGCCTTTCCCGTCCCAGGCTCTTACCCCTCCCCTCAGGCCCAGCCTAGGCCAGCTCCTGCTCTGGAGACTAGAGGGCAGCAGCTACCTTTGGGAATATGGTCATTTAAACACTCTTCCGCGCCCCACCCCCCCGCCCAATATACACCCTCCCTCCACCCCATCCCTACATTCACAGTCACTATACACACCACCCACTGGATCACAGGCTAGCACACAAGAGTTCAGCACCACCCCACCCAGCCCACAGAGAGCACGCTGTTTCCCTAGACACCTGCCCCAGCCTCCTGGCTCTAGTTGGGGCACACACAGCAGGACAAAGGTGGGTAATGAGGCACAACTCCAACCCCCACAAGATAACCCCCAAAGCCAGGTCCTATAGCTTGCTCTGCAGAGACCAAGGCTGGGCCAGACAGTGATATTACAATACATTCATAAGTGATTGATTGATTGCACTGCTGTACACTGCCATCCAGTTTTAACACACAGCTCCCCCTCCCCACATGGAGCCATCGCACAAGAGTCCATGGCTGCTGTTTAATGCTTTGTCCTAACGGCAGCTTTGCTGGAGGGTGGCTGGCTCCTCCATGGAGTGATATGCAAAGATCATGGCAGTGGTGGGTATCCCCGGTCAGTCCATGCCACGCTGGCCTTCTCCCGTTGCTTCACCAGTGCTTGGCCTGCAGCCACAGTGGCACTTTTAAGCAGAACATGCCACCAGTGGGTGAAATGCAGCCCCATGTGGGCCCAGCTGCTAGTTGGAAGGAAACGCCTTTTTGCATTGAGGCTGCGCTGCTAGTGCTGTCCGTGGGCCAGTGTCAACACCACTGTAGAGCAAAACACAGCCGTTAAGGACTGGGTTTCATCCCCCAAGGCTGAAGGACCTTTAGGACAAAGCTTAATGCATGAGATTTCCTCCCAGCCCCATTACTGCAGGGCCAGTGCTTTGTGCATGTCTCAGGGTAATAGGAAGGCTCATCTCTTCAAAAGGGGCCATTCCTTTTGGGTATCCAACAGGAAGCACTCTGAGTTTGATTCTCACAAATGCTGGGCCCTGCCACACCACCAGCTGTCAGCAGAAGCTGTGAGTGGTTAACTCCTCTGGAATAATCACTTTCACATTGGACACTCACAATGGGCGATTGCTTGAAATTTTGGACTTAAGTTGAAGTGATTTTTCACCTTTCCCAGTGAGTGGGAGGGTTTAACGCTGGCTCCTCAGAAAGACCAGGAGGTGGGTCAGTTATAGAGCTGAGCAGAAGACATCACAGTGGGTGGGAAATTTTTTTTACCAGTTTTTCAATATTTCAAGATTTTCTGAAAATCAAATTATTTCCTCCCACCTTCATGACTGGCTGTTCCCTTTGTATCACTGTTCTGGGACAGTGAAGCTGGGAGGTAGCTCTTTATTACATTGAGCAGGGCAGTTTTTCCAATTTAACATCAAAATATGAGCAAGAGGTCAGAGACCTCCGGCTACTGGAGGAGCATTGGTGGCCGGTCATTGTCAGAGGCTGGAGTACCTGCTGCACCAATCCAGTCCAGTTCAATTCAGGACAGAATAAATTACAGGTTTACATCTCACTGCAATAAATATCTTTTCTTGGAAACTATTTACAGAATTTAAATACATTTTATGGCTGAACAACAGTAGTAGAGCGGGGGTGGGAGATTGGGTTGTTTTTTTGTGTGGTGTAGTTCACTATATCAACTTCCAAAGCTGCCATGTTGAAATGTCAGAAGGTTCTCGAGCCTGCATGAGCTGGTCCCCCCCAATGCCCAGAAGGAGCCCCGCTTCCTCTGAGTCTAGCAGGAGCATCAAGTTCCCTATTTTTACTTCGCAGAAGCCTTTTGAATGGCACTGAATGGTGGCAGGGGATGTGAGTTGCCTTTGGGTGGGACGAACGGTGGGAGGCCAGGTGGGACTCACAAGGCTCATGTGCCTCTGGGATCAATAGGAGTCAGGGACACTCAGCACGGCCTACAATGGGTTTCTGGTTCTGGAACCCAAGAGATTTGGTGCTCAGAGGAGGGAACCAACATGCTACCCATGTAGTGCCATGAGGATAAAGGGAGCTCCATCACCTCTGGCTCAAAATAACCAAGCCAAAAGCAATGAGGGCCAGTGGTTCAGAACATCGTGTCCAGTCAGCTCAGCAGACAACTCAATACGTTCCTGGGCTGCCGGAGGAACCAGCTACATTCCATAGGCAGGTAACTGGCAAACTAAAGCAATATACACACTCGCTGCTCTGAGCGGCCTTTGGATGAGACTCGGGCGGAAACGGTGGCCCAGCATGCACTATACTCTTCCAGGATAGGCTACACTGCCACGAGCCCAAACGTATCACAGCTTTGAAATGAAGACTAGAAAAGCAATGGTGCTGGTGAGGTATGCCCTAGTGCCCGTTCCCCCACAGCCCTGTCAAAGAGGCACTGTCCCTCCCTGAAGGTGGGACATGAGGACGTGTAACCTTTGACTGTGTCAAGTTTTCTGCCTTGGATGGGTCACAGCTGGCACTGTAGTCTCACAGATCTGGCCATTTCATAGAGTTTGCTCCCACCTCACCAGTTGCTGCTGGCTGCCTGATCTCATGTAACTTCGTCTCCTTCACACTGAAGCCTGGAAGTAGCCAACTAAATGTGACAGCTGCTATGGAAAGCTGGCAACCCCAGCAGCACACATACAGCTTGGTCCTTCCTTCTAGCTCACAGGTACGTATGGAAATGAACTGCTGAACTGAAACCATCAAGCACAGAAACCAAAACCACAAGGGTAATCAAGGGCAAAGACGCGCAGACCAACAATCTTTGGCTAACATGAAACTGTAAACTCTTCAGGGGCACGCTTGAGAGCGGTGATGAGAAATATTCTAGTGTAAGGATTCCACAGCATCCCATTCTGGGCCGTTTGCTGATGGGACACATCTGCATCACGATCAAATACGCTCAAGAACAGATGCCTAGGTGTTTAGAGTTCTAGAATGACTGTGAAGTTGCTAGCTTCTAGAGTGCCTGTTCTAGATTTCAGGTTCTAGAGGGCCCATCCAGAGTTGAGATTCCCCATCACCGACACTAGCCACATTCTTTTTCCTTTATATGCTTTGCTAGGGATGGCTGCTGATGTCTTTAATTCCCTGGAGAATCCTCTTCATATGGCCCACCTTTGTTATCCCCAGATCCTGAATAAAAGAAGAGCAGACAAAGTTGAATAAACGCGCACCTGACAAATACACAAAGCGTCTCTGAACCACAGGGGAGCATCAGACATTTTTATTACTGATGAACATGGGCTCCAGTCCTGCAATCCTTGCACCCCAGCCTCCCTCATCAGTCTAGGTGGAGTGCGCAGGATCGAGTTCTAGGGCTCAGCGGCATGTGACGCACAGCAGCATATTAGCAAATGCAGCTAGGAGAACACTGGCTTAAAAGCCCTGCTAGATTTCTAGCCAACTATCTGCCTGTCCCTTGGTCAGAATCCAGCCCCCGCTCCATGGGAAGCAGCTCTCACCCCAAGCAAAACTGCGAGTCCAATCCAGCCAGGATGCTGGCGTTTAGGAGACTGCTGGGGCAGGTGGCTGGCTAAGAGTGGGCCCCGTGCCCAGAGATGACATATCCCGCCTACCAGGCTGGTAGCAGCAGCAGGATGGTGCCCCATGCTGGGACCCATTGCCTTCCATTCACTGGTTGGGGTCTGGGGTTGCCCACAGGGGAGGAGAGCCCCAGGACTTGAGGGGCACCGAAGAGGGTTTTGAGGCCTGCTCCATACCCCACCCTAGCTGCAGGTGTGGGAGAAGACACTGAAATAGAGAATCCAAAGGCATGCCATAGCCACCTCCCCTAGGCTAGGGGGTAGGGCAGGCTAGAGGAGAGGAGCAGGGCAGGGTGTGTGAACTGCGCAGGCCACGGGGACAGCAGGTTCAGGGAGCTGACCAGGGTATGTGTCCTGGGCTGGCAGGATGGGGTGGTGGGTCAGGGCCTGTGTACTGGGGAAGCAATGGCAGGCTGGTCAGAGGAGTAGGGCAGGGCATGGGTACCAGGGAGGCAGACAGCTGGCAGGATGCGGGAGTGAGGCAGGGTGTTTGAATTGGGCAGGAGGAGACTGGTGGGGAAGTGGGGCAAGACATGTGAACCAGGCAGGCCGAGGGGACAGCAGGCCAGGGGAGGGGGCTGGCCATGTGAACTGGGCAGGCAGGGGGATGGCAGGATGGGGTAAGGCATTTGAACCAGGCAGGCTGAGGGAACAGCAGTTCAGGGGAGCGGGGCAGGGCATGTGTACTGGGCAGGCAGGTGGTAGGCTGGTTGGGGGAGTGGGACAGGGAGTGTGAACTGGGCAGCCAGAAGGCTGGTAGGATGGGAGTGTGACTGTGCACCCCTAAGGCGTTGTGGAAATATGCTTATGCATGTATATATGACATAACTGGACATATCTGAACATATCTCCCTAGGGGTTATGATCTACTGAATCTATTCATCCTATTTGTATGCATGTGTCATTGTTGTATTTGAATTTATGAATATTGGCTGTGTACTTGCTTGATTTCTAAGATGCCTTAGTAAGCATTTGCTCAGCTTCTTGAGAAAGGAATGTGCAAATTAAGTGCCCAATCAAGAAACACTTAAAGGACAATGAATCTTGGAAGCCTCCAATCCACCTAAGAAGTCTACCTGAGGATGTTCAGGGTAGCATGTAAACAATGGCTGCTCCCTGTAAAAACTGGGTCATGCATGGACATCTGACTTGCCCATGTGAATCCAAAACTTCATCTTGGAGCTGGACTTTGCATTGTGGGGGGGAGGGGGGGGTTCTCCATCCACAAGAGAAAGTCTGTTTAAACCCCTGGGAGATCCCTCTATTTTGTCTTCAGCTTCTCAAGAGATGGCCTCTCCACCCCCAAGGATACCTGAAAGAGACTGGAACAAAGGACAGTAACTATAGGGGGTGTGAGTAATTGCTGGACCCAGACTAGAAGGAGACTAGTCTGTAAAAGAAAGCTTACTGGAACACCACGGAGGGTGAGATTTTGTCTGTATTTAGTTTTCTTACTGTACTAAACTCAGACTTGCCTGTTTTATTTTATTTTACTTGGTAATTCACTTTGTTCTGTCTGTTAGTACTTGGAAACACTTAAATCTTACTTTCTATATTTAATAAAATCCCTTTTTACTTATTAATTAACCCAGAGTATGCACTAATACCTGGGGGGGGGGGCAAATAGCTGTGCATATCTCTCTATCAGTATTATAGAGGGTGAACAATTTATGAGTAAAACAGATTTATTTGGGGTTTGGACCCCATTGGGAGTTGAGCATCTGAGTGTTAAAGACAGGAATACTTCTTAAGTTGCTTTCAGTTAAGTCTGCAGCTTTGGGGCATGAGGTTCAGACCCTGAATCTGTGCTGGAGCAGACTGGCGTGTCTGGCTCAACAAGATAGGGTGCTGGAGTCCCAAGTTGGCAGGGAAAGCAGGGGCAGAAGCAGTCTTGGTACACCAGTTGGCAGCCCCAAGGGGGTTTCTGTGAGCCAACCCATCACAGGGGGAATGGGGCAGGGTGTGTGTATCGGGCTAGCAGGATGCGGGAGTGGGACAGGGTGTGTGTACTGGGCAGGCAGGAGACGTGGGATAAGGCATTTGAACCAAGCAGGCCAAGGGGGCTGCAGTTCGGGGGGGCAGGGCGTGTGTACTGGGCAGGCAGCAGGCTGGTTGGGGGAGTGGAATGCGGCGTGTGAACTAGACAGGCAGGGGGCTGGAAGGATGTGGTAGTTGGGCAGGGTGTGTGTATGGGGTAGGCAAGGGGCTGGCAGGATGTGGTAGTCGGTCAGGGCATGTGTACTGGGCAGACGGAGCAGGCTGGCTGAAAAATTGTAGTTGGATGTTTTCCGTCAGAAAATGCTGTTTGGGCTAAACTTAACTTTTTATGAAAGATGGATTTTGACAACATTTTCCACAAAAAATGTGATATTTAAACAACTTAAAAAAAGAGCCCTTTAAGTTATTCAGGCTCTAATGTCCATGTGAATCAATGGCAGACAGGCGCCAAGCACCGGTGAGGATTTGGCCCTCAGTGTACTAACTGGAAGAGCAGCTGTTTTCAGTAGCTTAGAGAAATGATTCCAGGTTAATAGCACAGCTGCTCCTTCAAAGCAGGGTGTGGTCTCCACAGCCCAATTCAGCTCTGGACCAGTCTGCCAGGAAGAGATCTACTGGTACCAGATGTGATAGGGACACCTGCTCAGTAGGGAATTCCCCAACTTCCCACCTCAAACCTCCTCCCAGCTCATTTCACCTGGCTGCCCAGGAATGAGTGTGACCATGCCCTGGGGGTGGTAGACTCTGGATCTCATTCCCAAGCCCCACCTCCACTCAGGTGCTTCATTAATCACCCAGGCCAGGTAGCTGGAGGAGAGGAATGGAGGTTGTGGCTTGTGCTATGGAGTCCCTGGCTGGGAGTCACCATCCCACCCCCTGGCTGCAGGAAGCCAGTGCCGTGCAGCGACACCATGACTCCTCTGGTTCTCGAGGAGCCCGTCTATTCTGACGGCACGGTATCACCCGCAACAAAATGCAAATGTACTGACTCATAGGGCAGGTGCAGTATGCAAGCGCAGCCCTGCCAATGCCATTCAAGTGCCATGCCAATGATTGGGTCCCAGGTGAGGGGCTAACATGCCAACTCAACCCTGCCAGGGCAATTCCATGCTGGCTTACAATCGTTCATGGGGTTCTGCCAGGAGCAAGGCTGCACCAATCAGGCGGCATTCTGCCCATAACTGTGCCCAGACAGTTCAATGGGGCACTGATGGAGAGAGTCACACTGCTGCGGTCAGAAAAGCAAGTCATGCAAGTACCTTCAAGTCTCTTCTCTCCAGCAGGATCAGCTCTGAGCCCTGGATGTCATGGCGGAAAAAAATGTCTTTGTATTCCGCTAAGCCAAGCGCGTCCAGCCAGGCCGCCACCTCCTCAGCGCCCCATTTCTCCACTAGCAAAAAGGGAAAGCAAAGACGATCGACTCAGCAGCGAAAAGTGGACAGAGGCACAGCCGAAAGCAACACGCACACACAGGGAAGCACAAAGCCAGGCAGGGCGACAGTGCAGGCAGCAGGCAGCAGCATTCCAGCGGGGCAGGATCCCATGCGTGGGGCTCAGGCGCTACCCGCACCCCCAGATGGAAACGCTTCCTTGCTACAGCCAGCTCTGCTCAGAAGAGGGGCCCTGCCAGAATCCCACTGATTTCTGCTCCCTCACCTCCCTAGCATGGAGAGCATCATGAGAACTAGGATCCGGGTGGTAGGTTACCTGGAGGGTGCAGATTTGGTCCTAGAGGTCACGTGACCTGCAATGGCTGTTTCTGTATAGCTCACCCTTCTTTCTGAGAGCATCAGTCGAACATGCTGCACAGGCTCAGAACCACTGCAGTGAGTCTATCATGTGCAGTGCCCAGTGACAGGGAAAAAAGCAAGTGGGCTGCGAAAAGTTCCACTCATGCCCAGAAAAGGGGTTTTCCCCTCCTGTTTTCCCTGAAAAACATTAGGAATGCCAGAGCTGGCCTTCCCCCTCTCAGTGGAGGGCTTAGAAATGTGCTCTATGGCCTGGGGAGAGCTAAGGCCTAACACAGGCGTCCTTTCTCCCATGAGTTTTTCAGTCATTGGAGTTCACCGGGGCCATGTGTGGATGGCCAGTTCTCATGTCCATTGTGAGCAGTGCGCGGCTCACACAACGGCTGGGACAAGCGCTAGCCTGAACAATGCATGTGGCCCGACAGGATCCCGATGGTCAAACTGATCCCCTGGGCCCGCAGGAATGAAAAGCAAAACTAAATCTGCCAGCTGAGATTTAGGAGTGCCCTGCCCACGTGCCCCTGATAGGGAAGATGGTGCAGTACCAGAGCCATGCAGCACAGAGCTGTTGTGCCCCCAGGGCCCCACGTCAGTGCATGGCTCGGGATTCTGATCTCTTTAAGAGACCGAGCTGTGTGGTGAGAACAGAGTCCAAGCACTGGTCTCAGGAGGCTGAGCTGCTCACCCCTTACGCTTCCCCTCTGAGGCCCTGGGACAGAGCCCCACCCCACACGCTCCCCTCCAAGGGGCTGGGAGGAAGAGCCCCGCCCTGTATGCTCCCCTCCAAGAGGCGGGGAGGCAGAGCCCCGCCCTTTATGCTTCCCTCCAAGAGGCGGGGAGGCAGAGCCCCGCACTGTACGTTCCCCTCCATGGCCCCAGCACTTCAGAGATGTTTCCACACAAAACACTGGCATAACGACATAAGAACGGCCATACTGGGTCAGACCAAAGATCCATCAAGCCTAGTATCCTCTCTACCGACAGAGGCCAATGCCAGGTGCTTCAAAGGGAATGAATAGAAAAGGACAGATATCAAGTGATCCATCCCCTGTTGCCCATTCCCAGCTTCTGGAAAACAAAGGCTAGGGACACTTGTAGCTTGTTTCAAAAGCCCTGAGGCTAGGGGTTCCCGTTCCCTTTCCAGCTGCTGCAGCCCTGCAAACTCCCTGGGAGAGAAGGATGGGGCATGGCCTAAGAGCCAGCCTGCACGCGGATGGCTAGGGGGCACAGGAAGGCCCCCTGTGCAGGCATGGGAGTAACAGACTAGGGCTAGATCTGAGAACGCCGCAGCATCGACCAGGCCAGGCCGTGCTCCCCGGGAAACCCATTTACTGATAGGCTCAGGGTCACAGAGCAAATGTGACAGAGCTGAGGTGAAAACAGACTCTTGAGCCTTGCACCAACCACCAGCCCTCCCTCCTGATAAGGCACCAAGGCATCAGGAGGAAGCCCTGAAATCTCCATGCCTGGGACTTGCAGAGGGGATTCTCCTGCCAGCACCAAGAGGCCAGGACATGGAGCGGGGCTCACGACCAGACTTGGGCAAGTGAGGCAGCCGGGGCTGGGAGGCTCAGCAGTGGGTCTGTTTGCAAAGCTAGTGCCGATGTGAGAGGAGTCAAACACGTCTGAAAGGGTTTGGACCACAAGTCCTACTGCAAGTCAATGGGACACGCTCGTACACCCCCTAGACACGTTGGAAAATCCTTCCAGGAGGCCCATTTCTTTCTAAACCTCATTTTTATAACTTCCTCTTCCTCGGAGAGAGGAGCTTTGAGCTGTGCCCCCTCCTGCCCTGTACCAGTCACTCCATCCTCGGCACGGTTCAGTGCCTGGCTGCAATCAGAGTCAGCTTGGTGGGCGGATGGGCGGGTGGGCAGGCAGTCTTGAGGCACTGCTCTAGACAGGTTTGCAGCCTGCCCTGCTCACCTTGTCTAAATGCCCTCCAGCAGCACAACACCGTGGTATGGATTTACTCTGGCAGCAGTGCTTGCCTGGTTGGTAGCACGGCAGGTCCAGGACCCTCCCTAGTGCTTGGGAGGTGAAGGCTGCTCTGTCTGTCTAGCCCACTGCTCCGGGGAGGTTTACCTGCGACCATGCTGTTGGATTTCGGCTTCTGAAACTTATCCTTGTCCTTCTTGGGCTTGGGAATGTTGATCCGTAGCTTCAGGCTGCCCTTGCTGCTGCTCTCGGAGCTCTCCTGGTGCCCGAAGCCGGCAGAGAGGATAATGGGTTAGGTTCACAAGCCATGCATTTCATCTGTGCCACTCCGAGCCCTGGTCAGATGCCCACCACTCCTTGCCAGTGCTTAACCGCACCTCGGTTCTATCCCAGCTTTGCCCTGGCATCCCCAGCACAGGCTGATGTGATTCACCCCAGCCAGATCCACCAGTCCTAGCATCTGTGGAGGGCATAGTCTAGTCAGGACACAGATATTTTTACCACTGAATGGGGTTAGAACAGCAGTTCTCAAAACTGTGGGTTGGGACCCCAAAGTGGGTCACGACCCTGTTTTAATGGAGGTCAGCAGGGCTGGTGTTAGACTTGCTGGGGTCTGGGGTTGACGCCCAAGCCCCATCACCCTAGGTGCCGGAGCTCAAGCTTCAGCTTCAGCCCTGGAGAGCAGGGCTGAAGCCCGTGGGCTTCGGTTTTGGCCCCCTGCCTGGGGTGGCGAGGCTTCAGCTTTACACTCCCCCCCACCCTGGGGCAACAGGGCTTGGGCAGGCTCAGGCTTTGACCCTCTTGGGGTCATGGGAGTCGCAGTGCAATGAAGTTTGAGAACCCCTGGGTTAGAAGACAGAAAGGTAAAATGTCTGAGCCCTGGCTACATTATGTGGCCCTGCATTGCTGTCAGCCATGGAGCATACCAGACCCACCTTTGTGCTCTCCTGGGCAATCCCTCAGCCCCAGTTTCCCCATCAGTAAAACAAAGCTAGTGATAACGCCCCCGCCCCAGCTCTATAAAGTGCCGGGGGTTCTGCAGCTGAGAAGTGTCACATAAACTGGCTTACCACTGCTCCCTTGAATGATAAACCCTCCTCTTGGACAGCCTGTGCCCCCAAGACCACAGCCAAAAGAAGAGCACCAGGAGACTCACCAGGAGAGAGCAGAACAGGCCCAAGAAAGGCAGCTTCTGCACATGAGCCAGTGCTACTGAAGTCAATGGGAGTCACTTGTACTTTTAGCTGCATGACCAGATCAAGAAATCAAGTGCTGGTTCATCACCTGCTCACAGGATGTGCAGCGCTCCTCCCCGTCAGCCCCGGTTCTCCACTCTGGGTCTCCCAGAGACATGGAGTGCTTCAAGTATTCCAGATTCCCCAATAACCCCTGCCCATTCCAAGTAGGCTCGGGTCCCATCGTCACAGCAATATCTGACACATGCACAGCTGAGACTCCAGGCACACCGTACAGTGGGGGATCTAATTTAGACCAGGCCCCTGCCATGAAGAGATCATAATCTAAGGCCCTGATGCTGCAATCAGGCCCATGAGAAGGCTCAGGACTCTAATGGGGTCCATGCAAAGTCTGCCGGGGTAGATCCGACTGCAGGGTCAGGGCCAGAGTGAGGATAACAGAGGAGGGAGTGGGAGGGGGAGCGGGAGCAGGAGGCAGGTAGAAGGAGGAGGCAGACACAGATCTTGCAGTTGTTGGGAGAGTCATGCAAGAGTCTGGAGGTCCAAGTCCCATTTTATTTGCAATGGTTTATTGATTCTCAGAGCTGTGGGTACTAAGCCCCCTGCAGAAGCACAGGGCTCACGATGGATGTATATGAAAGGATGGTGGAGGGGATGGTTCAGTCTAATGCAAAGCCAGCTTGGTGGGATGGGAGGGGCTGGGCTGTGAAGGGCACAGTGATAGACCTGTTGACAGGGTACTTGCCCAGGGTCACCCAAAGAGAACCCAGCTCCCTGCTCCAGTCACTAGGCAGGCTGCCTCGCTGACTCTCCCTCACTGGCTGCAATGGCACCAGGCAGGCTCCTGCCAGCATGGGGAGGAGGAGGAATGACCTGACCAAACTGCCTCTAAGCGGCCTTGTGCACCCACCTCCTCAGGAGAGTTGATGATGGGTGCCAGCCAGTGTATGTCGGGCAGCCTCTGGAGCTCCTGGCTGACGGTGTTCAGGGCTCTCTGCAGCCCCTCCTCTTGCTGTGGGGAGTCCAGCTGCTGCAGGGATTGGAGGAGACAGCCATGAGCGCCCTGTGCAGAGTTCATCATGCGAGCGCGCGCCATGGGTACTGCTGGAGAGGATAGGCAGGGATGATGCACTGACCTGCCTTATAGCTCCATCCGCCTGGGACTGGAGTTCAGATAACCACAAGGACGAGCCCCGGGGAGGAAGTCTGCCCATTCCCCTTTGGGGTTCACTGTGAGATTGATACCAGCCTCTGCAAGTTACTGATTGCTTGGCTGTCCGTTCCCATCATTCCCCCATCTCTCAAGCAGCCCCTGTTGCTGGGACAGGAGGGTACCTGGGTTAAGGCACAGGGTCAAGGCCCCGCATTTAGATTTTGCAAAACCTGCGGCAAACTCCTGGCTCTGTTGAAGTCAGTGTCAGAACTTCCTCTGACGTCAGCGAGGCCAGAATTTCACCTTTACCGAACCTAAGCTCCCTGGGAGCATTCTCTTTAGAAACAAAATCTCCAGTGACAGCATTATTTTGATTGGCTACTCCTGCAGTTACAATTGGGTACAGGAGAGCCCCGCAGAGACACTGACTAAACCCAAATGACACTGACCAACTAACCTATCTAAGATCAGAGATGCAAAAAGCAGAGCAAAACTGGGTGTTAAATTGTCTCCATTCTCATCCTGCTCAGAGTTCATAAAGGGCGGGGGTGGGGGCTATTAAAAACATGACCTGAATGTGTCTACTAAGACTTGGTGCTAAAGTAAAGAACGAGCATGATCCACCCTAGAACAGTGGCTGTCATGTTCCCTTCTAATGGCTTGAGCTCACAGAGAAAGCCAGCCTGCCATTGCTACCAGCTAGTAGAGCGACTCTCTTAGCTCCAGTCTGTGGAGCTGAACTTCCCAGGTCCAAACCCTGCTGCCATTCCCCACTCAGCTTTATGAAAGCAGACTGGGAATGAGTATCCTGTTCACAGAACGAGTCTGTGCATAAAACCTGGCATAGATCTTTCAGGACCTCTCTCTCCTTTGGCTGTTCCAAATTCATGGTCCAGGGCACAGCTGGGGTCCTTCCAGCAGTGTCGTGGAACCCTGGGCATTTATGCAGAATTCACTTTTCAGTCAAGTATCAGGATCTGACAATGAACTTAACAGACTGCTATGGGGCTAACTGCCTCGGGGCCAGCGTTGGGAGTGCGGTGTCACGGTGCCAGGTGGCGTGGGAGAGGCCTGTTGGTAGCTGTCTTCAAAGCCACAGAGAAGTGCCCTTCTGCAGCAGCCTGGAATGCACTGGGAAGGATGCTTAGCTCAGGGATAACCAAACCCCTCACCCGTGCCAAGAACTGGGGACACCAAGGCAGGGCCGGCTCTAGCCATTTCACCGCTCCAAGCACAGCAGCACGCCGCGGGGGGCGCTCTGCCGCTCTCCTGTCCAGTGGCTCCGGTGTACCTCCCGCAGGCATGCCTGTGGATGCTCCACCGGAGCCGCGGGACCAGCGGACCCTCCGCAGGGACGCCTGCGGGAGGTCCACTGGAGCTGTGGGACCAGTGGACCCTCCACAGGCACGCCTGCAGGAGGTCCACCGGAGCCGCCTGCCGCCCTCCCGGCAACCGGCAGTGCGCCCCCTGCGGCATGCCGCTCCAAGCATGCGCTTGGCGCGCTGAGGCCTGGAGCCGGCCCTGCACCAAGGACAAGGCACAGTGAGCTCATCGCCACTTTAAACAGAACTGGTATAGGAGGAAGTGCATGGTTGGAAGTTCCATCTTCTGGTTAGTTTGTACAGAAATGGAGCAGGGGAAGGAGCTGCACCCCTGGTGGAGCTTCTTGCGGGGGGAAAGAATTTTACAGTCCTATTAAAACCATTCTCCCCTCTTCACACACTCCCCACCCAGGCAGGGAGAGCTGAAGGAAACAGCTCTGGCTGTACGTCTGATGCCATATCCGGCTGGGTTCCTGTGTGGTGCAGGGCGCCTGGGAGCAGCGTGGCACACAGAGTTGGCATGCAGGGGAACAGGCGGCATGCAACACAGCCTGGTTCCAAGAGGAACAGGAAGGAACAGTGGGCCCATCCACTTGCTTGAGAAATAACTGCCTCATCCAGTCAGCTCCAGGTGTGGAGAGTGGCACAGCATTTGTGTCACCCAGGAACTCCACGCCACTCCCTATAGACCACCCAGCTGGCAGCTCACGTTAAAGCTGTGGTGGTGCTGGCTGACATCAGCATGATGTCCTCCTTTACTCTGCCATTAACACTGGGACAGTCAGCACCCAGCCCTAGGACACGGCGGTGGGACTGGTCCCCTCCCTGCTTCACACATCCATCTTGCTCATGGCATGTCAGGAACAGGGTGCTTTGCAGAAGGGGCTGCTGCCCATGCTTCAAAAGCTGAGCTGGCTTTAAAAAAATAAATTAAATCTCCACAATGATTACCAAAAGAAAACCTTCAAATCATGCACCAAGAGTAACTGATCCAGTGAGGTCTGCCTGAGGCTGTAGACAGTCTGAAACAAGAGCTCTATTAGCTAATAGCTCTGTTTGTCTTGGTAATCTGTTAACTCTTGGCTCTAATGATGACAACCCACCCATGAACAATATTCATTTTGCTGCTTATCAAAGCACAGAAGCAAGGAGAGGGATGATGTTCATGTTATGAAGTTCAGCACAGTTTACTGAGGCATTTCATTTTGGCATCAGGAGGGCAGAGCTTGGTTTGAGGGAGGAACCAGGCAAAATACTGCGAGTTTTTTGATCTAATGTGAACTTGGGTAGTCTTGTCACCCCAGGGCCTCAGCTCAACACCTCACGTTACGTTCTCTTCCCTCCTGAGCTTCCCCATGCCTTCCCCCCATGTCTTGATCCCCTACAGCTTCCCCCCAACCTAGCATCTAACCACATCCTCCAGTCCCTGCCAGAGCTTCCACAGGAAGTAGCGCCCACCGCCCCCCCCCCCCGCTCCGTCCTGCAGCATGAAGCCTGGAGCATGTTCTGCCATTTGCTACAGCTTTGATCTCCATGTTGAATGCAAGGGGGGTTCATGCAAGGGAATCTCACAAACCAGCCCCCACCTTTGCAGTCTGGGGCAGAGTAGACTAAGCACCCTAGGGCGCTGGCTCCTCCCCAGCCACGCACTCACCAATTTTCCTTCCAGAAAAGCTCTGGTTTCAGTGTAAAGGGCTTTCACGCTAACTGACACATCCACGGCCGCATTTCTGCTCAGAAACTGAGAGGAGATGGGTGCAAAGAAAGAAGAGAGAGAGAAGCAATGTTAGTAAGCAGGCACATGGGGACGAGCTGTGCTAAGGGAACAGGGCCTGATGGGACAATGAAGTCAGTATGCTGCCCCTTCCTGGTTGGCCGAGATGCTTTGGGATGCTGCTGGGTTCTGCAAGTCTGGTTACACCGTGTCACAGTCCTTTCCGCTACCCTAGCGCCCTCGGCAGAGCAGGACAATGGCAACTTGGAGGGAGCACTGCCAGGAAGCAGCAACAAACTGCAGACCTTGCTGCCCCCTCACACCCTCTTGGCTGAGGCCCAAGTTCTCATCAATTCAGGCCTGTACTTCCATACCTCACCTTGCCTTAGATCATCAGCCTAGGCAAGCCAGAGATGCCAGCTTGTTCTCCACACAGCAGCCTGCCCCCTGAGCCCGCTCCAAGCTTCACATCCACTCTGGGCTCTGGCCTAGCATTCAACGCCTTTGGGGGGCTGGGACCAATGTTTCCTCTAATTTTTTACATCCATGTGCAGAACGAATTCTGTTATCTGCACCAATATGGAGGTGATGTGTCGTGGGGGTGGGACGGAGAGATTCAGAGTGTGGGAGGAGGCTCAGGGCTGGGGCAGGGGGTTGCAGTGTATGTGGGGGGGTGAGAGTTCAAGCTGGGGGTGTGGGCTCTGGGATGGGGCCGGGGATGAGGGGTTTGGGGTGCAGACTGCCCTGGGAGCTGCGGCAGGGAGAGAGGACTCCCCCTAGCCCTCTCTCACTGCATCTGCGCAGCTTTGAGGGAATTTAGGCTGGGACCATGTCATCTTCCATGGCCTCAGACCTACACCGTCTTCAGGAACAAAGAAACTACATCTGCCCAGAGCAAGGCAGTTGGGTGGCAGAGGCAAAAGAGTTTATTGTTGGGCCCAAGGCCTTAGTGGCCGAGATCAGCATGCACTGTGGTCTGAACACATTCAGAGCCAGCACCAGCTCCTGGTGAAAATCCATACACCATCACAGATGCTGCTGGACAGACACTGCTAGCCCAGGAAGGGGAAAGCAGACCCTGCTCTGGCACTGGAGCATGCCTCTATCATCATACTGCATCACTCAGTACTGTAGTGACTGGCAGCATGTACATAACATTGATTGCTGTGCCAGGTGCTGTACAGAGCCTTGCCAGGCAAGGCTGATATCTACAGGAGGTGGTGCAAACACTCAAACAGGCCTCAGTACACCCAACAGGGGGCAGTGGTGAGACAGGGCCATTAGCCAGTATATAGGGTAGGAGCACCCCACACACACACTGTGCAGGTGCCTTCCAGGGTCAGAACTGTCCAGAAACTTTCCTCACGGCCCTGACAGATAATGACTTCCTGATTAAACTGTCAGGTGGTAATCTCTTCTATTGGCCCAACTTCTGGCGAGAGAGACAAACCTTTGAACTCCACAGAGCTCTTCGGGTCTGGGAAAGGTTCTCCAAGCATCACAGCTAAATGCATGGTGGGACAGATCGTTTTTAGCATATATTATAAGGGACCATTCAAGGTAAAGTGGCTCGTTAACACATCTGTCATCATAGGATGAAAAAAAGGGGTCAGTGGGTTACAGATTGTTGTGATAAGACAAAAATCCAGAGTCTCTGGTCAGTCCATGATTTTTGGTGTCTAACAGAGTAATGAATTTGAGATCCCAGGCTCATCTGTTGAAAGTGTTGTGCAGGTTTCCTTTGAGGATGGGGCCTGATAGGTCAGATAGCAAGTGATCACCTTGTGAGAATTGTGTTTACTCACAATAAATAGGGTATTTTTCTCTTTTATCATTTTCCTACGTGAATTCATTTGAGAGCGTCGCGATTATCTGATTTCACCCTCACAGTTGTTGTTGGGGCAGTTAGTGCGCTGGATGAGAAACACTATATGATAGCCACATGTAGGACCCATGGATCCTGAAAGGAGTGTTGTGAGGGTGTTGATCATTGTAGCAGTGGAGATATGTTTGCAGGTTTTGCATCTGTTGTTCTGGTGGGGTCTGGTGCCGCTTTGTGTTGGTGTGTCCTGGTCTGCGGGGAGGTTGCATTTAGCAGTGACGATCACAGTAACTCTCCCACTAACAGCTCGATGTGGCTAGAAGCTTGTGTCTCACCAACAGAAGTTGGACCAATAAAAAATACTACCTCACCCATCTTGTCTCACTAATATCCTGAGACCAACACTGCTACTACACCACTGCAAACATGATTCAACTGTCAGTTTTTCAAAAATTTCAAATTTCAAAAATTTCGGGTTTTGGAAACAAATGTCAGGTTTGTCACCATGAGCAGCCAAGGCTTACATAGGTCTAACAAGATCCAATGGGTGGAAGTTGAAGCTAGACACATTCAGACAAGAAATAAGGTGTAAATTTCTAATAGTAAGGGGAATTAACCCATGGAAACGACTTACCAGGGTTGTGGTGGATTCTCCAGCACTGGCAATTTTTAAATCCTAACTGGACATTTTTCTAAACTATCTACTCTAGTTCAAATGGGATTAATTCAGGGCAGTGCTAGGGCCAGTGCCACGCAAGAGGTCAGACTAGATGATCACAATGGTCCCTTCTGGCCTTATAAACTACAAATCTCTGATCAACACAGACTTGCAGAGCTCAGTAACGAAAACCCACATGACCCTATCCCCAGTGCTCGGAGCAGGGCTTCCTCCTCCCACCCCAGCATGTTTGGATAGGTGGAGACAGAGAGAAGTAGATTTCATGCGGGATGCGGGGACGGGTGCTGACATTTCATGCAGCCAGGCAGCCTCCTGCATTTGTATTCTGCCTGTAGCTCTGTCTCTGGCTCGCCTGGTCTATTTATACTTGGCTTAGCTTCTTGTTCTATTTATTTACTGGCTCTCTCTATAATATCCATTTAACCTTTGGCTTCCCCCATAATCAATCTTCTCTCTCTCTCTCCACCGCGCTCCCTGCTGCCACCTCTTCTTTGGATTGCACTCACGGGCTCATCCCCTGCCTCTCACTCCCCCTGGATATGACACCAGGTGGGCTGTGGCCCTCACCTCGGGCCCGCTGATGCTCTTGTTGGGAAGGGCCTCGTTCAGGGCCAAGGAACAGGCGTTCACAGCATGGGCCAGCTCCTGTTCCATGGCTTTGTGGGTTGTGGCTGCCTCGCGGATCCTGCAGAGAAACAAAGGAAGGAAGCTGATGGGAATTCACAGCTTCCCTTGGCTTCTAAGCTGGGGAACGGGAAGTCTGGCCCATGGGCCAGGATCCGCATGCACAGAGGGAATCCCTGGGAAGGAGTCCCTGTCCCTCCACTGCTCCTTCACCACCCACATGGGGCACCACTGAGCAGGTGCTTCCTCCTAATCCCAGCCAGCTCCAGACTGGCCTGCTCCCCTGCCTTGTCCCACGGGCACCCCAGCTCACCTGGTGATGAGGGTTTCCGCAGCTTGAGCCATCTGCTGCATCTGGCCATACTCCTCGTCGGTCAGGTACTCCATGGACTGCTGGGAGTTGAGGCGAGGCCGCACTGGGGCTCGGTAGCCCTCGCCCTTTTGCTTGTCCTCCCACGACTTCAGGGTGCTTTCAAAGGCCTGAAGAGAGAAACGGCAATGCTGCTGCTAACATGGGGGTTGGGGGTGTCTGACCCTGCACTACCTGCACAGGCACTGCCAGGCAGCTGGCATTCACCCCTGAACGGCCCCTGCCACCCCACACTGCCACCCCAAGGCATCCCTTGGCTCACAGCTTAGTGCAGCAGCTTTGGGAGAGGACAATGGCAGCTGCCATGTCATCCCCAAGAACCCCCAATACTAGCATGCACCAATCACTGCTCTGACTGCTGAAATGCAGCCACATCTGAGGTGGAACGGGACATATGTTTAACAGCAACTCTATGTCGTTATCTGCATTGGAATCTCATTAATCACCCAGTTCTTTTGAGGAAGGGCTATGGGATCTTTAACTAGCCCCAGACAGTCAAGGCTTGTCTGAAAGATGGCACCTCCACCAGCAAAGCACCCAGCTAGCACCGCACAGGGCACTGGCTCAGTGTTAGCTCGGATGAGAGGGCTCTCCTGACTGACTCAGCAGCACCCCATCCAGCTACTGGACAGGCTCAGCCCAGTTAGCTCATGAGAGCTGATGAGGTCCTAGCCCCAGGCAGAATGGCTGCATGCTAGCAGCAGCTACCCTGAGCACCTCTTCCTGAACCCAAGGGCTGTCTTACCCTGTCTCTCGTTAGCATCTGGGCTCGGTTCTTGTGTTGGATTTTGATGATCCCTGGAGGCTGGATCCAGGCTTCTCCATCCACCTGCACTGGGACGCCCTCGTCTCCCCGGATCGTGATCTTCACCATCCGACACTGCCAGGCAAGCACAAGAGAAGAGGCTGGTACCAAGCAGTAAGGAAAAGCACGTGGCCCAGCCAAGGGCTTCACATAGCCCGAGTTAAAGAAATTTTCCCAGCAATTGTGGCTCTGCCATGGCTTGATGCCAGGGAAGTGCTGTCTGTGATGCCAGGGCATGCTGGCAAAGCCATGTCTCCTGCCAGCTGGCACTCTGCTCTCCTGGCAGGGCCATATAGCTGGGTTCTGCCAGGGGCACCAGTGCATCCAGATTGTAGACCCTGCTGGGAGGCCTGACTCCTAGCTTGGGTCACTGGCTACAAATTAGCTCACTTGAGCTAGCATGGCTCAGGTTAGCCACTGGAGTCCAATCCCTCCCAAGCCCTGGGTATGGGCCTGGGCTGCGAGCCTGAGCGCCTGCCCATGCTGCCATGGCCACAATGCTATCGTGAGGCCTCAGCTCAAGCAGAGCTGTCATTTGTCCCTCAGCCGGAGCTGAGAATCCCACTTCCAGCTGCTGCAGAGCTGTACCATAGGCAGACACACTCTGTGCTTCTCCATCAGCACGCGGCCTACCCAGACACACCACTCGCAGAGTGTCAGTTCTAGCCTGCCTAACACCCTGTGCCATGAGGGGCACTGCACGCTCAGGGGCACGGGACAGCTCCAGTGAGATACAGAGGACAATACCCTTGCCCCAAGCCTCACAGGCCGAGGGCCTCCCAGGAGGCATAAGACTAAAGGGGCAGTTTGTCCCCAGCCCCCGCAACCCATGGAATCTGAGTTAGCAGCGCTGCAGCCTGACACACGGTGTCACAGCTCCTGAGGATGGGTGGCTGGCCCAAACTTGAGTGGCACTGCAACCCCATGCACTAGGTCACGATGGCCAGTGTGGGCAGCCGGGCCAGCCCTGCAGGACAGGTACCGCCATGGAGGGGTCAGTGTGGGGAGAGCTTGCTTCCAACCCCCATCCTCCCAAGGGGGGGCCTCAGGGGCAGATTTTTCCCCAGGCTCCCCAAAACCCCTGTGTAGCCCTGCTCAGGCCCCCCAGCAAAAGAGCTGCCCCACTCCAATTTAGAGCCTTCCCTGCCCATATCAGCAGGAGGCCCTTCCCGCCCACCAGCCCTACTAGAGACCCCCCTTCCCTTCCTCACAGGTCAGAAGCCTGACTCCCACACCTGCCCTTGCCTGACCTCCTGCAGCCTCTTCCGCCCAGAGTGCTCCCTCCCCAACCTCTGTGGGGCCCATGGGAGGGAGGCAGCAATGGTGCGGGGGTCGGCCCCTGCAGACAGGTCCCATCTGGGTCTCCAGCCACCTGGGACCTAGCCAGGTGGGGCCCAGCCAAGGGTTTGTTGATCTCCTACAGTGGCACTGCTTTACCTGGGCGATGCGATGATGCTGCAGGTTGATGACTCGTGACATGGCCATCTGGATACTGCCAAAGACAGCAACCACCTCCAGCTTCTTATCGTCGAAGGAGGGCGCCCCGAAGTTCTGCAGGGAACAGCACAGCCCTGTGACAAGCCACTGCCCTGGACCCCTCTTCACCACGCTCTGGGGCTCTCTATACAGCTGCGTGTCTGTCTGTCCGCCTGGGGCTTTCTGTGTCTGTCTACACAGCTGTGTGCATATCTGTCCATCCATGAGTCTCTGTGTCTGTCTGTCTATATATCTGTGTGTGTGTCTGCCCGTCCGTGGGTGTCTATGTCTGTGTCTATACAGCTGCATGTCTGTCTGCCTGGGAGTCGCTGTGTGTGCTTGTCCAGCTACACATCTGTGTGTGTGTCAGTCCATCTGTGGGTCTCTGTTTCTGTCTATATCTAAGCTAAGTTCCATTTCTAGGGAGTCTCCAGCTGACCCAAGAGGTTGGAGCTGCAGGGTAATGACAGCGGAGCCAGGGTGGGAGCTGGGTCCAGTTGATGAGATCAGAAGGTGGGGAGTGGAGGGACGCAGAAGAGGCCCTGGCAGGAAAACACAGGGGAAGCTGCCACTGACCTGAGCTACCCACACAGCCACCCACAGGCAGAGGAGGAGCAGGGCACTCAGACAGGGCCCGGGCCTCCCCTAAGGATTCAGCGTCTTCACAAAGTCCTTGCAACCTCAGGCTTTTGGCCATAAACGAACCCTGGAGGTCAGGGCTGTGCACTGCAGCACAATGAGCTTGGGGTGTGCATGTGAAAACAGAGCTCTACACTGCTCTAGCCCTTCGCAAAAGGAGTAGCGCCACTTCACAGAAAGAGAAACCGAGGCACAGTGAGGGGACGTGAACCACGAAGGCCACAAGGAGTCAGTAGTGGAGCCAGGCCTAGATTGAAGACCTTCTGACCCCCAGCCCTCTCTGCTCTAGCTACTAGACAACAGTATCTCCCAGTGAGACTGACTGCCACCCTTCCAATCCTTTCCTCAAAACCACCCAGGTACAGACTGCTGTCAGAATCAGGGCCTGAGCTAGATGGGCCCTGGGCTGATCCATCTGACGGGAGTTTGGAGACCAGACGAAGTGGACCCAGGGCAGATCCATCTGGCAATTCCTCTGTCCCAAAATGGATACCAGGTCTCTTGTTACAGCTGCACTGAGGCATTTCACCTTCAGATTTACCATTGGCACCATTAGCAAAGAAGCCTTCAACCCCACCCTGCAGCTGGCACTCACGTTATCCTCCTTTGTGCCGCCCCAGAAGTTGATGCCACCAGCATAGCTGGGGATGTTGAGCACGGCAATCCCCTGCAAACTAGGTAAGGAGATGGTCACCCCGTCACACTGAAAGAGAAGATAAGGCAGGCTGAGATCTTCAGTGTGTGCCAGGCACCACCTGCCAGCCCAGCCACACCCTCAGACCTGCCCGCAAAGCAGGCATCAGGCAGGAACACCAGCAAACTCCCGTGTTTTGCTGTGAAACACAGCCCAGGCCTACGAGAATTCAAGGGAGTCAGGGATTCTGGGCAGCCCCGGGTGATGTTACGGGGCTGGTTTGCAGAAGTCACTGTCCACTGGAGCATCACCACTGTTTCAAGGCACTGACTACCCTTTAACATTCAGCCCCTGTCCTCCAAGAGAAAACAGGAAACACCCAAAAAATCGCCAGCCTGAACTCACTCACCCCTGTGCTGATCCCCCCATTGTGTCTCATTCCCAAGGCAAACCCATGCTCTGATCCAATTCAAGCAGGGTCAGGAGACTTGGTTTAAAAATAAAATGCAGAAGCCTTGTCTACACTAGGGCTCTCCTGTTCGCACCACCAGGTGATGCTGTGCCGGGGTGAGAAATGGTGGGAAATCTATGCACACACACCCCCAGCACAGACACAACTGGAGAGTCCCTTGGCTTTCTTACAAATGCCTGCTTGGGCTTTCAGTAATCTGCTCTGCACTGGGACTCAGTGCCTCTCCTTGGGCTCCATGTTGCAAAGGAAGAGGTTTCCATGACACAAGCAAACACAAAGCAGGAGAAGAGACCAGCACTAAGGCAGGGGGCCTGAGAAATGAGCATTGCTGTGGCCTGACAGCTTAGCTCCTAGCTCTATTTGTGGCCCCCATTCCTACAGTCTCTCAGCACCTAAACCCCAACGCCTGGCAGAGAATAGGGATCTAGCCAGGATCCTGCACATGTTCACTTAGCTGAGCACACCTGCTCCTGCCCTTATGCTCCCCGCAGTGATTTCTGGCCTCCAGACCAGGCCAGCACCTCTGATTACCTCCAGCTGGACTCGTTGCTCCAGGTTCTTGTAGGTCCTTTGCAGAAGCTCCTTGGTCCCCAGCACTCCGTACCACATCATGTTCTTGGTGCGACTGCTGCAGCGGGGCAAGGGGACAGAAACACACAGCTCTGAGCAGGTGCTTTAAATCTAGCCTGGGTGCCTGTCTAACACAGATGCTCTAGCTCAGCCAGAAGTCCTGAGTGGGATGTGGAAGTCGCTGGCTGAGGGTCTCTGGGCTGAGTTACAGAGGACATGATGACAATGGTCCTGAAACTCATGGATCAACATTAAACCAGTCCTGCAGACAACTCCAAGCCCGCGTCACCACTAGCACAGTGGCTAACAGCCTTGCTACAGTGGTGTAATGAGAATGACTTTTAAATATGCAAATTAGACAACAGAGACAGAGATTAACATAATGACATGCACAGTAATTAACAGGCAACACAGACTTTGCAGGACTGGATCTGACAGTCCAGTCCCATATCCTGTTTCTCACCAGATGCTTCAGAGAAAGGTGCAAGAACCTGCTAGTGGCCAGGAATAACCTGCCCAGGGGGAAGCTGCTTCCCCCCTTGGCCAATGACTGGTTGATGTCCTGAAACAGGAGGGTTTGTAGCCCTTGGTGTAAAATCCCATCCAATGTAACTGTCTATGTTCTCATTCTCCACAGCAATGTCTGATCCTTTTACTGAATCCTGCTACATGCTTTGCATTCGTGATATCCAGTGGCAGGAAGTTCCACAGGTTAATTATGTCTTATGTAAAAATGTTTCCTTTTATTAATTTTTGATATGGCACCTTTTAGTTTCACTGAATGTCTCGCTGAATAGGAGAAAAAGTAAACAGGGACGCCTGATTTGCTGCATCACTTAGCATTTTATAGAGCTGCGACTGGCCTCCTCTCCAAATGAAATAGTGTCACTCTTTTGAATCTCTCTCTATAGGCAATGCTCTACAGCCTTCTTTATCCAGGAAGGCAGTGTTGCCTAGTGGATAGGACACTGGACTGGGACTCAGAAGACCTGCGCTCTATTCCTACCACTGGCCTGTTAAGTGACCTACTTTCCCACTCTGTGCCTCAGTTTCCCATGTGTAGAATAGGGATAATGGTACTGCCTCCTTTGTGAAGAGATCTCTAGCTGAAAAGCACTGTATAACTCTCTTAGGTAGTATTGTTATTCAGCCATCACTTCATCCCTTCTTTTTCTTCTAGACCCTTCTTGGGGACATGCCATTCAAGGTAACTGAGTAGCAGGATTCAATTTCATCTCAGGGCATCCGGTGAGCTGAGCTCCTCTCCAGAGGTTTACATGATCTAGGCAAGACCCTCTGAGATGCTAGTAATATCTGATTGCTGTATGTTTACTCTAGATATATAGGATCTGATTTTGCAAAGACTTCTGCTAGTTCCCACTGGCCTTTGTAAAATGGGATAATTATAATTACCCACCTCACAAGGGTTAACGTCCTGGGGCCTAATTAACGAATATTTGCAGAGTGTTAGAAGATGTTGGGATGAAGGGCATTGGCGCAGTGCACTGCATGGCTCTTGTTAAACAAGCTGTTGTTATTGCCATGTGGCTGCATTCCATTCAAGTCAGGCACCACAGGCACCTTCAGCTACACAGACACGCGGACTCACATCAGAGCAGACAGATAAGGAGCAACGTGAAACTCAGCTCAACAGAAGATCACTTAGGCTTTGTCTACACTACAGACTTCTGCTGGCATAGCTGTCTGCTAGGCGTGAAGTGGTGTGGTCTGACTGACGTAAGTTGCGAGCACAAGCCCCTAGTGTAGACACAGCTAGACTGGCCACATGTGCTTGTCCTGGTGTCACTGGTTTCACTCGGGGCGGCTGGAATAAGCTATGCTGGTGCAAGCACAGCTTGTCCAGTATAAGCTGTGTCCACACTATACCAGTAAAGCCTTCCTTGTGTAGACCTGGCCAAAGAGAGCTCCCTGCACAGGTTGCCCTTGGAGTGCATGTCCTGGGGCAGAAAGTGTCTTTATAGATGACTCCCTCATGAAATGGGAACTCAGCAATCAAGGAGTTCTGAGCTCTGCTCCTACCTGAGGCACTCTCCATTTGAGGGAGGTAGGGGGGCTCTTTTGCCTACCTGCACTTTTTGGGGTGCTCGTCCCGTTTGTTGTTGAACTCCAGAGAGATTTTGGCATCCAGGCCTATGCCGAAGTAGTTATTCATGACGCATCTTTCGGAGAATTGTCTGAAAGCAGCAGATGGGGAAGGTGAGGTTTGGACACAGAACAATGCAGCAATGATCACAGGGGTGGAACCGGGAAATGGCAGCACAATGAAAATATCAGTCCCATTATTGAAACATCCGTATGAGAGTCCTTGAGATTTATTATGGGTTTTGAAGGGGCTTTAGAATGCCAGTGACAATTGGAGCTTTGTGACTGGCTATCAGCGATGTCACAGCCATGTCTGATTGGCTGTCAGTGATGTCATAGCCAAGTTTCTAGACCCTATTAAACACACAGAGTTGACAGTTCTGTGTGTAATGACTCCATTGCAAAATAATAATAGCGTGTCCCAGGTCAGGTCATTATTACACTTCTCAAGTGGGGAAAGCCAGGCAAACCTTCAGCTAGCCACGCCACAGTCTGTTACCAACTCTACAAAAGATATTGTCTGCTCGCCTGGCATTGCTTAATGATACCAACCGGATGTGCTTTGGCCAGGCAGATTGTTGGTTAACAACAACTCACAGATAATTTGCTGATCTTAAACAGCCAGGGGCCGATTCTGCTCTCATTTATGCCAATTTTCCATGGATGTAATTCCACGAGTGTCAGTGGAGGGACTCCAGATTTACACCAGTGCCAGAGAAGAATCAGACCCTGGCTTTTTAATTCAATCATTGATTTAACAAGGACAGGTGAAGGAGCAGATTCCAGTTGCTGAACTAGTTGGTACATCTTTGCTTCCTGGAGATCAATAATATCTTGTGAGGTTAAAGCAAGGAGAGTTAGGCAGGCTGTGTTCAGGACTGTGCTTTCACCAATCTGTACTGCAGGGATGGCACTCAGACACTGCAGTAATAGTCAGACAAACAGACAGAGACAGACACTTCTAAATGTTTTGGTTTTAATTAGATCCAGAATCTCTAAAATTGATCAATTCCAGCTAACAGATGATCAATTTTTCCCCCCACAGGAGAGCTCACTGCATAACTCTGAGATGCTTTTGCAGATCCCAGCCTGAAGGTATTACACATCTACAGTTCCAGCAACGGCCACGGCGCCTGAAGCCCAGATGATGCACTCCACCAAGCTAGCTGGTCGCTGGATTCTACACTAGTTGGCTTTCACAGGTAGAGCAAATGGCTGTCACCCAGTCCTGGTGATGACAAAGTCAAGGGTCACGGTGAGGACGACGGTGGCCAAGTGTCAATTAGCCGTACTGGGGGAAACACACATGGACCTTCAAGGAACAGGATGCTCCCAAACCAGAGGCTGTGAGCAGCCCCCTTCCCCTTCCTTTTGGTAGTGTGAAGAGAACCCCCCCACCCGCGAGAATGGAAAGTTCCACTTTAACAAAAACCCCATTTGTTAGCCAATCAGAATTAAGAGAGTCATATATGAGACTCTCCGAGAAAGAGGAGGAAAACTGTCTGGTGAAAGGCTGATAATGATTGAGACTGAGGTTAAGGTCAAGTGTTGATAAAGGAGAGGCTCTGTGTCCTTTGTGGTTTTTGGCAAGTCATTTCCTTACCTGGGCCTCAGTTCTCCTGTGTCAAATGGGCATAAGAGCCTTACCCTATGTCCCAGAGGCAGCATCGGAGGCCGGGACATGCGCTGAGGATTAACATTGCCCAGAGCACATACTCACATGATGTTGGGATCCTCAGTGAAATGGGCAGTGCTGATGCTGTCAGGTCTATCCAGGAAGATAGACGACGTTGTGGAGGTCACCGTATCCCGACGGGAAGCTGGCCAAAGGGGAGATACGCTTTAGCAGCCAGCAGTGCCCCTGCCCTTAACAGGTGCATACCCTGCATCCTACCCTAGCCTGCCTTCCTTAGCCCCCAACACCGCACTAAGACATCTCTTCGCTGCTGAGCGCAGAGGGGACCTCAGTGTGGCACTCTGCTAAGCACTTTGATGCTGGCACTTTAAATGGGACATGCCCCTAGGGGTGAGTGCTAGGTGTGGCCCTACAGACATGGATTATGGGCAGGTCTGGTGACATGGTTTGTAAATCCTTTGCAAAGAGCCTGGACGGTCTGTCTCCTGATTGTCTGCACTCAATTCTCCCTTCTCACCCTCCTTTGATAACGGAGGGTGCAATATGCACTGCATTCCTTCCTCACCACCAGCAGGGGTCAGGGCATGGGGATTTGTTAGCCCATTAAGTGGGCATTGGATCAGGCCCTCAGTCAATAGAAGCCCTTCCGTTGACCTCAATCAGCTTTAGATCAGGCTCCTACTGCTCTTCTGCCAACGGGGGAACCCCAGGTATTATTGTTTTCCAACACACACACTGATGAGTCAAGGTGGGGAACCCCATCCCTGCCCCACTCCAGAGAGTTGCACTCCTCTGCTATGGTATCTGGACTCTGTAGGACACAGCCTGCCAGTCTGTCAGAGCCTCCACAGCCCCCTGCACACGGCTGACCAATTTCTCTTGGAATGCCCAGGCCTCCAGCCAGCGCCCACACTGCCAAGGCCTGAATGTCCAAACATCACCAGCTCTGAGCCACCCAACGGTGGGCATGGGCGTAGCTTGGGCAGACAGCGTGTGCAATCCCACGGCACGCTCATGTCGCACACGGCCCTAGCATTCTGACGGCTGGAAATCTCCAGGCTTATCCTGGTTTGCCCTGTCTGCTGTGCTCTGAGCCTAGTGTTTAGATTGCTCCAGGCACTATGCGAGCAGCAAAGGTGAGCCCAAGACCAATACTCCCCTGCCAGTTACACAACAGCAACCAGGAGTCCTGTCACAGTCACAGATGCACTGTAGTACGTAGCTGGGGGAGCCTCCACTTTGGAAAACAGGGCCCCTTTAATCTGTGTATTTGCCATCCCCAGTCCTGCCTTGGTTACAGCTTCTCCGATCATTTTAGGTAACAAGTGATGTGGAAGAGCCCATGATCCCGAACAGGGAGTGGGCTGCGTGAACCAGCTGGAATCTTACCAAGGATTTCGGTCTGTTTGCTGAACTCTTCCAAGCTGTCCTTCTTGCTCGAAGCCGTGATGCTCCGATAGGCTTGAGTTTGCTTGTTCTGCTCATCCACAGCTACACAGGAACAGGCAAGGCATGCAACGTAAAGCCAATGCTAGGGGTATGGCTACACAGCAGTGCCGGCTCAGGGTTCATGGGACTCGAGTCAGCCCATTCAAGTCAGGGAACCCTGGGCTGGAGCATCTACACTGCATTTTAACCCTAGGTTAAGGATTTGCTGACCCATGCTCAAACCTAGGGTTCTGGCACCCATACTCCAGTGCGCAGACCCAAGTGAAAGTAACCATATCCCAGAGTGCCTAGTGCCCCCTACCCCATCAACACTCTAGCCCTAGGAACGTGGTGCCCTGTGGGAAAACTCTACTGCCCTGCCTGTTTCCCAACTGTGGCATTCTATTGATGGGACTCGGAAACAGGGGCAGCTCCAGGCACCAGCACACCAAGCACATGCTTGGGGCGGCAAGTCATTGGGGGCACTCTGCTGGTTACCGCAAGGGTGACAGGCAGGCTGCCTTTGGCAGCTTGCCTGCGGAGGGTCCGCTGGTCCCATGGCTTCGGTGGACCTCCCGCAGCCTGCGGGAGGTCACCCGAAGCCGCGGGACCAGCGGACCCTCTGCAGGCAAACCGCCGAAGGCAGCCTGCCTGCCGTGCTTGGGGTGGCAAAATGCCTAGAGCCGCCCCTGCTCAGAAAGACATAATGACTCCTGTGGTGGCTGTCCTGGGAGCACATGGCAGTGTGAAAAGGATTTACTCTGAACTGCCCCTAATCTGAGAACTGGGTTCCCCACTAGACTGAGTCACATGGGCAGGGCAGGCCCCTGTTCTGAGGGTAACTAGGGCACCCAGCTCCAAGGCTGCCAGACTGCATCATGGGCTGGTCAGGGACGGGGTTTTTGTTTGGCTGGTTTTTATTTATTGTTGTCTGTCTGTTTTGAATGGAGGTGTCTGAGGAACAACACACGCCCCCAGCCTGACTGCTGCGGGATGCTGAGCGGCGAAGGGCATCCCCAGGGCTTGGGGCGCAAGGTGCTCTAGCACCCCCAGGATCCATCCCACCTGACAATGCATGCAGCCCGGGCATCCCTGCACACACAGCCCCAGGGAGGGCGGGGAATCCCGGGAGAGTAGGGACAGAGAGCAGAGCAGGACTAAGCCGCTGCCGAGCAGGAGCAGCAGAGCTGTCGGCTCAGCAGGGCTGAGGCAGGGATGACCCTCAGTACCCTGGCAGCCAGGAGCCACCTCCCGCCAGTCAGCTTTGCTCCATTCCAGGCAAGCTCTGCACAGCAATGAGGAGGAGCCAGCGCAGACAAGGGGAGCAGGCTTGGCCAGTCAGTAACGGCGCTTCCAGCCTCTGCGCTGGCTTCCTGCACCACTGCTCCTCTGCTGCCAGGAATTCTGGGATAGATCTGGAGGTCTTCCAGGACCTGAGTCAAGCCAGAGCCATGTGCACAGGAAAGTAATAGGGCTCAGACTCTAGGTCCCAGCTTAACACGGTCTTGGACACTCCAGCCCCGCAGTACAGCAACTAGGTTAGTGTGGCTGCAAGGGGGGTTAGACTTGAGCCCAGGCTTACATTGCTGTATAGACATACCTTAGGGATGCCCAGCCAGCATCTGGATGTACCCAATGCCTTCTCAGCTCATTGCTGATGGGTCTGACCCTTGCAGGTGTTTCCACTCCACCTCATAGAGCTGGCTGAACTCCCAAGGCCCGGGGGGCAGAGGGATCTCCGGTCCCAGCACAGATACTCCAGTCAGGAGGCCTCTGCAGGCTGTCGTGGCACCTGGTCCTTGGTGAACCAGGCCCTTGCAGGAGCTGCCACCTGGCCCTGACATTCTAGAGAGTATACAGAGCTTAAAGCCTACAGATGGGGATGCCAGAGATATTGTCTGGGCTGGATGCTCAGGACTCCAACCTTATCTGGACCTGCCAGCAGCCCATGCAGTGCCAACGAAGCATGGGCACAGTGCTCCTTGCAGCTGCAGTTAGAACCGATATTAGATGAGGCAGATGGAGTCTGGCTCACAGGAGGAAAAGCAGCAGGATTGGGCCCTTCATTAGTGCCAAGCATAAAGTGAAGGGGCTGGTTCCATGCCCAAAGACCCAGGCGGTCCGGCGTATGCTCTGGAATGATGAGAAGTTTACTGGGCAGACAGAACCATCCAGGAGATGGGGACCCCTGCTATTTGAGCTCCTTCCTGCACCACACCCCATGCTGCCAGGACCTGTGACCCCTGGCATCCAGGGATGCTGCTCCTGGATTAGTCACCAGAGTGCGCTCTCTGGCTTTTATTAGAGTCACCTCTGAGTGATTCACACTGGTGACTCAGTGTCCCAACTTCACAGAGGGGGAAACTGAGGCACAGAAGGGTCCAGGCCAAAATGATCAGCAAGGACCCATGCTGTGGGGTGCCTCTGTTTTGGGCATCCTGCCTGGCCACAACTGGCTTGATTTTTAGAAGTGCTGAGCATTAAAAAAAACCAAAATGGTTACCTACTTTTTGTAACTGTTGATCTTTGAGATGTGTTGCTCATGTCCATGCCATACTTGGTGTGTGTGTGCCCACATGTGCGGTTATCAGAGATTCTTGCCTTAGCGATATCCATAGGGCCAACTTTGGCGCCCCCTGGAGTGTCATGCTCATGGGTCAATATATCAGGCGCTGCCAGCCCTACGCCCTCAGACTCACAGACTTTAAGGTCAGAAGGGACCATTATGATCATCTAGTCTGACCTCCTGCACAATGCAGGCCACAGAATTTCACCCATTCACTTCTATAACAAACCCCTGACCTATGTCTGAGTTACTGAAGTCCTCAAATTGTGGTTTGAAGACCTCAAGCCGCAGAGAATCCTCCAGCAAGTGACCCGTGCCCCATGCTGCAGAGGAAGGCAAAAAACCTCTGCAGTTATCTTGCTGATAACTCTGACAGAGGGGCAGGTGGGTGGGTAATGGAATGGACATGAGCAACATCTCGAGAACAATAGTTACGAAAGGAAGGTAACTGTTTTTTCTTCTTCGAGTGCTTGCTCATGTCTATTCCATTCTAGGTGACTCACAAGCAGAATCAGTGGAGGTGGGCTTTGACTCACAGTCTTGAAGCTTGTAGCACAGCTCTCCCAAACCTAGCATCATCTCAGGCCTGCTGGGTCAGCACGCAGTGCAACGCGAACGTGTGGATGAATGACCAGGTGGCAGCCCGACAGAGCTCTTGGATTGGCACCTGAGCCAGGAAGGCTGCTGATGACACCTGCACCCTAGTCGAATGAGTTGTCATGATTGTCGGCAGGGGCACATTTGCCAGCTTGTAGCAGTAGCAGATGAAGGCTGTGATTCAAGATGAGATTCTCTGGGCAGACACTGGGCGACCTTTCATTCTGGCAGTGATAGCAACAAACAACCGCATTGACTTACGGAATGGCCTTGTTCTATCAATGTAGAAGGCCAGTGCCCGTCTGACGTCCAGGGTATGCAGCCTTCGCTCGTCATCCATCACATGAGGCTTTGGACAAAGGACTGGTAAATAAATGTCTTGACCAGTATGGAATTGGGAGGCAGCCTTGGGCAGAAAGGCCGGGTGCGGACACAGCTGGCCTTTGTCCTTATAGAAGACCGTATACAGCAGCTCTGACGTGAGCGCCCTGAACTTGTACACTCTATGGGCTGAAGTTATAGAGACAAAGAAGACCTTCCAGGAGAGAAGGAGAAGACAGCAGGAAGCCAGAAGTTCGAGGGGGTGACCCATGAGCCTCGAAAGAACAAGATTCAGGTCCCAAGGGGGGACCAGGTCATAGGTGCTGACTCCCTGGGTGCTCCAGGGCTGGAGCACCCACAGAAAAACAAATAGTGGGTGCTGAGCACCCACCGGCAGGCCCCTCCTCCCCCACCCCCAGCACCAGGCCCTGCTGATCAACTTCCCCCTGTCCCCCGCAGTGCCCCCCCCCCCGGCCACCATCAGCTGTTTGGCAGTGTGCTGGGGGAGGAACAGGGGGCGGGCCTGGGCGATGCATGGCCCAGATGCGGGGAATGGAAGGGGTAGGACCAGCCCCTTCCAGCCACTGAGATGCTGCTCTGCAGCCCTGTGCGGCAGTTGCCTGTGACAGCCTGACTGGGGAGGTGACTCCCACTGCCTGCCTGGGCTTGGGTCCCCTGAAGCTGAGCCAGGCGGGGAGCAGAAGCCACCTTCTCCCCAGCCAGACTCTCTCAGGCAGCTGCCGGGCAGGGCTGCTGAGCAGCAACCTGGAGGGGCTGGCGTTAAAAGCGGCTCCCTTCTGCTCCCCACCTGGGCTCCTGGGGAGCAGAGAGAGCAGCAGAGCGTGCTGGGAGGGCAAGTGCAGCAGGAGGAAAAAGTGCCCCCCCGCTGCAGATAACAAGGGGCTGGGAGAGTGCGGTGGCCCCAGGGCTAGGCGTGGGGGACACACACATGACCTGCCCTTTTACTCATGCCCCCCCCCACACTATGGGGAGGCATCAGTTGAATATGGGGCACTCTCAGGGGAAAGGGAGGGGGCGGAGCAGGGACGGGAAGAGGTGGGATGGGGGTTGGGCATTGGGGGAAGGGGCAGAGTGGGGGCAGGGCCTAGGATGGAGCAGGGGGTCGAGCACCCCCAGGAAATCTGGAAGTCTGTGCCTATGGACTGAGTCCCAGACATGCAGGTAAGGGCACTCCAGATTTTTCAGGAACCGCGCTGTCATGGGATGGGCGAAGACTGACTAGCCTTGAAACAGAGGAACGCCGAAACAGCTGCCAGGTGGATGGAAGATAGCGACAGGCCCTGGAGCTCAAGGTAAAGTAAATAGTCCAGGATGTCCTGCAGCGGGTACTGCAGCAGGAATATGTCAGTCAGAAGACCAACACGTGAACCACTTCCACTTTGCCACATAGGTAGCCCTGGTGCATGACTTCCTGCTGCCCAGCAGGACCTGTTGGACACTAACAGAGCACTCCTGCTTATCCATACTCAGCCAAGCAGCAGCCAAGCTGTAAAGGGCCGCGACAGCAGGTGTGCGTGTAGCAAGTTGCCGTTGTTCTGGGACAGCAGACCTGGCCGAAGAGGTACCTGCAACAGAGTGGCTGTCGAAAGACTCAGCAGCATGCCAAACCACTGTTGAGAAGGCCATGCTGGGGCTATGACGATAACAGATGACCTGTCTTGTTTCACCTTTAGCAGGATCTTGTGGATCAACGGTATCAGTGGGAAGGTGTACATCAGCGCTCCCAACCACGGGATCAGGAAGGCGTCTGACAGGGACACCTTGTCCTTGCCCTGCGGAGAACAGAATATGCGGCTTTTACTGTTCTGTCTGGACACAAACAGGTCCACCTGGGGAGTCCACCACCTGCGGAAGATTAGGCTGATCACCTCTGGATGGAGCAACCATTTGTGGCAAGACAAGGTCCTGCTGAAGCAATCCGCCAAGACGTTCTTCGGTCTGAGCAGGCTGGTGGCCACCAAATGAATGTCGCGCCGCACACAGAAGTCCCAAAGGCTGAATACCTCCTGACAAAGCACTGAAGACCTGGCATCCCCTGCCTACTGATGTAATACATCGCGGCTGTATTGTCCATCAGGACCTGCACCACCCTCCCCTTCAGGATGGGGTAAGAACACCTGACAGGCCAGGAGAACACCTCTGAGCTCTCTGATGTTGATATGAAGAGCTAGATAGTTTTGTAGCCAGAAGCTCTGGGTGTTGCGCTCACACAGGTGGGCTCCCCAGCCCAGATCTGATGCGTCCAAGACAAGGTGAGCGATGGAGACAGGGTCATGAAGGGAACCTCCTGCAGCACCAACTTGAGATTCAGCCACCAATTCAGGGACGAGAGGACATGACTCAGCACTGTGACCACTCGGTCCAGGGCATGTCAGCTGGGGATGTAAACCGAGGCCACCTACTTTTGCAGAGGCTGCAGATGAAGTCGAGCATGGCTGACCATGTATGTGCATGCAGCCATATGTCCTATCAGTCGCAGGCACGTGAAGGCCGTGGTAAGCAGATGGCTCTTTATGTGGGATATCAAGTCCAACATGGCCTGAAAACCACTCCGATAAGCTCTGTGGGTTGAACCAGCATTAACATGGACTTCACTGTGTTTATTAACAGGCCCAGATTGTTGCAGATGGATCGCACCAGATTGAGGCTGTTGCATCCGTTCTGGAGACCTGCCTGTGATGAGCCAGTCATTGAGATATATGAAGATCAAGACCCTTTAATGTCTCAGGTAAGCCACTGCCATGCATTTCGTGAACACCCTGGGGGCCGAGGACAGGACAAAGGGTAGCGCTGTGAACTGGAAGTGACGCCTGGCCACTATGAAACATAGGAAACGCCTGTGTCCCTGGAATATGGAGACATGAAAGTAAGCATCCTTTAAGTTAAAAGTGGCATACCAGTCCCCCGGATCCAGGGAAGAGATAATCGAGGCCAGGGACACTATGAAGAACTTCAACTTCTTGAGAGACTTGTTGAGGCCATGCAGATCCAGGATAGGTCTGAGGCCCCCTTTGGCCTTCGGAATTAGGAAATAATGGGAATAGAATCTTCTTCCTTCCATGTCCCGAAGAACCTCCTCTACAGTCCCCAAGCCCAGGAGCTTCTCGACCTCCTGAACAAGGAGTTGCTCGTGAGAAGGGTCCCTGAAAAGGGGTGGAAAAGTGGGGGGCGGGGAAGGAGGGGCAGCCAAGAACTGCAAGGTATAGCTGCAAGGCACTTTGTCCTGGACCCAGCAGTCTGACGTAACCTGCAACCAGACCGAGCAGTAGGGGAAAACGCGGTCATAGAATAATAAAATATCAGGGTTGGAAGGGACCTCAGGAGGTCATCTAATCCGAGCCCCTGCTCAAAGCAGGACCAATTCCCAACTAAATCATCCCAGCCAGGGCTTTGTCAAGCCTCACCTTAAAAACCTTTAAGGAAGGAGATTCCACCACCTCCCTAGGTAACCCATTTAAGTGCTTCACCACCTTCCTAGTGAAAAAGTTTTTCCTAATATCCAACCTAAACCTCCCCCACTGCAACTTGAGACCATTATTCCTTGTTCTGTCATCTGGTACCACTGAGAAAAGTCTAGATCCATCCTCTATGGAACCCCCTTTCAGGTAGTTGAAAGCAGCTATCAAATCCCCCCTCATTCTTCTCTTCTGCAGACTAAACAATCCCAGTTCCCTCAGCCTCTCCTCATAAGTCATGTGCTCCAGCACCCTAATCATTTTTGTTGCCCTTCGTTGGACTCTTTCCAATTTTTCCACATCCTTCTTGTAGTGTGGGGCCCAAAACTGGACACAGTACTCCAGATGAGGCCTCACCAATGTCGAATAGAGGGGAATGATCATGTCCCTCGATCTGCTGGCAATGCCCCTACGTATACAGCCCAAAATGCCGTTAGCCTTCTTGGCAACAAGGGCACACTGTTGACTCATATCCAGCTTCTGATCCACTGTAACCCCTAGGTCCTTTTCTGCAGAACTGCTGCCTAGCCATTTGGTCCCTAGTCTGTAGCAGTGCATGGGATTCTTCTGTCCTAAATGCAGGTCGAGGAAAGGCATGTAGGATCCGGTTGGCTGACTGGGGTATCACTCTCGGATGCACCCTCAAAATGATTGCTTCTGGCCCCATGGGTGTTTGGCAGCCCAGGCTGGTCTAGTGAATGGGAGGAAGAAAGGTGACAATGACTAAAACCAGTGTCCCTTCTCCTCATAGGTCCCTGACAAGGTTGCCTGGTGGCAGCGATGGCCAAAAGGGCTTCCTGGCTGACTGAGGCATGTGCATGCTCAACAAGCGAAGGGTAGCCTGGTATCGTCCATGCAGCCTGGCGTCCATTTGATCTGAGAACAGACCACCTCAGTCAAAAGGGAGATCCTGGATCGAGGCATGCATCTCCTGGGAGAGGCCTGCAGTCTGGAGCCAGGAACTACATCACATGACCACTGCCGATGTGACCACCCTTGCCATGAATCCACTGCATCCCATGCCTTCTGCAGGGAACATCTGTCCACCACCGTGCCCTCCTCCACCAACATGCTCAACGCCTCAGCCAGACCCTGAGGGAGGGACTCCTGGAACTTCTTCAGACTATCCTAGAGATTAAAATTGTACCAGCCCAGCAGGACCTGATGGTTTACCACCCGGAATTGCAGGCTGGAGGCTGAATAAATTTTTCTCCCCCCAAAAATCGAGATTTTTGGCCTCTTTGTTTTTGGCGTCGAGAAGGTGGGGACCTGTCTGTCCTTCTCATTGGCCACAGACACAACTAGCAAGCCGGGGTGGGTGGGTATAAAGGTATTTGAACCGTTTGGCCAGCACAAAGTACTATTTCTCTGCCCATTTCAAGGTGGCAGGGATGGAGGAGGGGGTGTGCCACAGGACCTTGGCAATCTTGAGGACCCTGTCATGTAAGGGCAGGGCGACGTGGGTGAGCGCAGAGGCCAAGAGGACATTGAAGAGGGTGTCCCCTCCTATTCCGCCCTCTCCTGCACCCCAAGCCTCAAGTTCTTGGCCACACGCCAGAGTAGGGCTTGACGCTCCCTGAAGTCATCTGATGGGCTAGCTCTGGAAGGTCCCACAACCCCCTCATCCAGGGATAAGGAGGGAGACTGGACCACTGATGGAGGTTCTGGGGTCTTGACTACAGTTGGAGAAGGAGGCTTAGGGGTGGGCACAGGTTCCTCCATCCCAACCTCAGAATGGGCTTCCAGTACCAGGCGTGGTGCTGGTGGGGCTGCCGACCGATGCTCCGACATGGCCACCAAGGAGTGCCGCAAAGGGGGCATCGTCACAACTGGTATGCCCCACACGCTCCAATACAGCCATTACGTTGGCCACTGGCCATGCTGCCACTGTGGTGCCGCAGACAAGGGAGCGAGTTCCAGTGCTCAATCATGCCAGTGGGACCTGGGTGATGGGCTGAACTGGCCTTCTGTCAGGGAGGAGCCATTAATGCCTGCATTTGTTTACTGGTTGTGACTACTGGTGACCATTGACCTGGTGTAACTGACCAGTGACTGTACTGGGGAGAGCGGTACTGGTGCCAGGAGACCAATGCCAAGACGGGGAATGTTCCCGCCGCGATGGCGATCAGAACCAATGCCTGAAGGATGACCAGCGAGAGAGTGAGAGGGGCCAGGAAAAGTAGGGGGAGTGTCGACCCCATGCCAGTGAGTAGCACTGAGGGGATCTGGATGCCAGCCTGGGTGGCCGACAGTGTGACTGGGACCTGCCCCTGGATTCTCGACATGGCGGAGAAGATCAACGTCTTCTGTCTGGCAACTGGTGGTGTTTCCTTGTCCCCTGAGGGGTCTTAATGGTGAGCTTGCCCTCTTGGGGAGCCTTAGCTGGGTCTTGCAGCACCAGGGTCATCATCATAGCAGGTGGAGATCTGTGCTCTTTCTGCGCCTGGGATGACGACGGTGCAGGCAGGGGTATGGGTCCCAGGATTCGGTGGCAGACCTTTAAGGGGGCTGGGAGCCACAACCGGGGAGGCACGATTGTATGGCTGCAGAGTAGCCTGGCAGACAAGCCTGGATCCTTTGGTAGGTGACCCTTGGGCCTTCTTGCTTGGTGCCAGGGAGCGCTTTTTAGCCTTCTTCTTCAGCACTGGTGATGGCGAACAGTGCTGGGAGGAGCGGGTGTTGGTGGTGTGCTCTGCACGGAGGCTGAGGCGCTCTGTGCGACCTGCCTGGACAGCCCAGAAGCCAGGTGGAGGGTAGACTTCTTTTGGAGAGTCCTGAGGCGGATATCCCGCTGTTTCTGGGTGCGAGGCAGAAAGCTTTTGCAGATCCAGCACCACTTCTTAACATGTGACTCCCCCAAGCACTTAAGGCAGCTGCTATGGGGGTCATTCACAGACACAGACCTACTGCAGTCCAAGCAGGGCTTAAACCTAGGAGACCAGGGCATGCCCCACCTGGCGCAAAGTCCCCACTGGGATCCTAACTACTAACTAACACTTAATAATTACTTAACATTACTATATGCAAACTATGTACACAGGCACTAAGGCCCAAAGTTCAAAAGGAGAAACCACTAGCTCTTGCTAAGCAAAAAAGGCACTCGACTGACCACCATGGGAGGTAAAAAGGAACGGAGAAGGCGTAAGGTTGGTGGTGCCTGATATACTGCAGCATGAGCATGGCACTCAAGGGGGTGACACAGCTGGCCCTACGGGTTCCGCTAAGGCAAAATCTCCAACGACCGCGCATGTGGGAGCACACACCTAGAATGGAATCGACATGAGCTAGCACTTGAAGAACTTCCTTTGGGTGAACCTAGCATCATGGTGAGGCAGGTCCTGGGTCTCTCCAGCTGGGCTCCTCAGAATGAAAGGACTCAGAATCAGTAACAAATGGGGGCTTTGCCTTGCCTTGCCTTGCCTTGCTCAGGTTACCGGCAGGATCAGGACTGCACATGGCTCCCAGCCCCTGGATCTATGCACTGGGTCATGCTGTGCCATGCTGCTAGTCAATGTACCTGTTAGGGGTCAGCAGGTGCCTGGAGGGAGGTCTCTGTACCCTGCCTGGACACTGAGTTCGTGGCCGCTGGCATTCCCGCTGCCCTGGAGGCCAGCAAGGAGCTGATAAAGTACTGAGCCTTGCAGCTGGTAGAGGACTGATCCTCCCAGCACAGCCTGCCGCAGAAGAGGGCCAGCCATGGAATGCGAAATGGATCGGCAAGGCCAATGACCTTGCAGAGGCCTTGGGTCTGGCTGACCCCCAACACTGCAGTCCCTTCGTGTCTTGCCCAGGCTCCTTACCTTTCTCTGCCTGCTCAATGATCTGCCGCAGGGCCTTCTTGAGGCTGTTGGCTCTCAGCATTAGCTGCTCCTTGGATTTGAAGATCCTAGGCACAGGGTTTGGGTTGAAGCTGCCCCTCCTACTGCTCTCCTTGGCCTCAGAGCCAGGTGGGGGAGTCTGTGCGCTCCCCTCGGGGACAACAATCGCCTGTGATTCATCGTTCAGCTCCCGCACCAGGGAGTCCAGCTTCTCATTCAGCATTGCACACTGCAAGAGAGAAGCTAGTCATACTGGGGGCATGAACCACGGTGAGGCTGGGGTGTTCGCTGGCATGCAGCCTTGGGTTGGTCCCAGGGGAGGTTGTTAGGGGGTCACAGGCTGCATGGCACAGCACATGGCTGCTGCTCCATGGTATGGCTGATGGGAACATCCTCTCTGTGGTAGTGCATTCTGAGGTGGTCCCAGGCAATGGGTTAATCCATGAGGCGAACCTTATGGAGAATCCAAAGGCTTAAACCCAGCAATTGCCAAGACTGCAGCTGCCTCCAAAACTGAATGTCTACCACAGGGGGGCGCTAGTGGCACAATAAGCATTTCCACCAGGCAGTGCCCTGCCAGGACTTACCTTCCTAGCCATGGTGTCAGCCTCCTGCTTGTTCTCGATGGCCCTCTCATAGGCCTTGCCAACCTCGGCCACAAAGCTGTTCACCGTTCCGCATAGGAACCTGTCAGAGAGAGCAGCATCCGGGGGCAGAGCCCGGATGAGAGAGGGGCTTCTTCCCGCATCCCTCCTTACAGAGCCGGGCACAATGCCCCTGGAATGCTGCTCCCCCATTAGCCAGAAAAGGGTGCTCTCCAGTTCCATGAGGGAGGCCCCCACCTCCAGGCCAAGCTGTACCACCTGCAGCGAGCACAGCAGCATTTGGTGCTGGTGAGAGCCCAGCGCCCTGACATCACCCTCGGCCAGGCAGCCGATGGCACTCTGGCAGGGCCCCCGGGACGTGCCTCTTGCTGATGCAAACTGCTGCTGTCTGGCATTACATGGCTCGGAGGGATGGGCTGTGATGCCCTTCACCATTTGGGCCCAGCACGGAGCCAAAGGCACTAGCGGCTGAAGCCTACTTGGAGCCCTGCGTGCAGTGATCTGGGGGCCTCAATCCAAGCTCCCTGGCCCAGATCCTCAGAGGTACTCAGCACCTCACTCACACTGATTTCAAGACCTATGAAGATCTGGGCCCCACCAACCACGTCACAGAACCACCCCCTCATTGGCACGGTTCTGCCCCGTTGGCACTGCCAGCAGAGGCCAAGGACAGGATGGGCCAGAGACCCCCAGCTCCCTCGTAACCCTCGGAGGAAGCCCACCAGACTGAGCTCCGGCAGGTCAGCAGGGTGGGGGAAGCTTGGCCTGCTGCTGTCTGTGCCCCCTTACTTTGCAGAAGAAATCACAACCGAGTGCTTGTCAGATTCCAGGATCTTGGCCAGGTGGAAGGCCACAGAGTCGGCGTAGTGAGAGATCTGGGCCTGCGGGACATGGAAGGAATACGGGCACTTCCTGACCAACACCAGCAGTACTCCCGGTGCCCTCTCTGGATCCTCCTGGGCCAGTCACGCTAGAAGACTGCAGGGCTGAGCAAGCCCCTGCAGCAGTGCTCAGTGCCTAAAGCCCCAGACTGGAGTCAGGCTGTACTCCTGGCTCACTGTGTGACCCTGAGTAAGTCATGGCCCCACCCTGTGCCTCAGTTTCCCTATCCTGCTCCACTCTGATTCTCTGTATGCCTGGGACACCTGGAACCTGCCGATCCATCATTTCCTCTTGTGTTGTTCTGTTCAGAACTGCACCAAAGTCCAGCTCCCCTGCAACGGGGCTAAGTGGGGTATGGATAGCCTGGATTTCCGATGACTCCTTTTGGGGGTGCACCTGCATGCATGGTGGGATCGTGAAGCTTCATTGCTTTGAAGATTGTGAAATGCTTAGAACTCCTCAGGTGGGGCAGGTAGAGGATCAGGGTGCATGTTGTTACATGGCAGCCAGGTGCATGCTCTAGTATGCGATTACAAACCCTGAGTTTGTTCCCACACACACCCTTGGGGCAGTGGCAGCACTGAATGCCCATAGCCTGCTGCAAACAAACGGCAAGGAAGTGCTTGGAAATCAGACCCTGTGCTCATGCTACATGCATGGTGGTGCACAGATTCCAGCACCAGACTGTCTGAAGAACTGACAGGCTACAGAGACCAGATGGAGGGAAGGGAAATCAAGGCGCAGAGAAGGGAAGGTCACCCAGAGACAGGAACTGAACTCAGGTCTGCTGACTCCCAGTGCAGTGCTCTATCCACTAGGACACATTGTCTCTCTTGCCACCCCCGCCCCCTGCATGGACTGTGCCACAGAGGCAGCCTGGCCACTCAGCAGCAGTAGCAGGCCTCTGTAAGCCCCACCAGGCCCTTTTAGCTTCCATCCTGGGCAGACAATCCCCATGCAACCGGAGCTTACACCCTGCCCAGCAACTTTTTCCTGGTTTGTTTCAGTTGATTGTTTCCCCTTCACCAAGGGCAGGCTGCACGCTGGGCTGAGCAGGAAAACATTGACACTGTGGCTTCAGGCTGAGAACTGCTAAACTCATTTCACCGAGGTCAGAAATCCTGGTTTCCCTGAAGCGTTCAGTGCTGAAGCCTCTCCCCTCCAGTTACCTGAGGCCCTAGGTGCTGACCAGGTGCAAGCAGTTTTCCCCCTCCATTCCCATGCTCAGGTAGCAGATATGCAAAGGTAGGGGTCTGAACTCAGGAGCAGATGTCCCATGCCCCCAGCCCACCTGGGCCATGCTGCCACTCCAGGCCCCACCCGCCACGCTGGATAGGCAACAGAGAAGCTGTACCTGGATGCAGGACTCCCCATTCTCCTCCTCTTTGATGGCAGGGGGCGACTGCTTGGGCGCCTCGTAGGTCAGGACGCTCCACCTCGGGGGAAGGCAAAGACAAGATGCTTGTTGCCAGGGCCCAGCCTTTGCCAAGCTATGGCCTAGCAGCCAGCCCTGACCGGAAACCCAGGGCGGCCCCTTTGAGGCCATAGTGGGGCAGGGACCTGCAGGGAGATGGGCCCTCCCTATAGGACACAGAGAAGGGCTTGAGAGAGCCAGGACAACAGGATATGGCAACAGCAAGTCAGGGGCAGAGGAGGTGGCTCTCGTCTCAGTCCTGGTCAGGCCCTGGTGTCCGGAAGGAATGGGGAAGGGACTGTTAGCCCAGACAGACCAGTCTCCGAGACCGGCCAGACACAGAGGAAGACACCCTGCAGTAGGTGGCTATGGGACAACCTGCTGCCTGAGAGATGTGGCTGAAAATGCAGGTGCATGATGGCAGACTCAGGCTGATGCCCAGCCTCAGAGTCCTTCCCAGGGAGCATCCTTCCGGACTGAGCTGGTTCTCTTCCCCATTCGGGATCCCGAGGGGGAAGCCCCCTTCCTGGCCCAGGAGAGGAGTGAGGTCTGCTCAGCCCACAGCCATGTCCCTGCTCACCTGTCCAGCATCTTGGTGCTGGCCCGCTCCAGCTTCTCCAGGACCTGCAGCAGCTGGGTATTGTCATCACAAAGACTGCCCCAGCCCAGCACCCGCGCCAGGTCATTGCCTGTCCCCAGCGGCAGGACTCCAAGCTGGCACTGACACAGTAAGGAAAGAATTGTGAGCAAGGGGCAGCCCTCAATCTGAGAGCCCAGCCAAAACCAATAGGCATGGGGCGCTGTGTCCAGTGGACCCATCCTTTGGTACATGCAGGATCCCCTCCACACCCTGGGGATCTCTCTGATGGGTGTGGGCAGGATCTCAGGTTATACTCTGATTAGTATCAGTGACGCTCAGAAGGGGAGGTCACTGGGAGTGTCCTAGCAATGGGCACAGCTGGCACTTCGGGACGTTGCTGGCATGCATGCAGGCTCCTATCCAAACAAGCCAAGAGCACACCCAGCACCTGCACATGTCTGGCCCTGGTGACACACATCTAGCCCATGCCAGACCCACCAGTGCTGCCATTGTGTGATGGTTCTGGAAATGTGGCTCCTGGCTGTCAAGGCTTAGCAAACGCCCCTGAGCCAGCTTTTCACTACTGCCAAGGCCCAAGGGGCAGTGGGGGCGGGGGCATCCCTCAAAGACACGAAGACGGGGGAGGCAGCAGACAGACAGACTCCTCCTCACTTGCTTGTGCAATCCTAGCGCATCGATTTCGGAGAGGACCCAGCCCACGCTGCCATCTCCCCCGCAGACCAGGATCCGGAAGGTGGAGAACTTCTGGAAGAGCCGCAGGCTGGCAAGAGACACATAGAGAGGAGAGGAGTCAGGGCTAAAAGGGGTCCCAGACACTGCCTTAGCTCAGCTCCCTCCAAAGAAGGCCCTGGCCTTTTCCCTCCCCCGGAGGGACAGCAGAGCTCACTCAAGCAGGAGTAACAGTCAGTGGTACGTCTAGACCCATGGCTGGCCCAGGTCAGCTGACTCAGGCTTGCAGAGTGTGACAAAGTGGGAATGTCCTTAATGTTTTCTCTGAATATTGTGTGAGTGCCTCAGTTTCCCCTATGCATTTCTTAAGTATCTAGGTGGCGGGATAAGGGTGTGTGCTTGTTGCAGAGCCCTCGAGGGCCAGTGTGATGCTGTCTGCACAGAGAATGGCCGACACCCTGTCTCCTGGCAACTGATGGCCTGGGCCCCTCCCCTCAAGGTGCCAACTGAAGGTGTTGGAGAACAAGGAAATCAGGTGGCCTTCTTGCCCGAGAAAGAGACAAAGGTTAGAGGAGGGGCTGCAGGGGGTTTCAGTTTGGAGCTGGCTGGGGAAAAGGAGGGAGGCCCAGCACCGGGGTCTGGGCTCCCTGCACCCCAAGATGGACCTGACTGAGGGGGGGGTCCCGTTGTCTGTACCTACAAGCTCTGTTTTGGACTGTGTTCCTGCCGTCTAATAAACCTTCTGTTTTACTGACTGGCTGAGAGTCACAGTGAATCGCAGGAAGTGGGGGGGGGTACAGGGCCCTGGCTCCCCCACACTCTGTGACACAGGGCTAGGCGTGAGGGGATATAAAATTGCAGGATAGGTGCTTGGGCTCAGGCTGGAGCTGGGCTGAGAGCAACATACTATACCCAATCCAAACAGACCAGCCTCATCTAGTTCAGAGCATTAAGGGCTGGAGTCCCAGTTCAGCCCCTTACAGAGTTGGTGGGAACTGCTAAGGTTTCTGTTTGGCCCATCTTTATGAGGCTCTCCCAGCTATGGGGACATATGGGGTGTGCCCGGCTGGGTGGATGGAATCACGTGTCTCTAGAATCTGAGCAGCTTCCTTGTTTTCCCTGGCCCCCAGATAGCTCAAAAAAGAAAGGGAGGGAAGGGATGCACTGTCTCATGGGGTGTGAGGCCTGGCACTGCAGGTGTGAGCGCGTGGAGGGGGCCGGGCTGCAGGAGACACTGCAGGCGCACGCATAGGGAGGGGGCTGGACTTCAGGGTGCCGTGTGGGCATGAATGCAGGGAGCGGTCTGGGCTGCAGGGGGTGCTGTGGGCGTGAGCACTCAGAGGAGGTTAGGCTACAGGGGGCACAGTGGGTGCAAGTGTATGGAGGGGACCAGGCTCCAGGGGGCTGCGGCGATGCATGCGTACAGAGGGGACCGGGCTGCAGGGGGTGCTGTGGCATGAGCAAACAGAAGGGGCCGAGCTGCAGGGGACCCTGTGGGTATGAGCGCAGGGAGGGGGTCAGGCGGCCAGGGACGCCCTGGGCATGAGCGCAGGGAGGGGGTCGGGAGGTGGGGGAGCTGTGGGCGTGAGCGCAGGAAATTGGCTGGGTGGCAGGGGACATCGACGGGAAGCAGAGGGCGGGTGGAGTGGGCCGGGCGGCAGCGGGCACTGTGGGCACGAGCGCAGGGAGTGGGCTGGGCGGCAGGGGGTGCCGTGGGCACAAGTGCAGGGAGGGGTCCGGGTGGCAGGGGGCACCGTGGGCGCGAGTGCAGGGAGTGGGCCGGGCGGCAGAGGGCGCCATGGGCACAAGCACAAGGAGGGTGTTGTATGGCAGCAGGTGGCAGGGGGCGCCATGGGCATGAGTGCAGGCAGGGGGCCGGGCAACAGACAGCGCTGTCGCTTACCCTAGGTGAGGGCCCCCGTTCATCAGGTCGAAGACTTGCGCCGGGTTGAGGAACTGCTTGAACTTGCGCAGGAACTTCACACCCTGGTTGTCACCACTCTTGGAGTTGACGAAGGCCAGCAGAGGGCTGGAGCAGGACGAGGGGCAGGTGGCCTTCCAGAAGCCTGGGGAAAAGCCGAGTGCCCCAGTGAGCAGTGCAATAGCCTGGGGCTTGGGTCCAAATCCCAGCTCTGCTACCGACTACCTATGTAACCCTGGGTAGGTCCCTCAGTCCCACCTGTGCAATGGGAACAACAGCACTACCCTGCCCCAGAGGGTGTGAGGATAGAGGCTGTGAGGGGCTCAGAGCCTGGCAATGGGGGCCAGGGAAGTACTACAGAGAGCTGCTTTGCAATAGGCCGAGAGGAAGGGAGTGTAGAGCAGTGCCTTCACTTGGCCTGTCAGGCCAACAGCTCGGGGAGATTTTGGCTGAAGTACCTGGCAGATTCCCAGCCTCAGCCCCACATGACATGCAGGAATGTACACAATGAATGCTACTAATAACCCCACAACGAATGCTACTAATAATGGGCTCGAGGAGAGTCACAACCAAAGTCTCCAGCCCCAGACTCAATACAGAAAAGCAGCTCCCATGTGCAGCATGACCCCACCCACTCTTTACAGCTGTGCAGGGTCCGCGTGTGTGCAGTGCCCAACACAACAGAGCTCGGATTTCATTTGGAGACGTGCCACTGGCTGCTGCTCCAGTGTACTAACAACGATGGACGGGAAGGGAGATTGACGCCATAGCAGCAGTGCCCGGGACGGAGCTGGAGATGAACCATACGGGGAAACCTATGTTAACCCCTCGACATATGTGACATCTGGATACTATGGGAAGAAGTGCCATAGAAATGGAGACACACAGATCACTGCTGTTAAATTCTCTACTAATGCATTCTGGGGCTGATCTTGTTGCCACTGACTCTAATGGAAGTAGGATCAGCACCCCTTCTGAACGGACGCTTATTCCACACTTCGGTGTACTCCATGTTCTTCCTCAGACACACTGCCACGTTATTAAGGTCTGGCCCTGGCAATACATGCATGCTTGGCCCTTAGGTCTGATTCAGGAAGTATCTCTATTCAGGAAGGGCATTGTGATAAACGAAGTGGGAGTAGTTCCCTTTTACGGACACCCAGACAGCCAGTTAGCTATAAAATTCCTCTTAGTAGCTATTCTCTACTTGCTTTACCTGTAAAGGATTAAGAAGCCCACAGGTAAAAGAAATGGAGTGGGCACCTGACCGGAAGAACCGTATAGTGACTTGCCTGCCTGGTGTGAAGGTTGCGGATCTCTCGAGGACTTGCAGCCAGAGAGAATAGGAGATAGACTGGAGAATCACACTGTCACCAGGAAAAGGCAGGTCTACATTATTGGGGACTCCTTACTGAGAAGAATAGACAGACCTATAACTAGGGCTGATCCAGAGAACAGAAGGGTGTGCTGTCTGCCAGGTGCTAAGATACGAGATGTGGACCTGAGGCTGAAGAGGATCCTAATGGGAGTGGGAAAGAATTCGCTGATTATCCTTCATGTGGGAACAAATGATACAGCTAGATTCTCGCTATAATGTATCAAGGGAGACTATGCCAGACTGAGAAAGACACTTAAGGAAATCGAGGCTCAGGTGATCTTCAGTGGGATTCTGCCTGTGCCTAGAGAAGGGCAACAAAGGTGTGACAAGATTATGGCGATCATCAGATGGCTCAGACAGTGGTGCTATAAGGAGGGCTTTGGGATGTACGGCCACTGGGAAGCATTCATGGAAAAAAGGACTGTTCTTTCGCGATGGACTTCACCTGAGTAAGGAGGGAAACAGACATCTAGGATGGAGGCTGGCACAACTGATTAAGAGAGCTTTAAACTAGGAATTTGGGGGAGATGGTTGGGAGATGTCCAGGTAATCTCCACGCCGGATTTAACATTGAGAGGGAAGAAGAAAAAAAGTAAGAGAGGATACAGCTGTGGGCAGAAGAATGGACATAAGGAGGAATGGTAGTGTAGATACCAGTCTAATAGGTGATGCTGATGGTAGAATGTCTGTGCCTAACCGGGTAAAGAATGTCAGTGAAGCCTAATGGCAAAAATTAAGATGTTTGTACACTAATGCGAGGAGCCTAGGTAAAAGGCCTTAAGCCACAAAAAAAAATGGGAAGGAAAAATGCCTATTGGTTGGGCAAAAGGAAAAGGGTTTTGGGAAAAAACCCCAGAAAAATATTAGGGATAACCAGAAACATGGTTGGAAATAAAATATTTCCATGAACTTGGGGAAATTACAAAGGGGTAAAATTAAAAAGGGGGCCTATGTGCCTGGTTTGGAAAAAGAACAGAAAATAAGGCCCCAAAGGTGGTTGGGCAGTAGCAAAAATGGTTAATAAGTTCAAATGATTGAGGTTTTAAACCTTTTGTTTTAAAAAAAAATAAGAAGTTGGGAATGGAACAATGGATTTAAGAAAAAACAGAAGGGGGGTTCCTTCCCCCCCTGGGGGCAAAAAACAAAATTTGGAAAAAAAAAAAGCCTACCTCAAAACTCCCCCTGAAAGCAACCCAGTGGCCTTTGGGGTGGCCGTGGCCCCTTACAGACAAGCTGGGAACCTGAATTTTTTGGGGATTGATATGGAAATTAAGAAACCCTCTTTTTTTTTAAAATTGTTGTTTTTTTAATGAAGGTTTAAAAAACCACTAATTGCGAAATTGGTTGGTAATCAACAATGGAAAAAGACTGTAACTTCCCCATTATAGAAAAAAAACTGGGAAAAAAAGGAAAACAAGTTTTCCCCTTAGAGTTAACGAATAAACGGGGCCCCCCCCCTTATCCATTTTTTCCCGGAAAATGGGAATTAGCCGAAAAAAAATTGGGGAAATTTCTTCCAAAAACCAAGTTTTTTATCAAGAACCCAAAAAAAAGGGGATGCCCCCCCCATTTTTTTTTAAATATTTTGGTTTTTTTGGTTGGATTAGGGGGGAAGAAAAACTTCAAAAATAGAAAGAATTGGGGGGTTTGGTAGGGGGGAAAACCCAAACCCTTTTGGGTTTCTCCGATTGATCCATGAAAACTAATCCCCGTTTTCAAAACTAGATGAAAAAGGAAATAAACAAAAAGTTAAGAATTCCGGACAGGGTGTGTTTGAAATTCAAAAAGGGAATAACTTAAAGAAAATTTAAAGAAAATAGTAGGAAAGTTGGGAAAAAATAAATTTGACCCCTGGGAATAGAAACTCTGTGTTTTTTGGGAAACTTTTAAAAAAAAGGCGGGGGAAAAAAAGGCCCTGGGAAACAATTTAACTCAAGTCAAAGGTGCCCAAAAAACTCAAAGCCTGCATCCCCCAAAGACAGGGGGGAAAAAAAAAAAAACCAATAGGCCCAAGGAGTTTGCCAAAGAAAACCCAACCCCCCCCTTGTGGGATGAAAGCACCAAAAATCTCCAAAGAAAAAAGAGGTTTTAATTTAAAGAAAAGCCAAGAAAGCCTAAACAAGAAGTTGGGAAATGGAAAGGGATTTTTAGCAAAAGGGGGAAAAGCTACCCTTATGGAGGGGGGTCAAAACGTTAAAAAGGGATAAAATTTTTGGAGAAAAAAAAGGGCCCCCCCCCAAAAAGCCCCCCAATGGTTCTTATTTTTGGGAACCTCAAAGGGAAATTAAAAAACCAATAAAAGTAAAAAAGGTTTTTCATTACCCATAATAAAAAAATTAGAAAGAAAAAACAAAAAAAAAAAGAAGTGGGGGAACCGCAAAAACAACTTGGAAAGGAACAGGAAGAGGAAAATTTAAAGAAAAATAATCTAGGCCTTAAGCCCCCAATAGCCTTAAAAACAAATGCCTTTTTGCCCCGCCCCTCAGGTTCCCTAATGAGGGGCCTATATGGAAGGGAAAGGCCCCTTTTTAGGAAAAAAAAATTTGGGGGAAAGAGGGGAAAAAAAAGAAAATTGGAAATGAAAGGAAAATAAAAATTGGAAACGTAAGAAATTTAAAACCATCCGAGGGTAAGACCCCCAACCCTCCCGAAAGCCTTAAAATGGGACACAATTCAGGTGGCCCCCAGAAAAGTTTAACTGCTTCCCACCGGAAATAATTTTTAAAATTACCCGGCCCAACATGAAAAAAATGTGGGCCCCAAAGCCCAGTAAGCAAGAAAAAAATTTTTATGACACATTCAAGTTTTTTAAAAAAACTTCAGGTGTTAACCGTTACGGAACTTGGGAGAATTGCTTATAACAATAGTTTTCCCCCTATTTTTTAAGAAAAAGGGAAATGTGATCTGAGTAACAAAAACAGGCCCCTGGGGTTTTTTTAGTTTTTTTGGGGGGACCATCTGAAGTAATGTTAACGGTCCCCCCTTTGGAAAAAAAAAAAATTTGAAGCGAAAAGAAAAAATTAAGTTTTTTAAGGGACCTTGAAAGGGCTTTTTTTTCCCCAAATGGTTTAAATTTGGGAAACAAAAAATTTACAACATGGTTTTTTAAAAAACAAAAGGTAGATCGTTTTGCCCCAACACCACCCTGAAAAACACAATTCCTTCTTTTCCTTTGCGAAAGAAGGTAACAGATTTTGTTGAATTAAAGGGAAAAAACACAAAAAGAAAAAAAGAAAAAAAATTTAAATTTACCTTTGAAATTTTTCAAGTTTTAAAGGCCATTTGATACGGTTAACCACCAGGGGGGATTTTAAAATTATTTTTTTTTTTAAATTGGAAAAAAAGTTGGGGATCATTAGGACAAATTGAAAAAAGGTGGAAAAAAGGAAAAAAAAGAAAAACCCTGGGGGTTTTTAAAGGAATAAAAGAACCCCCCTTTTAAAACAACGGGGTTTTCTTAATTGAAAAAAAAAAAAAAAAAGTTTTGTGGAAACTGCTCAAGGGCCTTGGGAAAAGGAGGGTTTAACTTGTGGAGTTTCCCCTCCTGGGAAATCCGTGTTTTTTGTTAGGAACCAAAATTCCCCCTTTAAAAAACTGAACTTGGCCCAACAAACAAAAGTGGGGAAATGTTTCTAATAAAAGTTTGTTGTTTTGCGGGAAATTTTGGAACAAAAGCCGGGAGGGTTTATTGCCCTTTTAACAACAAGAAAGAAAGAACCCGGGGAAATAATCCCACCACAGGGAAAGAATCCTGGAATGAACCCTTGTAAACTGAAAAAAAAAGTAATAAAAATAAAAAAAAAATTAAGGAAAAAAAAAAAAAAATGGAAAAAGATTATAGTGAAAAGTGCAAAGGGGGTCATGCATTTAGGGAATTAATAACAAGATTTAGTTTTATAAAAAAATGGGGGGGAAAACACAAGTGTTGGAATAACAAAAAAAGGGAAAAAAGGAAGACCTCGGGAAGGTATTTTGGGTTTTTTATCACAAAAGGGATGCAACTTAACATGAGAAACGCCCCCCACAATTGGGAATTATGGGCCTTTGTTTTAAAAAGCTAAATCCCCAAGTTTTCCAGGACTCCCCCCCATCAAGGCGAAGGGTTTTAATTTTCCCAGTAAAGAGAAAAAGGGAGGTTTTTTGGAGTTTTTTTAGTACCGTTATAAAACAAAGGCATAACCTGGGTGGAAGACCCCCCTTCAACTGAAATAAACTGTGGGTGGAACAAGTGCTTGGGTCCCCCCATGGGTTTAAGAAAGGAGGGAAAATTTCCATACCTGCGGGAAAAAAACAAGGTAACAAGAAAAAGGAAGGGCTTTAACCGGGGAATGGAAAAAAAGATCCCCAGAAAATTTGGAAAAAAACCCTTTGGTCCCTTATAAAAGAGAAAACCTCAAAAAAGAAATAAGCCTTTTGGGGGGTCCTTTTGTTTTTGTTTTATATTGTCTCCAATAAACAAAAAAAAAAGGTTTGAGGGGAAAAAGAATTAATGAATTGCTCTTTAAATAAATGTTATGCAGAAGGGGGAAATAAAGAAATTAGAAAGAAGGTGGGGCGCAAGAAGGAAAAAAATTTAATTTAAGCCTTTAAGTAACATGTGGAACAACAGGACACAAATGGGGATAACAATGATATAAATACTGGACCCCCACTAGGAAATGTAGAAACCTTGAAAAAATTGAGGTTTAATGGTTTTCCCAAACATTTTTAAGAGGGAAAATGAAGTTTCTGGAACACCTTCCAGGGAGTTAGTTGGGGGCAAGAGAGCAATATCTGCTTCAAATAAGCCTTGGATCTTATGGAGGGGGAAAATGGTAATTGAAATGGGATAAGCCCTATATTTGGGAGTGAAGTTCTGGAACAGCCTTCCAAGGATAGTAGTGGGGGAAAAAGATATATCTGGCTTCAAGACTAAGCTTGATAAGTTTATGGAGGGGATGGTATGATGGGATAGCCTAATTTTGGCAATTAATTGATCTTTGATTATTAGCAGGTAAATATGCCCAATGGTCTGTGATGGGGTGGGATCTGAGTTACTACAGAGAATTATTTTCTGGGTGCTGACTGGTGAGTCTTGCGTACATGCTCAGGGTTTAACTGATCGCCATATTTGGGGCCGGGAAGGAATTTTCTTCCAGGGCAGATTGACAGTGGCCCTGGAGCTATTTCGCCTTCCTCTGTAGCATGGGGCACGGGTCACTCACTGGAGGATTCTCTGCAGCTTGAGGTCTTCAAACCACGATTTGAGGACTTCAATAACTCAGACATAGGTTAGGAGTTTGTTAAAGGAGTGGGTGGATGAGATTCTGTGGCCTGCATTGTGCAGGAGGTCAGACTAGATGATCATAATGGTCCCTTCTGACCTTAAAGTCTATGAGTCATCTGGACAGACTTATGCATAGTGCTGGGAAGGAGCCGGTGGTCGTGGTACATGTAGGTACCAATGACGTAGGGAAGGGTAGGAGAGATGTCCTGGAAGCCAAATTTAGGCTGCTAGGGAAGAGACTGAAATCCAGAACCTCTATTGTGGCATTCTTGGAAATGCTCACAGTTCCACCTGCAGGGCCAGGTAGGCAGGCAGAGCTTCAGAGTCTCAATGTGTGGATGAGACGATGGTGTAGACAGGAGGGGTTTACATTCATTAGGAAGTGGGGAAACTTTTGGGATAGGAGGAGCTTATACAGAGAGATGGGCTCCACCTAAACCAAAGTGGAACCAGACTGCTGGCACTTAACATTAAAAAGGGTGCAGAGCAGTTTTTAAACTAAGAGATGGGGAAAGCAGACTACTGCAGAGGAGCACATGGATCGGACAAAGATGTCTCTTAGAGGAGAGTCTACTGATAGAGATTCTCAAGGTTTTAGTCAGGAGGAGAGGAGGGAAGAGGATAATGTAAGGGCCGGATCAGATGATAAACAGTCACATAAAAAAGAATCTGGCACATCAGAAAAGGGCAGACAAATAAACAGTGCAATTTTTAAAGTGGTTGTATATAAATGTTAGAAGTCTAAATAATAAAATGGGTGAAATAGAGTGCCTTGTGATAAAGGAAGATATTGATATAATTATAGAATACCAGGATTGGAAAGGACCTCAGGAGGTCATCTAGCTCAACCCTCTGCTCAAAGCAGGACTTATCCCCAGACAGATTTGTGCCCCAGATCCCTAAGCGGCCGCCTCATGGATTGAACTCACAAACCCTGGGAGGCCTATGTTCAAGCCACTGAGCTATCCTTCCCCCCATCACAGAAACCTGGCGGACTGAGGACAATCAAAGGGGCACAGTCATTCCAGGATACAAAATATATCGGAAGGACAGAACAGGTTGTGCGGGGGGTGGGAGGGGGAGGAGTGGCACTTATGTGAAAGAAAATGTAGAAACAAATGAAGTAAAAATCGTAAGTGAAGCCACACATTCCATAAAATATCTGTGGATAGTAATTTCATGCTCTAATAAGAATATAACATTAGGGATCTATTATCAACCACCTGACCAGGACAGTGATAGTGAGGATGAAATGTTAAGGAAAATTAGAGAGGCTATCAAAATTAAGAACTCAGTAATAGTGGGGGATTTCAATTATCCCCATATTGACTGGGAACATGTCACCTCAGGATGAAATGCAGA
>NC_133776.1:60135943-60139109 GCF_003597395.2 Chelonoidis abingdonii
ATAAGGAAAAGTTATTTACTTATTCTCATAATACAAGAATTAGGGGTCATCAAATGAAATTAATAGGCAGCAGGTTTAAAACAAATAAAAGGAAGTTCTTCACACAGCGCACAGTTAACTTGTGGAACTCCTTGCCTGAGGACATTGTGAAAGCTAGGACTATAACAGCGTTTAAAAGAGAACTGGATACATTCATGGAGGTTAAGTCCGTTAATGGATATTAATCAGGATGGGTAAGGAAGGGTGTCCCTAGCCTCAATTTATCAGAGGATGGAGATGAATGGCAGGAGAGAGATCACTTCATCATTACCTGTTAGGTTCACTTCCTCTGGGGCACCTGACATTGGCCCCTGTCAGTAGACAGATACTGGGCTAGATGGACCTTTGATCTGACCCAGTACAGCCATTCTTATGTTCTTATGTAAAAAAGAGCCAATGGGAGGGCTAGAACTTTTTAAAATTGGGAAAAAAAAACTTCCCTTTGTCTGTTTGTTGTTCTCCGGAGAGTGGAGATACAGAGCAGCAATGCTGTAAGCAGCTTTAAACCAGGTATGATCATAAATCATCAGATCATACCAAGAACTTCTTATCTGGAACTCCCAAATGTGTAAGTAGATCAGGAATGTTGAGAAAGATGTGATTAGGTTTATTTCTGTTTATTTCTTATGGCTAATGGACTCTTCCATGCTAACCCCAGATGCTTTTGTTTGCTTGTAACCTTTAAGCTGAACCCCCAAGAAAGCTATTTTGGGTGCTTAATTTTTGGAATTGCTCTTTTAAAATCTAACAAAAGCCTAATCTCCAGAGGTATTTTCTTTCTTTTTTATTCTTGAAAAACATTACCTTTTTTAAAAACAGGATTGAATTTTTGGTGTCCAAAGATGTTTGTGCATGTTGTTTGATTAGCTGGTAGCAACAGCTAGTTTCCTTTGTTTTCTTTCTCAGCTCTTCCCCGGGGAGGATGGGAGGGGGAATGAAAGGGCTTGAGGGTACCGCACAGGGAGGAATTCTCAAGGCCACCTTCCTAGGTTCAAAGGGTTTTTTTGCATTTGGGTGGTGGCAGCATCTACCCATCCAAGGCCAGAGAAAGGCTGTAACCTTGGGAGTTTAATACAAGCCTGGAGCGGCCAGTATTAATTTTCAAAATCCTTGCGGATCCCCATCTTCTGCACTCGAAGTGTACAAGTGCTGTCCTGAATTGGAGCCATGCTGCAGAAGGCATAAGCAGAGGCTGTCTGACCCAGGTTGGGATCTGGAGATGGAGTGTAGAAATCAGGAAAGGCTGCTGGGTGTGTGGCTGGAAAACAGCCCTTGTTTTCTGCAGGCAGGAGCAAATCCCTGGCGGGGTTTTTGCTGCGAGGCAGTCAGGGCTCGGTGTTAGCTGAGCAAAGCACCAACTGTTAAGTAAACACCAGATGAACAATCTGGGAGCCCACAAAGGATTTACAGTCAGTGCAGCACTTTTAAAGAAATTAATTTGGAAATGAAATCTGCTAATGGATCAGGGCTGGCACCACTACAGACAGGGATCAATAGCTGGCCCGGAGCCCGCAGTCGCCTCCGCTGCACTTGGCCGTGGAATCGCTTTCTTTTGCTACTTTTCTCGTGAAAGGCCCAGTTCTGCATTCTGCACAGGGCATGCTGAGTGCTGCCCAGTGCCCAGTGCCAGGAAGGGCTGTCAGTTTCGCTTTCTGCTCTGCCCAGCGCTGCTTCCAGAAAGGGAGGGGTCTTCCTTCGCCAGCTCTGGAGCACAGCTTTGTGACTACACAGACTCACATCCAGTAAGTGTGCATGCCTTCTGGGAGAGAGAGATATGGGTGTGACACCAACGACTTGACAGCCCTAGCTAGCGGGAAGGATTCAATGCACATCAATCCCAACCTACAGTCCCCCAGCCTACTCCAGCCCTGGATTCCCCACACAACTCTGCTGCTGCTGCTGCTGCTGCTGTAACCTACACCCTCGTACTACTCCCGTCCTGGGACCATGCAGCTCCGGGTTCTACATCACCAGGAGATAAGAACACCTCAATAATAAGCTATGGTGACTTTCCAAAAAGCATTGTTTCCACCAGTTATGATGACTGGATCTAAGGCACCACAAGATGGCATGGTCCAAACCATTCAGTCACTTGTTAAGTTGGGCAAAAGCAAACAACATTCATTTCAATACATCCAAACGTAAAGTCATACATCTAGGAACAAAGAATGCACCATACTTACAGGATGGGAGCTCTATCCTGGGAAACAGCAACTTTGAAAAAGACTTGGGGGTCATACTGGATAATCAGCTGGACATGAGTGACAAGTGTGATGCTGTAGCCAAAAGGGCTGTATGATCTTTTACTCTTGAGGGCATTCTATGCCAAAAAATTAAAAAATCTGTGCACAATATTTTTAAATTTTATTTGTCAACTAAATGTGGAGGCTCCAGAATGGCACTGGGGAGCACAAGCCACTGGCTGTACAGAGGTGGGAGATCACTGTGCACCGCCCCCACCTCCCAGAACACAGACTCAGCAGTGGGGCTGCACCCAACCCTGACACAGCGCAAGGACCAGGTCTGCCCCAGAAACACTCCGTGCGTGCACCAGGTGTCGGCAGGCAGACTCAGCAAGGCAGGATCCGTGTGCGGAGGGGCTTAGTGGGAGGGGATCCAGTAGTGTGTTGAGAGGGTTCTGTGTGGGGCAATCTGGATGTAAGTGGCTCAGGGGGATCCGGGTGCAAGGGGGTATCTGGGTGCAACGGTAATGGAATTCTCCTGGAAGGTCCAGGTGAAGGTGGATGGGACTCGGGGTGGGAGGTCTGCATGTGGGGGGGATAGAACTCTGCAGAGGGGACTGGGTGTGAGGGGTCCAGATGCTGGGGGAGTGGGGCTCAGTGGAGTGGGGATCCAGGTGCAGCTGGCTGGGCCTTGGTAGGGTGGGGATCCAAGTTCTGGTTACTCATTGGACTGGTCCAGGTGAAGGGAGCGTGCGGCTTGTCAGGTAGGGTTCTGGGTGTGGGGGTCTGAGTATGAGGGGGTGTCATAAGTAGATAGGTAAGGGTTAATTTTCTTTTACCTGTAAGGGGTGGACAGGGGGGAATCAAGAACCTGACCAGAGGACCAATCAGAGAACTGGATTTTTTTTAAAGTCTGGGAGGGAAAGGAACTCGGGGTCTTTTGT
>NC_133776.1:60140724-60156102 GCF_003597395.2 Chelonoidis abingdonii
GGGGGGGTGGAAAATCTCTTTATGTTAGCTTTACTAGGTTTGAATGCATTGCCTTAGGGAGAGGTTGATTGGCCTCTTTGTGTTGTATTCAAGGAGTTAAGTACTGCATCGCCCAGGCTCACCCAGGGAGGGAAGCTGGGGATCAGATAACGAGGAGACAAGGGGGAGGAACTTGTTTTCCCATTGAGATAGGAGACCCCGGGGTACTGAGTCTTGGGGGGGTCCCCCAGGGACGATTTTGGGGGGCTTCAGTGTAACAGGCACTGACTCCTGGTTGGTGGCAGCGAGATCAGAACCAAGCTGGGTATAAGCTTGGGGGGAGTTTAATGTTAAGCCCCCAAATTTTGGATGCTAAGGTCCAGATTTGGGACAGAGGCTTTATCACAGGGGGTCTGGATGCACAGAAGTTGGGCGGATGGGGGACCAGCTGCCTGTACAGTGCCCCCTCCCCCTGCAGCTGAGGAGCAATGGGTGCAAGAAGCACGGCCGGGGAGAACGGGGGTATTTTCAAAGCTTCTTACAGCTGGGGTGACTGACACAACCTTGGATGCCATGCAGGCGAAGAGGAAGTCCCATCCCCCCAGCCCAGCCAGGACTAGCAGCTAAGCCCGGTGCAGGGTAGGAGCCATCAGCAGTATCTTCCCCAGTCCTGCCCCCTGCCCCACAGTGATTTACCTCTCTGCCAGCTGCCCTGGGCACCCGAAACATACTGCTGGGGATGGTCATATGACCGCTCTTGTGAGTTCCCTTTGCTTCCCCGTCAGAAAGTCATTTTTCTGCAAGGAAACAAAGAAATCTGTGGGGGACATAAATTATGCACATATACAGTGGCACAGAATTCTCCCAGGAGTAGGAGAAGAGAGGTGATTTTACCTCTGTATTAGGCACCACTGCTGGAATATTATGTCCTGTTCTAGTGTCCACAATTCAAGAATGATGGTGATAAATTGGACTGAGTTCAGAGAAGAGCCATGAGAATGACTAAAGGATTGGAAAATATGCTCAATCTATTTAGCTTAACAAAGAGAAGGCTAAGGGCTGACTTGATCATGATTTACTGGTACTTACATGGAGAACAAAAAATAGGTAATAGATTCTTTAGTCTAGCAGACGAAGGTATAACAAGATGCAATGGCTGGAAGTTCAAGCTAGACAAATTCAGAATGGAACTAGGCATACCTTTTTAACAGTCAGGGAGATTAATCATTGGAACAAATTGCCAAGGTCATGGTGGATTCTAGAAGCTTTTATATCAAGGTTCGAAGTTTTTTTTAAAGATCTGCTTTCGTTCAAACAGGAACAGAAAGTTCTCTGGCCTGTGCTATCCAGGAGCTCTGACTTGATGGTCACAGTACTCCCTTCTAACCTTGGAATAAACGAAATAATGCGAGAGTTGCCAGGTGCCCAGTTTTCAACCAAAAAGTCTGGTAAAAAAGGGGACCTGACAGTGTTCTGTCAGGTGAACTGACTGGACACAGAACACATCCGGTTACTGTGGGCAGGGGAGGCGCTAGGTCATCACTCAGGCCAGCCCCTACTAAGCTGGGGCCACCTCCTACCTCCATTGGGCGGCTGTAGCTCCCAGTCCCAGCTCTATATGAAAGTCCCTCCCGAACCGGGCAATGGGGGGTGGGAGAGAGAGGGAGAAAGCAGCAAGCAACTGGGGGGAGGGCGGGGGAGAGGGNCTTTCCATCCCTGCTGGCCAATCAGCTGATGGCCCTTGCAAGGGAGAGAGTCGGGAAGGAGCAGAGTCAGCATGCTTGCTGCTCCCGGCAGAGGGGAGGAGCAAATGGGGGGCAGGGCCTTGGGGGTAGAGGAGGGGCAGGGGTGGTGCCTTAGGGGGAAGAGGCAGGGCAAGAGAGGTTCCAGAACTCCTGTTGGTGTGTCCACCTTTTCATTACCACCAAGTTGGCATCCCTAAATAATGCATGAAAATGAGTGACAGCTCAGCGCAGACAAGCACATGTCCCTCATCAATAACTGGTGGAGGCCCTCAGAGAGCCGGAGATGCAGGCAAGTATTACCATGAGGTTTCACCCAAGTACCTTTGTATAATAGCCGCAATAAAGAAAGCATCTGCAGCTTGCCGAGAACGCGCTCGTGAAAAATCAAGCCTCTGTAGCTCTCCTGTCACATTTTTGAGCTTGTCATCTCTACCCACCTGGTCCCTCCTGCTTTCCCTGGGCATTGCTAAGCATCTGCCACAGCCAGAGAACAAATTAATTGGACGTGAGAACCAAACCACCAGGAGATGCTGAGTCAGTGCGTAGGTTGCAAGCGGAAGAACCAGCTTATCTGAACCATCCAGAAAATCTTAGGATGTGAGAAAGCAGGAAGAGAAATCTCGCTGTGATATTTGAAATCTAATTGGAGCCAACATGGGGTCTGGTAAGGGGTTGGAGAGAAAGTCCTGACCTCACAGAGACATCCATTAGCTGGGAGCTAGGTGGCACCGTGCCAAGCAGAGCTGGTGGATGAGAAAGAAGAAGGAAGGTTTAGTCTTTGTGGAATGCCAGTTTGGTGCCCTGTTAGGCGAGAGAGCTCGGTTCAGAGAGGCAGGCCCAGGCAGACACTCAGAGGGCACAGGACAAATGAAACCACCTACAAGCCCCTGAAAGGAGACACAGGCACCTGCAGTTGGGACGAGTAAGGGCTGAGGAGGAGGGAGAAACCTGCAGTCCCTAGAGGGGAAGGAAAGTCATGTGGAAGTGACAGAGGGAAAGAAAGATTCCATGGGCCATCACAAATGTGAGCAAGGAGAGGGATAGCTAAGTGGTTTGAGCATTGGCCTGCTAAACCTAGGGTTGTGAGCTCAATCCTTGAGGGGGCCATTTAGGGAACTGGGGTAAAAAAATTGTCTGGGGATTAGTTCCCCCTTTGAGCAGGGGGCTGGACTAGATGACCTCCTGAGGTCCCTTCCAATCCTGATATTCTATGATCCTATGAAGGAAGAATCCAGTAGGGCCCCTGGGGAAAGCACTGAGTGCAACGAGGACTAAGCAAGGTGGCAATGGGTGTTTGATGCTCGAGGGGAAAGGAAGAAACCCAGGGTCTTGAAATCCAAACACCACAGGTGCCTGTGCCTTGGCCCATGAGAACCAGACAGTGAAATTGAGTGGGCTGGTATCACTGTCCAAGCTGGGAGTGAGTTAAACCCAACTCCCACAAAGGTGCTGAAAAAGACTTCAGCTCCGGCAGGCAAGAGAGAGGTGTTTGCACAATGCTTTTCCCCTCCCCCTAGGAGGGATGCTAAGGAGCACTCTACCACAATTTCTCAAGGACAGGAGACAGCATGGGGGAGAGAGACCAGGAAGAGGTAGATTATTAGTAGCACAGCCATGTTTTTTTAAATGCCTGACTGTTACTCTGACAGTGTCCCAGTGAGTAATGAGAGAGACAGATGAGCCACCGGATGACAGAAGCAGCAAAATCATTAAAAACTAAGCAAGCAAATATCTGGAGGAAAAGAACATATTTAGCTCAGCTCGAGCCAGATGGAAGCCTCCTGAGAGCATTAGAGAATTTGGCTAAAAACTCTTTGAGCTGTTATCACTCCCATCCCGTTGCTTCTGGAAGACTGGCACCAAAGCAGACCTCGGAAACCGAACAGCCTTGGCTCCAGGGATGGATAAGCAGACACATTTGTTGGGGCAGAGTTGGGGCAATCGATGCTATACAGAAAAGGCAGCAGAGTTTTCTAAATCAAAGCCCAGCCCATCATATCAAACTAATCTAATCTCATTCTCAGACAAGGTAACTGCTATGCAGAAATAGATAAGGCAAATACAGCGTAGATTCTATGCCCAGGATTTGGGAAAGGCATTTGATCCCAGGCCCGTCGATGAAGCAAGGTGAGTTAGGATGACACTGAAATGCTAAAGAACAGACGGCAGCAGAGCCAGGGGCCAGTTCTGACTGGAAGCTGTGTCCACGGGCCGCCCTCAGGGTTCGTTATCAGCTTCAACTCTGTCCAAAGACTTCCCAGCAACCTGGACAAAGGCATGGAAACCACATTGGTCAGACCACTAGATGACAGAGAACTAGAGGGCACATGATGAATATTTCAGAAATCACTGTCTGCACGGACTCAACCTGCCATGGGTAAGTGACAGGAATAAAAATGAGCACAAGTCCAGGGTGCTACACAGAAAAGAAAAGCCGCAAACGCAGGGGCAGAGGGAGCAATCAGGGCCAGCCTGAGAGAAAGAAAAAGACCTGGGGTAGTGGCCGATGAACAATCACTAGGCAATGTCCAATGCAAGGATATTATTTCAAAGACAAGTGCAATCTTAGGATGCTTAAAAGGGGAAATGAGATGAAACACAGGAGTGAAGCAAGGCCCAGTTCTCCTCCCACACCACTGTAAATCAGGAATAACTCCATTACAGTCACATTTACACAGAGCTGGCTGGATCCCGGGGTTAGAGTCAGCACTGTTAAGTGCTTCTCAGCTAGCCCCAGCAGCATTTGCAGAACCTGAACCTTCACTCTGAGAGGGTTCTGTCCGCAGCGAGGGACCCAAGCCTGAAGCAATGCACTGCTGTCTTCCTGCATCTGCAGACAGACAGACTGAAAAATCACCAGAGAAGCTGTAGCAACTGTAAATCAGCATCGCCCTGTTGACTTCAGTGCACAGCGGGAGATGTGGCTCAGTGTTGTGCCAAGAACAGAGCAGCAGGTGTGCTGATCCAGAAGCCCAGTGACGGGAATTCCACTGAAACTCTTTCACTGCTGATCAATCTGGCAGAAACACCCCCGTTACTCTGGGATAGTGGCACAGTGGTGTGAGCAGCACCCTGTCACATCCCATCCTCAGGCTGACTCCAATAGGCAATGGCTGAAGCAAAGCCTCTAGCTGTGGGGGGAGGGTTGTACATGGGGGTTGTTCACTATAGATGGCTACCAGGGAATTGGAGCAGGCCCCGAATAAAGTACCTAGGATGGTAAAAGGATCAAGAGTTGGAGGGAACAGAGGACAGAGTCAGTGCTCACAGCCAAGCAAAGGCTCTAGAGGGAAGATTCTGGGCAGCGAGTGCATGAAGGGATGCTACAAAGGGGAGCGGGAGTGGCTTGTCTCAGCTACAAGGAGACTGGGCAACCTGGATTTAAACAGCCGCTGAAGCTCCTCGGCTGATTTGGGGATGGCAGCGAAGCCCAGACAGGGATAACGTTTCCTCAGTTCAAGACCTGGGGAATGTCATCAAAATGCTGCCAGTGACATAGGATCCTGAATCCCAGAAATGCTGGAGGCCCCTAAATACCATTGTCATTTGATGGCTCCCTTCTGAAAATGGACCTCAGCTCCTTTTGAAAACTTTGCCCCAGATGGTCAGCTCTCAGACTGAGGGGCTGTCAGCAGGACCTAGCACAGGGTTTTTCACCTCTCCCAGTCTGGCACCCCAGTTACAGCAGAAACCACTTGGTAGGGAAATCTTCCCACCCAGCCACCTAGAAACTGCTGCTCTAACCTCCCTCCCACCTCGCCCCAGGATCCTCTCCATGCTCACTAACATTGCCTCAAGTGCCTTCTCCTTTGCAGCTGCTGCCTGGAATGCCCTCCCCAATCCTCCTCTCCATCTCAATTCAAACCCAGTGCTAGCCTCTCTTCCCCACTACCGCCATGGCCCCTTTCCTTTCCCGCTGATGCTCTGGGCCTGCATTGTGTGCCAGGTGCAACACTCGGTCAAAGTTATTTCTGTTCATGTGAGGGACTAATCTTGGATTACAACTTAGACAACACATGGATCTGTGAAATTTGTAACTCTGTGTTGCTCTCGAATTGGGCTTGTCAGACATACACAGATTCATCAGGCACCTAACTAGACCTCTTACGCGTATACCTGGATCCAGCAGATCAATGGTTGCCCATCTTTACCTGTCTATGGCGTCTTCCAACCAAGGATCTCAAAGCACTAGTAATACGGTGCCCCTATCATTACACGCACAAAGCATTCTCTCACCCTGACAGGGGCTTTCGAATCCGGAGTCTCGGTCACAACACCACCATGCCTGCCGTGCTGTGCTATGCCGTATGCACAATGAGGGAACTCCCTCCCAAAGCTGCAGCACGAAGATTAATTGTCCCTCCCTTTGAAGCTAGGAAAATAATCACAGAAGTAGCCCACTGGGGCAATGCTGCTTATTGCACTGAAATGTATTCCTCCTTCTTCCCAGCTGTGCTGAGAAACGGCCCCGGAGCTGCCAACAGGGGTGGGGAAAGCTGCAGAGCATGGCATCAGGTCCCCTCCTTCCCTGCCATTGGCATGAAATCAGAAAATGATACCGTATGTGATCGGAGGAGAGACAGAAATGTGCCGTGGGGCACAGGAGTGGCTGAGCATCGGGCCAGGAGAGAGACATCCCTCATTTTGCACCCTTAGACAGTGCTTCTGCCAGAGCAGCTGGAAGAGGAGAGGAGTGGTGCCTGGATCCTGCAGAGGACAGATCCTACCTTCCCTTGCCTCTGTGACCACAAGGGGAGATCCTCTCAGTAGCTACTTGGAGCAGCTAGTCCCCTGGCAGGACAGAGGCAGAGGAGGAAATGAGGACTCCATCTGCCAGATAGCAAGAGACATAGATGATACACTGCTCAGGGACCAGAGCAGGACTGTAACCAGGGCAGGGTGAGCACGGCAGCCACCCAGGGTACAAAGCCGTGGGGGCAGAAAAATGGGGCAGCATGGGGTGCAAGCAGGGTCATGTGTCCCCCTGAATTCTGCCTTCCATTTAGCATAGAGATTTTCAAACTGTGGGGCATTGCAATGAGATGCTCCTTGAGGCACTCACTCACTGCTGGCAACTGGGCTCTACGGCAGAGGCCGGCTCCACAGGGTGTCGTCAGCTAGTGCCAGGCTCCTTCAGGGGAGAGCCAAGAGCATGTCAGGGGTGCAGCCTGAAGCTGTGCCACCCACTCTGCCTGGGAAGCACCTGACCGTGTAGAGGTGGCCTGGCTTGGGGAGCAAGGCAGGGAGGATTGCCAGGCAGCCAACCAGCACCCTGGTTCCCACAGCATGGAGAGCCAGGGGCCTAAGGGGCTCCCACTAACTTCCAATCCATCAGCTCCTGGGAGGAGGTGCCCCCTCTAGTTTGAAAACCTCTGTGTTAAATGAAAGGCAGAAATCTGGGTGGGACATGACCCCACATGCCCTGCCTCAGAATCGCTTCTAGGGGGCGCCAATATTCTTGCTTAACCAGTTAACTAAAATACCTAGTTACGGCTCTGGACTGGGGTCTGGCAGGCTGTGCTATAGATAACACAGCAAGGGATGCAGGTAAGAGATGGCGCTGGGAAGGATGGAGAGGCAGCTCCCAGCATGACCATGCAGCGAGTTGCCTGCATTGATCTTTTCCACTTCTTAGCCATTCAAAGGCACTTTCCCTGCTCAGGAAGTGATCGTGGCTCCATCTGCAGGGAAGCAGGAACTGCAAGTGCCTGGCTAAGTGGATTGAGAGGTCAGCCTCAGCATAGCTCCCCATGGGGCCTCCAGGGTTCCTACATGGCAGCCAGTACATCCTGGAGAGTGCTAGCTCCTTCCCTGTGTCCCCTGCAGCAGCAGGGCAGTGTGGGGTGGATTTCTGCCAGCAATGTCGGCGCCTCAACAAGCTGCAACAGGGTCCAGTCTGTAGTCCTCTGGATCAGCTGTATTGGACACCCCGGAAAGATGAACAAGCTCAGTGGGCCTGATCTACGGGTCTCTCTGCCGATGCTCCGATGGCTGGGGTAGCGCAGGAGAGCTGGAATCTCTGAGAGCCACAAGGTCTCAGAGACTCAGTTCCAGCCATTCAGGACACTCATCAAGCTCAAAGGAAGTGCCTTCCCACGTCCCCCTGCCGGCTCTGCCCCAGCCTGACTGGCAGCCAGCAGTCCTTGGCTCCAGTACTCACCATCAGAGTCGATGCTGTTCAGGGCAGTTGGCGGGATTATGGAGACCTTGTACTGTCCTAGGGGACACTTCTTCCCAAAGAGCTCTTTGCAGGCGCTGTGAACCTAGGGTGGACAAAGCAGCAGGAGAGAGCATGAGCCAAAAGGACGGGAGCTTAGTCTAGTGGTGAGAGCAGGAGGCTGGGAGCCAGAAGACATTGGTCTCTTCCCAGCTCTGTTACTGCCCTGTTGTGTGATCTTGGGCAAATCACATCCCTGCTCTGTGCCTCAGTTTCCCCACTGGTAGCAGTGGGTACAATAATGCTCATCTACTGCACAGGAAGGTGTGAGGCTCCATCAGTTAGCGTCTGTGGAGAGCATGAGAAAATAGGCTGAAGCCAGCCTCTAGAACCCAACACCCCCATTCCTGGGAGGTTGGAATCTGGATCCAGATGCAGATCATGTGGCTGGAGACCCTTTCATGTCCATCACTATTCTGGGTGGAAGTGGTGGCTGCCCAGCTCCATTGCCTGTTTCTCTGAGCAACGTGGGTAGGGTTTTTTTTCAGTAGATAACACCCATCGGCAGCCATGAGTATGGCTTTGTAACACGCATGTAGCCGTGCTGGGTGTGGGAGCTACAGTGGTGCTGTCACGTAGCTGTGTTTGAGAAAGACTTCAAACACGCTATGACCACTGAGCCCCAGCAGAGGCAGAGCTATGTGTCTGCATTCACAGTCGCAGCTATGGCATGGAAGGTGTACAATACCCATATCTGATCCAAAGAAATAATAGAGGAGGCCAAGGCACTCAGATACCATGGTGATGGGCATGGTCTGAGAGAAAAGAATAGAGAAGGGGGTGGGAGGGAGAGGGTCTTACAATAGCCTTGCACCAGAGGCACCTCCAGTCCTGCAACCGCCGGACACTGCCACAGGTCCTGTCACACACAGCACACCGAGCGCTAACGGGCAGGTTTCCCTCCAGCCACTGATGGGGCATGGCTACCTGAAGAGAGGAAGGCAAAGCAACAGGTCAATTACCTGGCTTGCAGCCTGGCCACAGACACATTCTGTTCTCACCTCTACCACTGGCCTGCTGGGGCATCTTGGGCAAGTCACACCAAAGCTCCGTGCCTCAGTTTCCTCACTAGGGATGATCATACCTGCCTCCATTGGAAAGTGCTTTGAGATCTGCAGATTGAAGTGCTGCCTAAATGCTAGGAGCTAGTGTGTGACAATGCCCCTTCGGTATCCAGCAGGGCCTGTGAAACCAGTTGTGTTGGGCATTGTGGAAGGGGCACCATTCGTCCACTTCAGCTTGGTTTTCATTGTCTGCCCTTCTTCCACCAGCCTCTGTTTCTGAGGGTAATTCCAATGACTGAGATGCCAAAACACCTAACCACACCAGAAAATCAGCTGTCTATGTGATGGCGTCTAACCAGCCTACCTTGTCTGGCCCAACTGGCTACACTGCCTTGATCGAAGGCAGGAGGAGAGGAGGGTAGCTGGGTTTTCAAAGCCTCTCAGAGTCCCATCCCTCTGCCCAGCAAGCCTCTGGAAAAGACTTCACACCACCCACTCTGAAGAGCACCAGCACCCCCCTGTGGCCAGTCACAGAGGAGTGCCAGCTCCAGCATAGTGAAGAGGGCTGGGACCTCTCTAGATATCCCCCCACCCCCGCTCCACGTTCTACAGTGAGTTATAATCATCAGCAGCAGCATCTGAGTCAGCCCCTCCTCTGGGCATCACAGTGCACCATCTCCAATCCATGCCTGTCTTACCCCTGGCAGCCGCACAGGCTGCGGAGTCAGCGAGGCTTGTGGCAAAGTGGGTGAATCACTGATCAGAGTTTGGATCTGGCAGCATTTTACATCCACTCTGCTGATGGTTAAACAGCAGGGACAGCAGGGCAGAGGATGACGACACTCTGCAGCCATGCCATGCACGTGGGCCATCTCCCGGGCCCTGGCCACTGGCTCATTGAAAGATGTCCGGCCTGGCTCACAATGCACAGACTCCTCTCCGAGAGCCTTCAGCACAGCATGCTGATGCTTTTAAAATGCTGATCTCCTGTATTGGCTGTTGCCTTGAGACACCAAGGTCAGGACACCAGAGAGTCGCCCATTCAATCTAATGACTCACAGATAGAGTCTTCTCAATGAATAGCTCCCTGGCACTGACTAAGGGAAAGCAGCATCCAGGGGCTCTGCAAGGACCTCCACCGCCACAGGAGAAAGTCACTGGTGCCTCCTCTACTCTAGGCCTGCATGGGAGCATGGCCTCATCCCAACAGCCTCCCCATCCGCCTCCAGAGCCTGACTCGGACCAGGTCTCAACATGGGTCCAGAAGAAGGGACACCCTCACAGCAGGGGCAGCTGGAGGGATTCATGCCCCTAGCATAAAGACGAGAGAGAGGATCCCTGGGCCACATCCTTGCTCAGGCAAAGTAGGCAGTGGGGATGTTGCTTGGAGACAGGCTAAGGGATTTGGCAATAGAATTGGAGATGAAGGGGCACCAGAACATCTCATCCGCCTATTGGTGGGGCCCATGCAGGACTGTTCCGGGGTCGTTCTAAGTGCAGTTGTTCTAACTCCTCCGGAGGAATTAGCTCCCGATCCTGGATCAGACTGGGCTCTCACACACATGGTGGTAAGTCTGGACAAAGTGCACTGACTCCATGATGCTACTCTTGATTCACACCCATACAACAAAATCAGGCCCACTTAGCCTTCTGCTTCCTTTACACAGGTAGGTCCAGAGCTAAAGCCATTGGCACCCTTGCTCAAGAGGGGTTGGCTGGTTCGGTGGCTGGCCCGGGGGTATATGAGGGCAGTGCCCTTCTTGGCAGGGGAAGGGGAGGGAAGGAAGTGCTTACCCCATCTTCATCCTCGAGGATGTCATTTCCTATGGAGGCCAGCGTGGTCCACTTGCAGTTGTTGGTGGCTCTCACAGCACAGCGCTTGTGGGCTTTGAACTTGCAAACTAGTAGCAAGAGAGATGGAAAAGCCTGGAGGAGTGGGAAGGCGGCAGGGACAGCTTCCCCTCACCACACAGTCCTCCTTGCTCCAGAATCCCCCAGACGGACACCAACGCTTGGTCCATGGGCTTGACCCTTCTCTCAAGGGGAACACCGCTTGGTTGCAGCAGTGCTGAATGAAGCCCATAGCAACCAACACATGTGCACAGGTGCCCGCCCCTTAGCATGGGCACCAGCATCCATCCCATCAGAGTCCTATGGACCAGAGCTCCTTGCACCATGTCCCACTGGCTGCATTCTGCAGGAGTCGTGCACCTGGTACTAGTGCATCAGAGACAGGACACTGGGCTAGAGGGACCTCAGTCAGATCCTGACATTCTCCCCACCCATGTCCCTTCTAACCCCAATCGTTCTTCCCAAGCGCCTACCTTCTGCCCTCCATTTCCCCTCCTCTCTGTCCTATTTAGCATCCTGGCTTGGCTTAAGCAATTCCTGTGCCCACCAGATAAGCAGCCAGGAGATGTATCCTGTGGTCAGCTCAGCTAGGCTTTGGCAAGCATTCCCTACCAATCCCCCCTAAGGTCAGTCCCGCTCCATCTGTTCATGGTTGCAGAGCAGGGGTTGATGAGCTGGTACCTTCGCAGGAAAGGCCATGGGAAGTGACCCCTGACAGGGCCTCGCGGCACACGTTACAGAAGGTGGGTCGGGCGTGGGAGCAGGCATACCAGTTATGCATCCCAGAGAAATGCTCCATGTTGAACTGCGTGGCCTGCAATGACAAAGAGAATTGAGGTGTGTTTAGTGTGAGTTGGAAAGGCAGCGGGAGCAGGTAACAAATCCCAGAGAGCAACTGGGGACTTTCTCAAATGTAGCAAGGCTCCAGGACTCCCAGCTCTCGATGGCCCATGCATCTCTTTGTGCCCTATGCCCGCCCTGCCAGCCTCCAAAATAGGAGGGAGGAACCAACATGGGAGCAAAGAGGATGGCATAAGGCCAGATTTGCCCAGCTGTGGAATATCCTACCTGGTTGCCTCCAGGGATAGGGAGTCTTCCACTTCTAGGTTACTGCATCAATGCCAGCCAGCTTGCTGGAAGGCCTGACCACGTTTACCGTCAGACAACTGCTTGGAGGCCTACGTGAAATAAGTGAGGGGTTCTTGGCTTAATTCGAGTGGGCAGGTGCCCCAGCCCTGGAGTCCATTCCCCACAATGGACACTCCTTGCCAATATCAGCAGACACATCATGCACCAGCCACAAAGATGGAGCTGGTTCACCACTGCTCCATTCACTTGCACATACAGCGGTTATGAAAGCCTCAATCTCTTGTGCATTCAGATGGGACTGTGTCCTAGTCAGCATGAACTCGCCAACCAGCAGTTCCCAACAGGATTCCTGATATTTTTTTGAACAGACACTTAAGGCATATTTCAGCCAACGTCTCTTCCTCATGATGAGAAGCAACAATAAGAGTAGCTGGAAGATCACACCACAGCTCCCCTTTCTAAACATGTGGAGATATACCTATGCCATAGAACTGGAAGGAACCTTGAAAGATCATTGAGTCTAGTTCCCTGCCTTCACTAGCAGGACCAAGTACTGTCCCTGACAGTTGTTTTTTTTTGTCCCAGCTCCCTAAATGGCACCCTCAAGGATTGGGCTCACAACCCTGGGTTTACTAAGCCAATGCTCAAACCACTGAGCTACCCTCCCCCATCTACGGGCCAGGCTCTGCCTGTTCCAGGTGGATACAACTGAGCTCTGGGCTCAGTGCAGGTACCTCAGGGATGTGTTTAGTCCTTGGTCTTTAGCCCTCTTATACCTCCCTTTGTAACTGAGATTCCTCTCCCCCTCTCCTCCCTGCATCTTTTCTCCTCCCCCTGGTCCCTTTCCCCTCTGCCCCAAGGCACTTGCCTTCCTCTCATTCAAAATGGGATTTAAGGGCTCTGTTCTGTACATTTCTACTGCCACTTTCTCCAGCACTTGATTAGCAAAGGAGACAGAGACCCCCACCTTCCTTAACCCAACGCAGCTCACATGGGTCCTAGGTGCTGCCTGAGGTGGGACCCACCCTGTGGTGTGCCCAAGATTGCTCACTACATTGTTACTGATCGGCTGCGCTCTCACTACCTAGACAGGAGATCGCTGTGACCCAATCAAACCCATAGCAGCTTCTCTGGAATGACAGCATTTGCACAGAGCTTTGTGTGGTCAGGGAGAGCCTGGTGTGTTCGGTGGCTAAAGCACGGGACTTGGGACTCCTGGCCTCTAGTGTCAGCTCTGGGAGGCAGCATGGTTAGCTCTGCTGCCCCCCGCCAACCCCACCCCAGTCTTCACCCACCTCTGCAGTGAGAGGAGCAAGTACCGGCTGCCTGCAGCTGGGGAGTGAAAGTGGAGCATTACTGCCCCTCACCCCAGGGCATCGTCATAAGGCCTAGGAACAGTCTAGCCCAGAGGTGGGCAAACTACAGCCCATGGGTCACATCCAGCCTGCGGGATCCTCCTGCCCAGCCCCTGAGCTCCTGGTCCAGGAGACTCGCTCCCTCTCCTGCAGCCTCAGCTCACTGCGCCACTGATGCAATGCTCTGGGTGGCCAGGCAGCGCAGCTGCAGAGCTGCAGCCTGAGCTGGTGCTCTGGGCAGCGCGGCTGTAGTGCCACCAGCCACCGGTGCTCCAGGCAACGTGGTAAGAGGGCAGGGGAGTTCAGGGTGGTAGTCGGGGGCAGAGGTGTGGATAGGGGTCAGGGTGGTCAGAGGGTGGGGAACACAGGTGGTTGAATGGGGGCAGGGGTGCCAGGGGGGCAGTCAGGGGCAGGGGTTCTGGGGGCGATCAGGGGACAGGGAGCAGGGGGTGGTGGATGGGGCAGAAGTCCTGAGGGGGGCGTCAGGAGTCAGGGAGGGTTGGATGGCATAGGAGTCCCATGGGGCCATCGGGGGACAGGGAACGGGGGGGTTGGATGGCATAGGAGTCCTGGGGCGAGGCCATCAGACGGTGAGAAGCAGGAGGAATCGGATAGGAGTTGGGGGCCGGTGCTTGGCTGTTTGGGGAGGCACAGCCTCCCCTAACTGGCCCTCCATTCGATTTTGGAAACCCGATGTGGCCCTGAGGCCAAAAAGTTTGCCCGCCCCGGTCTAGTCCCTATCCACAGGCTGAACAGCACTCAGTAAATGAGGCAGGGCTAGCAATGAGTGTGTCGTGGGATCTCGGCGGGCAGGCTGGACAGTGAGCAGCGCATAAGGCAGGGAATAAGCCAGGGACTAGTGCATCCCTCCCTCACTCTGCGCCACTTGGGCAGGCAAAAGGCGGGGTCCGCCCATGGCTCAGTGAGGCTGAAGAACACTCTTCCAGTGGCCTCGCTCTCTGGTCACTTTCCATCTGGCTTAACATGTGAGGCCAGGGGTCTTGTGGAAACCCACGTGTGCGCACATTGCTAAAGGCTGCAGCGCAATACGTACACACATGGGGGAAGCAGTCAAGTTACATGAGCAAACTTAACATTGGCATTTCCTGACCCCTGGCAGCCTTAGTATTCTCTTCAAGTACTTTCTCGTCTGGCATCACTGGCTGCTCAGCTGGCTCTGTGCTACATGCTGCACTCATTGGCCCAGATCCTCAAAGGTCAGTGGGAGTTAGACAACTGAATACCTTTGAGGAGTCAGGCCATTATGACTGGTGGGTATTGAAGCTATAATAAGAATATAATTTAAGAGAGAAATCAATGGCATTTGAGAGCCTAATTGTTTCTGGCTCCTCTGAAGCTCCCAGTCTTCTCGTCCTAATTTGAAAACCTCACATCACAGGGATAATGAATGAGTAGCTTGCAGAAGTCGGGGGAGCAATTGGCGAGGGGTCATGCCATAGCTGTGCAATGATAACTAGGCGGGGTGGAAGGACATGCACATGTGTGATTGTTTAAGCCCCGAGCAAGACAAATATGATATTATGAGGCTGGCGGGTGAGACTCACATTCAAGGAGCCTGAAAACCGAAACCTGCCATATGAGCGCTTCTGCTGGGACGTTTATGTCTGGAAAACTGGTTCCTTAGAGGTGCCACCACTATTCAGGCAGCACCTGGGCACTTATGGCTTTGTTCAAGTCAGATCTCACGTTCTCTGGCCCTGTTAGCCCAGTGCTCACTCTACACACAGTTCTGCTAGAATAACAAATCCTGTGCTACCGCTCCCCTTCCACCTAGTGTCTGCTCCCTCACTGACCAATCCTGCCGAGCCATTTTCTATCCTCTGTCCTGGCAAATGTAAGGAGCTTCCTGTAATGAAATGAATGAGCTCTACTCAACATGCTAAACAGTTACACCGGATCTGACGTCAGCCCACTGAGTTTATCCTCGTAAATTAGCAAAACACCAGCAAGTCTCCAAAGAAAAGGGAGACTGTGACAAAGTTCCTCCTCCACCTTGGTGGGTCCTGCGCTTATTGGCGGATTTGTTCACCTCAGTGATCTTCCGTTCTTGTGGAACCCACAGTCTGAGTCAGCTCCTCCTGTGTCTGATCAGGAGTTGGGAGGTTTGGGGGGAACCC
>NC_133776.1:60156127-60160255 GCF_003597395.2 Chelonoidis abingdonii
CGATGGCTTCCCATCCAAGTCCGATGCGCTGTATTAGGGACACAGAGGGTCGGAGCAGGGATGGGAGCCCGCGCACACACCACGGACTTGGTCATCCACATGGAAGGATGCGGATTGTCCTGAGGAATTGTGACATCGCATCAAAGGACGCTACCGGCGGAGTGAGGCAATGAGCGACTGGAGGGGTCTGAGGCGGAGCCATGCGTATGCCGTGACGAAATGCAGGTGCCCTGTGCCAGGAGTCCGGCGAGTGCGTATTTGAGGTCAGGCCACTGCGCGCAACCTGTGATGATGGCTGTCAAGCCTGGAACCTCGACAAGGAGAACGGCTTTGGGCCAGAGTGGAGTCCAGAATGGCTCCAATAACTCTATCCTCTGAGGGGGTTGAGTCGACTTCTCGCATTGAGCTCAGCCCAGGTTCGACGAGTATCCTGACCTCGCGGACGTGACGTCGAGGACTCGCTCCTTTCAGGGTTCCGGATGAGCAGTCGTTGGTTTGGGAATTACATGCACGCGACTTGCGGCGAAGGTGGGCGACGACTTCAGCCATGCACGTTGGTGAACACTCTCGGGGCCGAGACAGGTCGCACGGGGGACCGTGAATTGTAGTGCGCGGCTGACAATGCACAAAGGAACCTCGGTGGGCGGGGAAGATGGTATATGGAAGTACGCGTCGCATGTCAGGGCGGCGTACCAGTCTCCGGGTCCAGGGAAGGGATAATGTCCCAGATCAACCGGAGGAACTTCAACTTACGACAGTATCTGTTGAGCTCTCGAGTCGAGGATAGGCTGAGGCCTCCCTTGGCCTTGGGGATCAGAATAAGCGGGAATAGACACCCTTGCCCTTTTTCGCTCTCTGGAACCTCCTTATGGCCCCTTGTCGAGGGCATTTGCACCTCCTGAGGCGCAAGTTGCTCGTGAGGGGTCCCTGAAGAGGGACGAGGGAGGGGGGCGGCGAGGGGGGAATGACAGCAACTGTAGCTGGTATCCCACCGCAACGTGCGGAGGACCCGCAGTCCGAAGTAAGCTGGGACCACGCCGGAGGAGAGACGAAAGCGGTTGGAGAAGGGAGAGATGGATCCATGGGGAAGTGGTACAGCGCCCCGGCGCACCTTCAAAAGGGGCTTTGGCCGGAGGAAGGCTTGGAGGAACTTGTTCTGTCCTCCCTGATTGCCCGACTGCCTACGCCGGCCATTTCTCTTGCGCCGCCTAGGTAGTCTTGCCTCTGCCTGGGTGGGGTTAGGGCCTGTGCTTGTTGCTGGGCTGGAAGATTTGCGTTGGGTGACCGGCGAATGCCATCCACGGCCGCATAATGACCTCATTATCTTTAGGCTTTGCAGCCAGGGTTCGTTGTCAGAAACAGGCACTGGCCCTCACAGAAGGTCTGGGATGGTGTATTGGAGTTCCGGAGGAAGGCCAGAGGACTGTAGCCAAGAATGCGGCGCATAGTAACGCCCGAGGCCAGAGTTCTGGCGGGCCGATCTGCAGCATCTTAAAGCTGCCTGCAGGAAGTTTGCACAACTTCTTTCCCTCATCAAGGATTGCGAGGAATTCTTGACGAGGTCTGCGGAGCAGTTCTTTTAAATTTATCTGGCGCCACCAGGTGTTATAGGTGTAGCGCTTGTTAGGCTTGCTGGTTGGTACCGCGCGCTGCAGGCGCCTGCGCGAATAGACCTTCCGGCCAAGTAGTCCATTCGCCTGGCTTCTTTAGGACTTGGGCCGGGGCTTGTTGACCGTGGGGCTCCCTTCGTTCACCGACTGGACCAACGAGGAAACAGGGGGCAGGTGACAACTCTATCATGAGCCCTTCGAGGGACATGTATTGCGTTCCACGCGCGAGCAGCGGGGAACGGAAGCCGGGACTGCCAGATGGTCGTGGCGTTGGCTTGGATGGTCCTATGAAGGGAAGGGCGACCGAGTGGGCGCATCTGCACACAGTATGCTCACTACTGGGTCCTCCACCTCCGCAGACCTCCATCAACCTGTAATTCTGTTCTGCGCTACGCGCCTGAGGAGGTCCTGGTGGTGCCCTGAGGTCAGTGGAGGGGGACTGGTGGATGTCGTCCCAGCCACTCCTCATCCGGGGAGGAAGACGAGGAGAGATGGCAGGAGTGGATCCGTCGGCGGCTCCGTCTGGGTACTGCGTCGGCTCTGTGGGTGCTCAGGGTCCGAGGCTGAGATGACCTGTCCTCTGAGTGGGGCGGAGGAGTGAAGAGGTGGCTCCGGGGCCCTGTGTTCGGATGCGGACGAACGCGGGGGATTTGCTGGGCCCTGGGCCTGGTGGTACGCCCAGGGGGTCCAGACCCCCATGCTGAGGTATGCTCCTGCTGGGTCTCGGAAAAGGGCAGCAGGCCTGTCAGCGTTAGGTATGCGCTGTCCGCTCGCGAGAGACTGATGTCTGGCGGGAGGGCCCGGAGGTGCCGAACGCGAGTGGTACTGGTCCCGTACTCCTGATGGCGAAGACCTCCTCGGTGCCGGAGCTCGGATCGTGCCGTAGGCCATAGCGGCTGCGCGATCGAGACGGACCTGCCACAGCTCGGTGCGGGAGGTCGACCTGGATCTGGATCGCCGCGGCGAGAACAGCTCCTCAAGTCCGGTGCGCGTACAATCGGCTGGAGCCGGAGGGGTGCGGGAGTATCGGGACCGGGTGACGATGACCTAACGCCGCAAGTACGACGGTCCATGCAGAGAGCAGTGCCGGGACTGCCGGGCGCTTCTTGAGGAGACTCTCTCGGGACTGGGCGCGGTGCCGGGATTTGACTGCGATCGGTTCCGACCCGGGAATCCAGGGATGGAGCTCTCGTGGCCATTCAGCTGCTTGTGCATTGAAGAACCCGCCCGGCGTGGCTGGGGGTTGGGGCAGCGCAGGCTCCGTCAACGCATGAGTCCCTGGCTGAGGCGAATGTCTCGGGCGCAGAGGGGACCCACCAGCTCGACCCAGACTTAGCGGGGAGCTGGGAGGACTGGACTTGACGGGACTCCCGGCCCGGAGTCGACGAAATCCCCGGCCCGGCCGCTGCGGCCGGAGTCGGTGCCGGGCGCTCCGTCCGAGCCTGCTTAGTCGGGGTGGGAGACGCTGACCGGTCTTTTCCCAGGCCCGGTGCGGAGAGTTGGTGCCGCGGCGTTTTCGCGGGCGCGAGTAGTCGGTGCCGAGCTGAGGCGGCATCAGTGCCGAGGAGGAAGGGTTAAGCGCCGCTTCCATCAGGAGAGTCTTTAGGCGCTGATTCCGCTCCATTTTGGTCCTCGTCTGAAGGCCTTACAATCCGGCAATTCTCGGAGATGTGCGATTCCCCAAGGCACTTCAGGCAGGCGTCGTGGGGATGCTAAGTGGGTCGGCTTCTGGCAGGCCGGCACGGTTTGAACCCCGGCGAACAGGCATGAGCTGGCACCTGGGCGCGGGGCAGGTTAGAACCCCCAACCCGCTAACTATTACAACGAAGAACTCTTATCTAAACTATTCTATACTTTACATCGAACTAGAACTAGAACTCGAGAAAAACGACGAACAAGGAGAAGCTAGGACGTGGAGGACAGCTATGCGCGCTCCAACAGTTCCATACGGACCGACACGCGGTAAGAAGGAACTGAGGAGCGGACAGGCGGCAGGGGTATTATTGCCGCCATGGCGGCACCACTCTAGGGGGCGACCTGCCGGCCCGCTGGAGTTGCTGGGTAAAGTCTTCCGACGAGCGTGCACGTGTGGTGCGTACACCTACTGGAATGGATATGAGCAATCCTCGAAGAAGAAGTGTGGGATCTTGTCCAGGATGGGTTGTAGTCCTGATGATGCGTTGAAGGGGTTTTGCTGGGGGCTGTTGTGATGGCCAGTGAGTCCTGTTGGTCTTTCTTGGGTGTCTCTGCAGTAGAGGTTCTGGGTACACGTTCTGCTCATGTTGATCTGGTTCTTATTTCCTCATGTGGGTATTGCTAGTTTTCCTGCTGAGCTTCTATTCATCTGCATTTGACACCATCAGCTCAGGGTTGAAAGACTGTGAATGCTTGCACTACGAAACCCGTTTCTCCTCCCTTGTGTTTTCACACCTCAATGCTAGAACAGGGCTCTATCCTCCTGATTGAACTTAACTTCGTTATCTCTAGCTTGCTTGCTAGTATTTATACCCTGCCCCCT
>NC_133776.1:60160355-60201379 GCF_003597395.2 Chelonoidis abingdonii
TGCTATTATTACTCCTAGTAATAAATAAATAGTAAAAAGGCAAAAGTTTCACAGTCAACTGTTCTCTCTCTCTCTCTCTCTCTCTCACACACACACAGTGTTCACAAGGTCACAGCCAACTGAGGCACAGCATGAATAGCACTGTAAACCCTGTGTCTCATGACATTCTCCCTACGAATAGGGAGAATTTCATCCCTCAGACGAATATTGCTATGATCTCACTGTTTCCCTGTGCCCAGGACAGTTTTACTAACACTCTCTGTCCTGGGCCTATCACCTGGGGACTCCCAACCAGCGTGCGGGGCCTCTCATACCTCATTGATTTCCCACTTCTGGACGGATTTCAAGGCACCGATCCAGTCTTCCATCTCCTTCCGGTTCTCAGCACACAGGATGAGTTTTCGGAACGGTGTGATCACCTAGAGAAGAAAACCGCCCTGCTAAGACAGCTGCAAAGAAAACGGAGACTGCTGGGCAGCCCACAGCTAGCGCAGAGGAGGAAACCCAGAATTCTCATAGATTGCATTGTCGGAATGATTACAACACGCAGAGGAAAGCATGCTGCCAACACTCACACCATGCAGGGCTCCAAAAAGCGCTGGAGAAATCAGAGTTTCTCTACTCACTCCAGGCAGCAAGGAGCACAGTGCCCACACTCTATTCCAGGGGGCACTCAAGCCAAGCTCCAGTTCCCCCCCATCCCAGTTCCTAGGGAATCAGAAGGTAGCAGCGCCCCACAAGAGGCTGGTACAGTCCTCCTCAGCTAACATAGTCCCAGTCCCAGCCTGGAGTTCTGTGCCCAACTGGAGACAATTACACATATGTTACTGGCCAGCTAGAGGGGGCTCTGGGGCCCAGTCCTGTTCCCACTGAAGTTAGCAACAAAGCTCCCATTGATTTCAGTAGGTGCAGGACTTGGCCCTTGGTGTGCACCAGGGGGGGAAGGGAGGCCATTTGCCCCAGGCCCCACAGGAGCCCCACGAGAGTTTTTCAGGGGCCCTGGAGCAGGGTCCCTCACTCGCTCCGGAGGCCCCAGAAAACTCTCGCAGGGCTCAGGCCCCTGGAGCATCTTCCGCAGCAATTCGGCAGTGGGGACCCCCTGCCACCGAAGACCCCAGGCCCCCTGAATCCTCTGGGCGGCCCTGGTGTGCACACTAATGCAGACGCAATGGGTAAATTCCCCTTTGTTGACTCCTGCGGAGTTACAGCAAGGGTGAGCGTGGCCAGTAGTCCAGCGCGGGCCTGGAACAGCCTCGGCTGGAGCTGTGTGTACTGGGGAATGGTCCAGGAGCGCATGTTGCGGATACACGCAAAGTGTGTCCTGTTCTAGCAGGAGTTGCTAAAGAGAAAAGGGTGGGAGGGCAGACCTTGGAGCCCAGCAGCAGTCCCTGTATGTGAAATTCACCCTTGTGCACAGGAGCAGCCCACAGCTTTAGCACCACACACATCCTACCAAAGTCCATAGGGCTGGATTTCAGGGCCGCCCAGAGGATTCAGGGGGCCTGGGGCAAAGCAATTTCGGGGGCCCCTTCCATAAAAAAAATTGCAATATTATACAATACTATATTCTCTTGGGGGTCCCTGCAGGGCCTGGTGCAAATTGCCCCACTTTTTCCCCTCCTCAGGCGGCCCTGGGAGAAATAAACCTTCTGCATCTCAGCACAAACCCAGTTTTGAGAAAACTTCTTTACAATGTATCACTGGTTCTCAGCATCAGCTAGTGCTAAAAGGCACTAAAGCTCATTAAAAGGATTGGACAAATATTTTCCATCAAAAGTTTTTCTGGATCAAAAACTAGGGGGTTTTAAAAAGCAGAACAAAATCATGGACAATGTCTGCTTTCTTTCAAATTTTTTTGTGCTTTTTTTTTTAATTGAAAAGCTGAAATTAGTCTGCCAAAACCTGAATATGGTTTGGGGTTTCAGAAGTGTGTGGCCAAACATTTGCTGCTTGCTGTGTTTGATTGTTTAAAGAAACAATAAAAGAATTCTGCTTAAAAAAAATTGAAAACTTCTGAACCACCTCAGCTTGTGACCAAACGCCTGAGCCCACCACAGAGATTTTCCAGGTTCTGTACACTTGCTGGCTTCCTGGACTTACATCGTCGCCTCCAAACTTGGTTCATTTAACTTAGAAATAAAGAACAAGCCATACGGGTCCAAACCAAGGGTCCATTCAGCCCAGCTCCTCTACTGACAATGGCCATGCCAGTGCCCAGAGGAAGTAACCTAACAGGTAATGATCAAGGACTCTCTCCTGTCCCCCATCTCCACCCTCTGACAACAGAGGTAGGACACCATCTACCTATCACGGCTAATAGCCATAATGGACTGAACCTCCATGCATTAAATCCAATGCTTCATCTTTCGCCTAGAGACTGGCTCTCATGGGGTCCCTCAACAAACGAGACAGTACTGTGGGTTTAGTCGCTAATAGACGCCTAGACATATCTTCCACAAACGATCATTGAGCTTGTTCAGAATCTGGATACCGAGCCTAATGTGTGAAAACTGAAATGCTTCAAATTAGCACAATGCATGTGAAGACACAAGGGCTAAGATAATTATACCCAGGGGTCTCAAACTGGGGTCGACCCTCAGGGCATGGCAAGGTTATTACGGGGTCCAGAGCTGCAGCATCTACCTCACACCCGCTTGCCTCCAGCATTATAACTTGTTAATAATTAAAAAGTTTTTTTTAATTTATAAGGGGGAGGAGGTCACACTCAGAGGTTGCTATGTGAAAGGGTCACCAGTACAAAAGTTTGAGAACACGAATTAACCCTGGATCCCACGAAATGCAGGTGGTCCCCTGGAGGGCGGGTAGGAAGTGCCTCTCGCATGGATCCGCTCCCTCAGTGGCTAATTTTAAATGAAGCTACCTCTCCCTGACATGAATCTCCCTATGGCACTAGAATATTAAAACATAGACTAAAATTGGCATTTGAGAAGTGAAAGGGATAGGCCCTAATGGAAAGCTAACAGCTTGGCTCCTCTGCAAGCCTCAAATGGTGAATAGCGTTAGGGTAGGGAAGGCTGTGCCACCCGACAGCGGGCCTGCCCCTATCTGACCCCACCTCACTTCCCCCCGACGCCCCCCCCTCAAATCCCCGACCCATCCTACTTCTTGTTCTCCTCACCATCCCCAGAGACCACCCCCACCATGACCAGGGACCCCACCCGTTCTCCTGACTGCCCAACCCCTATCCCCCACCCCCTGCTGAGTCCTGACAGACCCCGGAATGCCCACAACTAACTCCCCCACCGCCCCTGACCGCCCCCCCCCAACCTCTGCCCCTGACTATCCGGACTCCCTGCCCCTTACCACCCCTGCCCCTTACCCCGGGCTCCCCCTTCAACCCGAGACTCACACATCCAGCGAGCTCCCTGGAGCAAGCTGACAGGTCTAGTGGCCTGAGCCCCGCTCCGCTCAGCGCATGGTAAGTTGGCGTGAGCTCCATCAGGTCCTTAGGCCTGCACACTAGCATTTAATCGATTAGCAGCGTAAACCAATTTAACCCTGCATCCATCCACACAACGAAGACCTTTATACAAATAAAGGGCTCTTAAAACCGATTCTGTACTCCTCACTACGAGAGGAGTAGCGCTGAATTGGTATGGCCATGTCAGATAGGGTGATGGCTGCAAACGATGGTATTGGCCTCCGGCCGGTATCCACATGCACCATTGTGGACCGCTCTGGAAACAATCTGAACTCAAGATGCACGCCAGGTAGACAGGAAAGTCCCTGGAACTTGAATGCATTTGCCGTTTTCCCACATGGAGCTCTGATCAGCACGGGTGGCAATGCAGTCCCAAATCCAAAAAGAGCTCCAGCATGGACCGTACGGGAGATACTGGATCTGATCGCTGTGTGGGGAGACAAATCTGTTCTATCAGAACTCCATTCCAGAAGACGAAACGACAAAGCATTTGAATAACTCTCCAGGCTATGACAGACAGAGGCCACAGCAGAGACTTAACTCAGTGCTGTGTGACAAGCGTAATGGAAAGCCAAAGAATCAAATGGATGCTCATGGAGGGAGGGAGGGGGGACTGAGGACTCGAGCTATCCCACAGTTCCTGCAGTCTCCAAAAAGTATTTGCATTCTTGGCTGAGCTCTCAATGTTTGAAGGGTCAAAAACATTGTCACCAGTGGTACAGAGAATATGTCATCAATTTACCCCTCCTCTCCCTCTCAAAGAAAAGGGAAAAAAATCGTTTCTTGCCCCTTGTCAATGTCACCATATGTCTACTGGATGCTGCTGGTAGACGAGGTGCTGTAGCGATAAACAGCAGCATCCTCTCCCCTCCCCTCCCCGGCGGCAGATGGTGTGGTACAATATGACTGATAGCCGTCCTTGTCATCATCCCGTGAGTGCTCCTGGCTGGCCTCGGTGAGGTCCGCTGGGGGTGCCTGGGCAAAAATGGGAATGACTCCCGGCCATTCCCTTCTTTAAGCTTTGTGTCCTGGAGACTCAGTCCTGGCAGATGGTGCAATAGGGCTGGTAACCATCCTCATCATAGCAGCTAGAGGCTGTGCTTCTCTTCCCCCCACCCTTTAATGAGTAATGGAGATGTCCTGCCTGGAATATCATAGCAGCTGGAGGCTGTGCTTCTCTCCCCCCCACCCTTGAATGAGTAATGGAGATGTCCTGCCAGGAATATCATAGCAGCTGGAGGCTGCCTCCCCCTCATTTTATCTCACTAAAAAGTCAGTGTTTCTTATTCCTGCATTCTTTATTACCTCATCATACAAATGGGAGGATAACTGCCACAGTAGCCCAGGAGGGGTGTGGGAGGAGGGAAGCAATGGGTGGGGTTGTTGCAGGGGCACCCCCTAGAATGGCATGCAGCTCATCATTTCTGCAGGATATCAGGGGCTCTGACCCAGAGCAGCTGTGCTCTCTGGTTCTCTAGTAGACTTGCCCCATATTCTAGGCAGGACTGACTCTATTTTTTGACAAAACATAAAGAAGGGAATGACCCGGGGAGCCATTCCCATTTTTCTCCATACACCCCCAACCGACCGCACCAAGGCCAGCCAGGAGCACCCATGACAGCAGCAGATGGTACAATATGACTGGCAACCGTCATCACCAATTTCCAAAGCAGCAGACGGTGCAATAGGGCTGGTAACCGTCTCTGCTACCTTGCAAAGGCAAATGAATGCTTCTGTGTAGCACTGCAGTACCATGTCTCTCAGCAGCAGCCAGTACACATACGGTGACAGTGAAAAAAGGCTAAACGGGCTCCATGGTTGCCATGCTATGGCAACTGCCAGAGCAGTCCAGAGAAAAAGGGCACAAAATGATTGTCTGCCATTGCTTTCATGGAGGAAGGATTGAGTGACGACATTTACCCAGAATCATCCACGACACTGTTTTTGCTCCATCATGCATTGTGATCTCAACCCAGAATTCCAATGGGCAAGGGAGATTGCGGGAACTGTGGGATAGCTATGGGATAGCTACCCACAGTGCAACGCTCTGGAAATCGATGCTAGCCTCGGTACATGGACGCACACCACCGAATTAATGTGCTTAATGTGGCTGCGTGCACTCGACTTTATACAATGTTTTAAAAAAACAGTTTCTGTAAAATCAGAATAATTCCATAGTGTAAACATACCCTGAGCTCCCTCTGCTCAGCCTGGAACTTGCAGCCCCGCCCCCTTACCACATGGCTCTGAGCAGGGAGAGGCTCAGGCTCCGCCGGAGCCACGCTGCAGCTGTCCAGGGACGCTCCTGGATGCGCTGAGGCTCCGGAAGAGGGGTGGAGGCGGGATCAGGTCAGGCTGGGGCTGGGGAGGGAGCCTCAGCCATTCTCATGGGGGCCCCTGCGGAGCCTGTGGCCTGGGCCAAATTGCCCCACTTGCCCCCCCCCCGGGCACCCCTGCTAGATTTCCCCCACAAAGCAGCACTAATGGAGCACTAGCTGCCTGGAGGCTCACATCTACTTTGGTTCCTGCCTCTTCCAGCAAAAGGTAGTGTTAGGTATCTGCTATAGAAGAGTAATTAATCTCTTGCATCAGGAAACAAATGACCACATGCTGCCCATCCTCCACTACCGGGAGATAATCCCTCCTCTGGGACCCCTACCTTCGGGAGTACCCAGAGCATACCCCTTAAGTTCAGTCTGACACTTGGTTTTGAGCGGGAAAGGCCTATTGTGGGAGGGCAGCAGCCCTTCTCAGCTCCTCGACATACAAGGATATCAGCAGGCAGATCGTGATGCAAAGATCGTGAAGCCAAGGCGAGTATTTCCATTGACTTCAGTGGGCACTGGACCAGGACTGCAGTGCAGTTTGTGAGGTACTGTCCCTTACCGTGAAGCTGTTGTTAATGTTCTTGGTGCTGGTCTCTGCCACGCTGGCATCGGACAGGTCCACCTCATCGAAGATCAGTGACTGGGGAGGCATGAGGGAAAGGGTGACATAGTAGAGACACCAGCAAAGAGACAGCCTCAGCCTTCAGCCGAGTAACTGAACCCATGGAGTCTAGCTCTGCCCAGGGAGTGGAGGGAGATCCTGGGACCCATAGGCTGGGGAGACTTGCTTTGCCTTAGCACCTTGGGCACTGACAGAGGGAAAAAGGCTCACCTGATGATCCATAGGACCCCCAAGTAGCCAGAGGAGCAGTCTCAGGCTACAAAGCTGTCCCTGCCTGCTCCCACTGCCAGAGGGGGAAATCTGGCTAGGCGGCAATCTGTCCTGCTGCCACGAAGTGGGTAGGGTTGGATCAGGAGGGGATAGTCTGCACAGGCTGCAGGATGCTCCAAGCAGCCATTTGTTCTGCTTCTGCTCAAGCTGCAAGAGGCCAAGACCCAGGCCTGGCGAAAGTGGGATCACATTGGCCTACACCTGGCCTGCATTTGGGCTGTGGAGTCTATGTAAGGGAAAGTTCTGCCCAGGCAGGCTAGTACGGTGGACCACATTTCCAAGAGTATCTGGCCAGTGACAATGCCTTGATACTTAGCCACCCTACTGGGCGCACCTGGCTATCTATAGAACCCTTTTTGGATCATATAGCCTGCTGGGACTCAGCCAGCACAACTCCACAAAGAGAGCCACTCTGTGTCTGAGCAGAACTCAGGGAATATTAATTAACTATTAGGTTATGGTGGCCTGGTGGACACAATTTCCTTTAACTTCCATGCAGCTTTGGGTGAGGATCCACATAAGAGTCTGTGAAGGAATGTAAGTAGCCCATGGGAAAGGCTTACAATGGATTCAAACCTGGTCAAAGTAATTGGGATCAGGGAGTCTAGTGAATGGATGTTCCTCAAGAGGACAGAGAGTCCTGGAGTGATCTACTGGGGATGGGATGGGGATAGATTCCCTAAGCATTTTTCGCCATCTGGAAAAGCAGGTTGGCATGAGGGGATGCCATTTGTCAATGACACTAAACTGGTCTGATCAGTAATATCCAAACAATGATAAAGCTCATCCTTCCTTCGAGCTGTTGGTCTCTAGATCGCAGAGTGAGGGGAAGCAGAATAAGGATGATAGACTTCACAAAAGCAGACTAAAACTCAGAGAAGTGATAGGTGAGGTCCCATGGGAAGAAAATTTAAGGGAAAAGGAAGTTCAAGAGAGCTCAGAGAGACATTATTAAAGGCACAACAACAAACTATCCTGGTGCAAAGGAAAGATGGGAAGAATAGTAAGAGGTCAATATGGTCAGAGGCCATCCAGAGCTCTTTAGTGACATGAACATAAAAAAGGAATCCTACAAAAAGCATAAGCATGGACCAATTGCTAAAGATGAGTACAAGAGAATAGGGCAAGCTTGTAGTGACAAAATCAGAAAGGCTAAGGCACAAAATGAGTTACACCCAGCAAGGGACATAAAAGGCAATAAGAAGAGGTTCTTTAAATATATTAGGAGCAAGAGAAAGACAGAGAAAAGTGCAGGTCCTCTACTTAGCAGGGAAAGGGAACTTAATAACTCATGACATCAAGAAAGCTGAGGTGTTAATGCCTATTTTGCTTCAGTGATCACTAAAAAGGTTGATTGTGACCAGATACTTAACACAATTAATTTTAGCAAGGGAGAAGAAACACAAGCCAAATTAGATTCTAGAAAATTTAGCTAAGTTAGATGTATTCAGATCAGCAGGACCTGATTAAATTCATCCCAGAACGCTTAAGGAATTAGCTGAGGCAATTTCAGAACCATTAGCAATTATCTTTGAAAACTTCTGGAGGACAGGTGAGGTCTCAAAGGACTGAAGAAGAGCAAACATAGAACCTGTCTTTAAAAATAGGAACAAAAAGGACCCAGGGAATTATAGACCAGTCAGCCTAACTTTGATAGCAGGAAAAATACTGGATCAAATGATTAAACCATCAGTTTGTAAGCACCAGGAGAATAACAGGGTTATAAGGAATAGCCACCATGGATTTGTCAAGAACAAATCATGCCAAACCAATTTTTTTGTTTTCAGTGAGGCTTTTGACACAGTCCCACGACATTCTCATTAGCAAACGAGGGAAATGTGATTTAGCTGAAATTACAAAAAGGTGGGAGCAAGACTGGTTGAAAGACCATACTCGAATGGCAGTTATCAGTGCTCGAATGGTTCGCTATCACACTGGGAGGGTGTATCTAGTGGGGTCCCATAAGAGTCTGTACTGGGTTTGGTACTATTCAATATTTTCACTAATAAGTTGGATAATGGAACAGAGGGTATGCTTATAATATTTGCAGATGACACCAAAATGGGAGGGCTTGCAAGTACCTTGGAGAACAGGATTAGAATTCAGAACTATCTTGCAAATTGGAAAATTGGTCTGAAATCAGCAGGATGAAATTCAATAAAGACAAGTGCACATATGAAAGAATAAAAATAAAATGCACAACTACAAAATGGGAAACACTGGCCAGGTGGCAGTACTGGTGAAAAGGATCTGGGGGTTAGAATGGATCACCAATTGACTATGAGTCAACAATGTGGTGCAGTTGCAAAAAAAGGCTAATATCATTCTGGGGTGTATTAACAGGAGTGTCGTATGAAGGACACGGGAGGGAACTGTCCCGCTCTACTCGGCACTGGAGAGGCCTCAGCTGGAGAACTGCGTCCAGTTCTGGGCGCTGCACTTTAAGAAAGATGTGGATAAATTGGAAAGGGGAGAAACAAAAAAGATAAAAGTTTTCAAAACGTGCCCTCTGAGGAAAACCTGGGCATGTTCAGTCTTGAGAACAGAACACTGAAGTGGGGACTGATCACAGTGTTCAAATACATTCAGGGCTGTTCTAAAGAGGATAGAGATCCATTATTCTCCACATTCACTGAAGATAGGACAAGAAGTAATCAGTTTAATCTGCAGCAAGAGAGATTTAGATCAGATATTAGGAAAAGCTTTCTAACTCCAAGGACATTTAAGATCTGGAACAGGTGTTCAAGGGAAGTTGTGGTCCCCGTCATTGCAGGTGTTTAAGACCAGGTTGGACAAACACCTGTTAGGGCTGGTCTAGGTTACTGGGTCCTGCCTTAGTGCAGGATGCTGCACCTGATGCTCTCTCAAGGTCCCTCCCAGAGCTATGATTTACAGCAGGCCCATCTGGGCATCAATAACATTTCCTAGCAGAGAAAAAGAGCCAAGTCGGTCACCATTCAGGCTCGCAGAGGACATGCTGGGAGGCCTCTTGCTGAAGATATTTAGGATGGGCTTCTAATCATTGAAGTGCCTAAAGTCCTATGGAAATCCATGAGGAACTGGGCCTTCCCATTAGCCTAACTCTGCTCTCATTGACTCAACTGGGATCAGAGTAAGGGCTTGTGAAACTCCCCCTCCTTACAAACTAGGCTGAGCAAAGTCCTGGAGGACACACTGCAGGGAATGCTCCTTCGCCTCTGTGCCCCATCTGTTGGGGGCGAGTCTGCTGCATCTTTACCAATGGCCCATGCTTAGAGCTCTGCCAAGTCCCCCGCTGAATTCCGAGGGCATGAGTCATGGCAGCCATCACACTGGTGTTGCCCTGGGGCCTACAGGAGCCTCCTCCCAGAGCTTCCCCAACACCCAGGAGCTGATGGATTTATCCTACCTTGGAGTCCTTGGCGTAATACAGTGTCCGGCCCCGCAGCTTAAAGTATCGCCTCTTCCACCTCTGGAAGGAGCTTGTCTGCTTCAGTAACAGCCCCTCCTTCACACTCTTCTGCAAAAAGAGTCACAGGAACCCAGTGAGCCTTCGCACCGCAACCCGCAGCTGGCCAAAGGAATCCAAGGCCTTAATCCCTTGCATGCCAGGGCGTGGGCCATGTACAGACTGTTCTACGGCAGAGCCTGGTATGATCCAGCAAACCCATGAAATGCAGCCATGGAAGCACAAGGCATAGCAGGGAGAAGGGGTAACACACTACAGGGGGCAGTGATCTGTCAGTTCATGCCCACATACGGAGCATGGCGTAACTCAGTGTAGCACAATCAAGGTCACTGGATTTACACCCATTTCCACCAGCTAAGGATCTGGCCCATTTAATGGCCTGGGATCTTAAAGAGACAGCACATTTCAGACACCTTCAAACCCAACATAAGCCAAGTGCATGGGCTCAGGAGGGGGGCACCTTCCCAAGATAGAGAATATATCTGTGTGGCCCCCTGGTTTTGGCATGGAGGAGGCCAGTGCAGGGAGTATGGGCCTGGCAAAGTGGAATACTAAGGACCACACAGGAAGATTTCAACCCCACATCTTTGATGCAAATCGCTTTCAGTAACAGAAAATGGACTTTGGACAGAGCAGGGAGAGGCCGAGTGGGACACCAGGTGGTTCCACATACAGAGGATGCTTGAATTACGTGTATTTTTAAATGCACTGGGACATTATGGATTCAGTTAGTTAACTGTTCCATTCATGCCAGGATAAACGACCATACAGACAAAAGCAGAGATGCCCCAGGTGCTCTGTGGCTGAGACCCACTTGCCAATGACTGATTTACAGATTTCAAGGCCAGAAAGGCCCACTGTGATTGTTCAGTCTGACACCGCCCACCCCCCACCACACACACACCATACCACACAGGCCAGAGAACTGCCCCACAATGATTCCCAGAGGACAGCATTTAGACAGACATCCAGTCTGGATTGAAAACTTGTCAGTGAAAGCGAATCCCCCATGACGCTCAGTAAATTGTTCCAATGGTTAATTATTTTCAGCATTAAAGATCACCCTCCCCTAAGAGTAAGACCAATGTTAAGGTTTTCCATTTCCCCAGAGAGGGACTCGTTTCTTTCACACACACTCCCTGAGCTTTCAGTTTGTCTGTTAGATTTGAACGACTAAACCCATTGGGCCCAGTTCCCATCTTCCTCCCTCCAGGGTAAAGCAGGAATAATGCTGGGAAGACAATGGGATGACATGGGTGTCAAAGAAGAGACAATTAGGACCCTCTTTCTTCTGCTCCATGCTTGGCCTGGCAGCATGCAAAGCCCAGAGGCAAACTGGCCCAACATGCTACATACTCTGTTAGCCCTCATAGCCGATATGGTGCTGAGTCTGGTCCTGAGTCAGGAAAGCCCGTGCTAGGGCCAAGCTTAAATGCTTTCCTGGATGTGAACAGACTCAAGCATGCCCTTAAAGGATTTCCTGAACTGAGACCTCTGCACTTACACATAGCTAATGGAGTCCAACACACATCTGTATTGGAATGGGTAGAATCCAACTCCCATAATGACACAAGACTAGTGTGGAGCAGTGCAGAGCATGATACAGATAGGGTTGCAAGAAGTCTGATTTTCAACAAGAATGCCCCATTGAAAAGGGACCTTGGGTACTCCTGTCGACACTGCCAACTGGGCCATTAAAAGTCCAGTTGGCGGTGCAGCGGGGGCCCAAGGCTAAGGCAGGCTCCCTGCCAGCCCTAGCACCACATGGCTCCTAGGTACATGGGCAGCCAGGGAGACTCCACGCGCTGCCCCCGCCCTGAGTGCTGGCTCTGCAGTTTCTATTGACTGGGAAACTGCAACCAATGGGAGCTTTGGGGGCGGAGCCTGAGGGCGCTGGGCAGCACCGCGGAACCTTCCTGGCCGCCCATGTGCCTATGGGCTGCAGGGACCTGGCAACCACTTCTTGGAAGCCGCTGTAAGTGCCACTGGGACCCCACACCCCTCCCATCCCAGCCCCATGTCCTGGTCCTGAGCCCCCTCCTACACACCAACCCCCTGCCCCAGCCCGGAGTCCCCTCCTGCACCCAAACTCTCTCCTAGGCCCTGCACCCCAATCCCCTGCCCCACCCCAGAGCCCACATCCCTGTAGTAGTAGGATTTTATGTTTGTATTAATATAATTTAAAATAAAAAATAATAATGTAGCATGTATTAAATGTATTGGTGTATGATTTGATCATATTCTTCCAGCTACCCTTTTTGAATAATGGGCCACTGGTAAAGATACATCAGCCAGAATCTGTGTCTGGACTGATTTCAAGGCAGTAACACACCTTTGAGGGTCACCAATTTGTTGTAGGTTTAGCATTTTAAAATTAAGTAAAAGAATGCAATAATTGTCTGTCTTTTGCATTGCAATAATGTTCCTGTTCAAAATGTTCTGTGTTTAAATTAATTCTGTTTTGTGTATAAATAAAAAATGTATGTGTTAAAAAATAAGTATAAAAGCCATCACTAAACCAAATATATATATATATATATATATATAAAACCAGATGCAAAAGTGCCAGAAAGCTGCAACACTCTCTTACTGAAATGTCAAAAAAGCGCAAATTAACAACTCAAAAAATAAAACAGGCACCTATCAATGGGAACAAAATAGCTGTCATAATAAAAAAAAAAAAATTTTTTTAAAAACAAGCACTCATCAAACAACAATTAATTACAACAAAGGAAAACTCATTGGTCCCAATAAAAAAAAAATCACTATATAAACAGGGTGCCTTGCCATCAAACTTTGGGTTGGTACTGCCAAGACTTCCCCAAAGCATCGTGTCGCGACTGACGGAAACTGGCACCTTCCTACCGGTGATAAACCTAGCTGGCCACGAGGTTGATCCAAACTGGCAACTGTAACATTGACTGGCAGGACAGTGTGCATGGTGTGTGTATGTATAACTAAAAAGCATACGCTAATTGTTGTATCTTCAATAAATGCGGCGTGTTGCCTTCTCCCCTATAAAAGATCTCATGTGCTTTGTATAAGCATAACGTCCCCAGCCAGAGTCCTCACTCCCCGCCCCCACCCCAAGCTCCTGCCCAAGCCTGGTGAAAGTGAGGGAGAGCAAGTGATAGAGGGAGGGGAATGGAGCAAGCAGGGGCGGGGCAGAGATGTTCGATTTTGTGCTATTAGAAAGTTGGTAACCCAACCCTACATGTAGAACAGACATCACGGAGCCCCTTAGAGAGGCAGGATGGCCCAGTGCTTAGGGCACTAGCCTGGGACCCAGGAGACCTGTATTAAATTCCTTGCTCTGCCACAGCCTCTGTGTGGGACTGTGGACAGGTCTCTCTGAGCCTAGTTCCAGCTGTGCAATGAGGATAACATACTGGAGACAGAGAGGCCCTGGTACCGGGGGGGCAGATAATACCAGAGCTAGAGACCTGATGCGGGACAATACTAGGCTTGCTGCCATTTTCTGCAGCCCAAGAAAACCACCTTTTTCCCTCTGAAAGCACAAAGGTTTTGTGAACTGAAGGCCAAGGCACCTACTTGCTGCAAGTCACTTCATAAGCCCATTTACTCCTCAGAGACAAAAAGGCAACCAATGTCCACGATGCAGGGGGGCCTGGTAAAACACAGGAGCACAAGAATCAAGCCTCCAGTCTATTAACTAGTCAGACCTACCCACTTTGTATTTGCCCTAGCTATCGAGATCTTCCATTGTTGTTTGTAGTGCTGTTGGATCTGTGCTGGTCCCAGGCTATCAGAGGGACAATGTGGGCAAGTAATAGCTTTTATTGCACTAACCTAGAAGAGAATGGGGGAGGGATAGCTCAGTGGTTTGAGCACTGGCCTGCTAAACCCAGTGTTGTGCGTTCAATCCTTGAGGGGGCCATTTGGGGATTGGTCCTGCTTTGAACAGGGGGTTGGACTAGACGATCTCTTGAGGTCCCTTCCAACCCTAATAATCTATGATTACATCACACCTGATTCTTCTTGTCTGGAGCTCAGCCCATGACTTCTGTATTTCAGATCAGTCATGTTGGCTCAGTAATGGAAAAGTTCCATTCCTTCAGTGAATCATTTTTTTTTTAATTTGCTGTTGCACAGTTCCAGTTCTTTGTTGTTAATTACATCAAATCAGACTTCCATTGAGACTGCAGCTTTACTAGCAGCCTGTAAACAGCCAAGCCCTGGGCAAACTCCTGAAATTGCTTTTGTAAAAGTTTAGAATCTTTGTACAGTCTCTTGTGTGAAATGTCTGTTGTGTTTCCAACAAAGGCCTCCTGCTCAGTGCAACATCCTTATGACACTTGAATGAAAACGCAGAGACACAATCCACTGAGTGCTTTCGGGAAGCCAAGCTATCAATCCTATGGTATCAGTCAATCAACCAGGAGGCTGATGGCAGGGTGGAAAAAATGTTGAACTTCCCCCATGTGCTGTGTAAGGTGCTACTTCTTTCTTCAAGAAGGTTTCAAACAGTGTGCTCACTGCGCAGAAAGCAAATGCTGGAGTTGATTGCTCCTGTGAAGGTCTCTCATCTCTTTCATTTTATTTTCTCTGAGCAAAATGGCAGAAATCCCCTCACACTACGCTCTGCGTTTTGGGATGCTCTCTTCAGTAACCTAGACACAATATAGCGCAGGTTTATTTTCAGCTGTACAATCAGCATTTAGCAGCAATTTACTTTTCCATGAATGGATACTATTATCGGGTCATTTTCCACGTCTGACCAGTCTTCTTGCATGAACATGCTGATTCTCCTAGCGCTTCTTTCAGTCCCCCCGCCGCCACAATTTTTTTTTTTTTCATTTGCAGCATCTGAGTCTGGAAGTTTAAATCTGCCTGGTCTGGAGGAGTATATTTAGAGCAAAGTACTTCAATCACTTCATTACATTGCTCATTTTGTGAGACACTGAAGGGGGCATTAATGCAAAGGAAGGTCACAACTTTAGGCTCAGGTTTTTGTCTTGATCTTTTTAGTGGCATAATCACCACTCAGCAAGGGCTCAGTGGTGCACCATGCCATATCAAGGAGCAAGAGGAACATAAGGAGACGTTCATTCCCTTGTATGGGCTATCTACAGCGCTGGACCCTGCTTCCACTGGGCTGCTGCTATTCTTCCTTCTGTGCAAAGACTTAGAAGTGGGTGGAGCATGGGGGCCAAGCAAAGATTGCTTCCTGTCACCAGGGCCGTCTCCAAGCACCAGCGCAGCAAGCAGGTGCCTGGGGCAGCCAACAGAAAGGGGCAGCACCTCCAGCTCTTTGGCAGCGGGTCCCTCAGTCCCTCTTGGAGGGAAAGACCCACCGTCGAATTGCCACCGAATAATGAAGCAGCAGGGTGGAGCCACCGCTGATCGCGGATTTTTTTTTCCCCCCGCTGCTTGGGGTGGCAAAAACGCTGGAGCCGGCCCAGCCTGTCACCATGGAGCAGTGACCAGAGCGTTATTGCCTAGAGACCCCTTCCTCTGGCTGCATGGCACAGCTACTGCCCCACCCAAGTGATCTGGGCCCTGGTTTGGGTATCAAAGCCTATGGGCTGGCCTGCGTACAGACTTACACAGGTTTCACTGAAGGTGGGAGGTTGAACTGATTTAGCTAAATTGATGTGACTCTATGTGTGGATGCTCTTAACCTGGCTTACTTGAGTTTAGGTTGAACCTGTTACATAACGAGGGCAAGAGAGCCAGCTCCTGAATGAAGATGCTGTTGAAGGCCAAGCACAGGGATTCCACTTTAACATCATGGCTACATTGGATGAGGACAACTGCAATGAAAATGTGTCACTTACAGGATCATCAGCATTCTTCTCCTCTACCTCAATAGGCAATTTCATTCCGTAACACAATTGATCTCCAAGAAGCTGAAGGAGCCAATTTTCTGTACTCTTTACCATGCACACGAACCCCTTTCTATCTCACTGCTTAACGATTCTTGACAGTGTTTGTATTTGATCTAGATTGAAGAATGATCGATTTTTTACTCCTTCAGTACATCCACGGACTTGTTTCCACTCCCCAGTCACCAACAACTCCAGACAATTGGATAGCTTCCTAACAGGCAGAGCTCAGACCTTTACCCTCTCTTCGCTCCTTGTGTAGCTTTTTAGAATGCTAATTTCCATTCACACATTGCAGTGAGAGCCAGCTGTCCAGAGTACCAAACATCTTCGTGTTATGGTCAGGTGAATAACTCAGAATGACACACAAATTCAACAAAGTGGGAAAAAATGATCCTCCCCCCATCCAACTCCTCACCACCACCAAACAAAACCAAAAATACCAATACAGACTTTTTTTTTCTGGATACGATCAAATTAGTTTCATGCAGATTTCATACACAGGATCAACAGGGCACAGTACATCCCCGTAACTACACCAGGCTGACATTGCACAACACAGATTATTCAGCTGCACCCAATGGATGTGGCACCAGCACCACACAACTGACATGGCATCATGGGCTTTAGTCCCAGCCCCAGACACCCAATGGCATCCAGCCCCCCAGGCAGAGCACCATTCCTGACAGCGTCCAGGATCCTGTCTGACTCCAGTGCTGATGGCCCACAGCAAAGATGGACAAGCTGTTCTAACCCTGCAAAGTCGACTTGGAACGCCAAACTTCAGCTGCACCTCCTTGCCTAGGTCCACATAGGGGGTATAACGGAGAGAAAAGAACCCCCCAAACAGGTGGGAGGAGGATCACAGGAGGGGTTGAGTGCACTGCACATGGGAAGCCTCTATCATAGACGGAGCAAGCGCTATCTGAGGCCAGGTACATGTCCTTTACGTAGGATCACAGCCTGTGGTGCTCTGGTTTGGTTTGGAGGTCACTTAATCTTCCTATTACATAAAACCATTTGCAATTCGCCCCCACCATGACTTTGGGGTGAGGACAAAACACATCAACTGCCAGTTTTCATTACTGCAGAACAAAGCAAACAAACAATCGCTACCCGCCTGCCAAGAAATAGTTGAATCCCAGCATTCATTAGGCTTGAGTACATTTTTATTCTTAGTGAAACATTTATGTAAACTTTTATCCAAATAAAAGACAGCCCACAGGCTCCCAGGAAGTTGGCAAATGCTGGGTGCTCCTAAATTCAAGTTTTCCACATGACAAGCATAGGACCATAATGTTGACTGCAAGAAGCTGCCTCTGAGTAATAAAAGATTCACCCTCTGGTGCCTAGATTTCACAGCAATGCCTCAAGGAGACCAGAACCCCTTCTTCAGCTCTAGGCATAGTAGATGCCCAGGTTGGGGTTGTGGACTTAGGCTACGTCTTCACTACCCGCTGTATAGGCGGGTAGCAATCGATTTCTCGGGGATCGATATATCGCGTCTCATCTAGACGCGATATATCAATCCCCGAACGAGCTCCTATCAATCCCGGAACTCCACCAACCCAAACGGCGGTAGCGGAGTCGATATGGGGAGCCACGGACATCGATCTCGCGCCGTGAGGATGGTAGGTAATTCGATCTAAGATACTTCGACTTTAGCTACGTTATTCACGTAGCTGAAGTTGCGTATCTTAGATCGATTTCCCCCCGTAGGGTAGACCAGCCCTTTGCCTGACACAGCAGGTTTGCAAAGAGGTGGAGTGAGGATCAGGTTTTTCCAGATAACATTGCAGTCATGCTTTGCCTCTCAGCTGTCCCCGAGTTTGCTATAACACCTCACCTTTGTCCTTTCTCGGCCAGGTGCCAGCCCTGCTACCCTTTCCGAAACAAGGAAACTTGGAGTTTAAATCTGTCTTAAGAGGACCCTGTGTGAAGGGATAGTACTACAATGTGCTGCCAGGTGGGGAAAGGGGGGCAAACCTTTCAAAACACTGCAGAAAATTCACACTGCTGGTTCGCTAAGGAATTAATACCCAAGTTGCTCCTGTTTCAAGGGGACTCTAGTTCCCATTTGGCCAGCAGAGGGGGCACAAGATAACACTCAAAAATATCCCCAGAGCTGTGCTGTCCATATGTAACATGCATATGACAACAGGGATATAAAATAAGCAAACAATTTGTATCATGTTCTCCTACAGGGAAGCTGCAAAGCTTCTCAGTGAAGCCCCAGTTTAGATGCTGTATGCTCCAATTAATCAGGTTACACACGAGGCTATTCACCACATGAATAAGTTTTAACGTGATCTTATTAACATTGTTTTCTGCTCTGTGCAATCCTTCAGGTTAAAGACATCTCAGGATATAGCATTGTGTGAGAACACAGGTACGAGGAGAGCCATGCAGCTTCATGTATTGCCAACAGGCTCAGCAAAGGCTCCAAAACAATGAGTCAGGCCCCAAAATCAGGAGATTGCCATAAAAATCATGAAGTTTGTAAAATAATATACATTGCGTTCTTTTTATTTGCTTTTTGAGACTTTAAGGAGCACTTGGATCATGTTTTCAAGCTTTTCTCTGTAACCAGGAGGGCCATACACTTTCAATTGGGAAAAAAAATCCACACAAGATTCCAGGACTGGGGACTTTAGGAAAAAGCATCAAATATTTAAAGAGTGGGAAACATTGCCCCTGGGATTTTTCATCAAACTGGAAAGTATCTGAGATTTTTTTGAAGGGAGAGGGAGGGAGGGAAGAGGAAACACACATACACTTTGCATTTCTTTCTGTTATGAGCGTTTATTAGCCAGGGGTCATCAGCCATTCAGAATGGGCTTGATCCTGTTTTTTATTTTATCCCTGCAGCTTGCTTTTAAGGAATAGAAGGCGGGAATTATCTCTGAAAACAGGTAAGAGCAAAAGTGGAGGGATGGGAAATATCACTTTTGAGCATCTAAGAGGCTGCAAGGGGACAAACAACAAAACTAACTACTCCAAGTGACTGGGCATACTGCCCCTTTAAACAGAGAGCCCTCACAATGAGAGCTTTCCAAAGACTCTTGCTTTCTTTGCTCCTTATTTCCTGGTGCACCAGGCAGTGATTCATGTTGTACTTCTGTTTTTGGCCTCCTGATATAAACAGGTTCCTTCTTTCAAGTGAAGCAGCTGCACTAATCAGAGCAATGCTAACATCTCCCCTTTGCTGAAGCATCTAGATTGGCTGGCATTGCTTGTTCCTTCATTTGCACCTTGAAAGGTACGAGCAATAGAGAGCTACTCAATAGTGAGCTAATCAATAGCTCATGGCTCTCTGGGCTTATCAGCCTTCCAATGATCTGCTCCAGTCTGATGACCTATTAAAATAATGGCCAGTACTCCTGCCTTGCCATCCCAGCTCTTTGCAGCGGAATATGATTCACTCAGACAGAAGCACTAGAAGAGAATTAAATCTGGCTTTCAGTATACCAGGAGGAGCGGGGTCGATGGGGTAGAAAGAAGCAGCAATCTTGTCTCATTTAACAGCAACATCTGCCTCCCTTTTCGCTGGTGCAATCACCTGCTCTGTGGGGTGCAGTGATGAGTGAGGGAGACATTCAGATAGTTCAATTCCACATTGCCAGTTCTGGTGATGTCACTGTGAATCTCACGCTACTCAGTGTTTTCCTTCAGGCCCTGATGAACTGGATTCTTCCTGGAGAATCTCAGCTTCCATTTACAAAGAAAAGTCGAGTTGCGTGTTCTCCTGGGTACGTGATCCCCAAATCTTCCAATACCAGAGGGCAAGTGAAGAGAACCCAAAACCTCACTGTTGTAAATCTCCTGATTTTTATGCCAATCTCGTGAGGGGTTGCAGAGGAAGTGGGGAGGGGAGGCTGCAGGCAGGGCAAGCCTGAGAGTCACAGGGGCAGGAGAGGCTGGCTCCACACTGAAAAGCCTTCCAATGCTAAACACCACATTGAGCCAGCTGGAGTCAGGAGCTGACTGGCTCAGTGCCCACAGAGACATCTGAATGACATGGCTAGATATTCGAAAGGGCTCAGCATCCAACACCAGCTCACCTCGAGAACCTGCCTGGGGTAATTCTGGCCATGTCACAAAGGCCAGGTCCCTACTACACACCCACTTCGTATAACTAAAAAGTTATACCCCCCGTCTCCTGACAACATAGCTACAGCCTCTTGCAGAGATGGAATTATCTCCCATCGGCTTAGAGCATCTTCACCAGAAGCGCTACAGTAGCGCAGCTGCACCCATGCGAGTTCATAGTGTAGACCTGCCCTTAGGCTCCTGCATGAGGGCTGAGGGCTTTGGAAACTCTCCTCCAGTGCAAGGTTCTTAGAACACCTGATACTGTGGGAGCTGGGGCATAGTTGGGGCAGCTTCTCCTGGCTGCCCTTTGAATGCTGCTGTTGTTTGCCTGGCGTCTGGCGATGCTGCCTCTCCTCATTCTCCATGGCCAGGCTGAGTGGAGGAACCTGGCAAGAGAGGCCAATGGTACCCCTTCCTAGCGAGGGCCTGACCAGAAGCAAAGGCACTCTTTCTCTTCAGGGCTAGCACAGGGATGGGCAAACTATGGCCCACAAGCCAGTTTAAACTGGCCCACAAGCACCCCCTGGGGAGCGGGGTCGCAGGCCGCACCATATGGTTTGGCCCCGCTCCAGCACTCCAGCTGGGGTGCAGGGGTGCAGGGTCAGGGACACAGGGTCCGGGCCACAAGACACAGCTCCCGGAAGCTGCGGCATGGCCCCACTCTGGCTCCTACGTGCTCCAATGGCCCCCTCCGGTGCTCAAATGGGAGCTGCAGGGGGGTGCCTGCGGATGGGGCAGTGTGCAGAACCACCTGGCTGAACCTCCGCATAGGAGCTGGCATTCCTGAGCCTCTCCCCACACCCCAGCTCCCTGTCCCAGCCCTGATCACCCTCCTGCTCTCCAAACCCCTCGATCTCAGCCTGGAGCACCCTCCTGCACCCCAAACCTCTCATCCCCGGCCCCACCCCAGAGCCCGCATCCCCAGCTGGAACCTGCACCCCTTCCCGCACCCCTGCCCCAGTCCTGATCCCCCTCCCGCCCTCTGAACTCCTCAGTCCCAGCCCAGAGCACCCTGCTACACCCCAAATTCCTCATCCTCAGCCCCACCCCAGAGCCCGCACCCCCAGCCAGAGCCCTTAACCCCTCCCGCACCCCAACCCCAATTTTGTGAGCATTCATGGCCCACCACACAATTTCAATTCCCTGATGTGGCCCTCGAACCAAAAAGTTTCCATACCCCTGAGCTAGCAGAACCAATGTCCCCTGCTGGGCAGTTTCCTGCAAAGGACTTCACTCCTCTGGGGACTGTTAATCATCTTGGTCATGAGTGGCTCAGACAGGCCCAGAAGACAGGTGCACAGAAAGCTGCTTTGGTCCGGTCATTCTGGAGTGCATGGCAGCACACCTCTTTTCCCCAACTGATTTCTCTTTGGATTCCCAGCACCTCCGCTGCAGGGGAACATGCCATGGCACCTCAGGATTCCCTCCCCTCAGAGGGCCCCACATGCAGGAGCCTCAAGCAAACTACAAAAGGGATATTCTGAGGTAACATTTCTCATCAGAGTCTTCAAGCTTCTCCAAGAGCCCTTTATAGATAAGAACTCCTGGCTCCATTGTCAGTTAGGAGGCTCCAACAACCTTTGAAATTAATTTGCTGAGGAACATTTAGTTCAGAAAAGGAATTCACCAATGTGGAGCAGCTGGGCAGGGGGCAGGGTAGAGAACGACACTGGAGGGCTCTGACTCAAAGGACAAATATGTCTCAGGAAAGCATGCCAGGGAAGAATGCATTGCCTAGGATCTGTGGAACTGCCTGCGACAAAGTTCTGGATCTCAGAAAAACCAACACTGAACTTAGCAATAAGGCTTAAACCAAAACAAGGAATCCATGCAGTGGGAACAAGTAGATACAGATCTGGATCTAAACTTTCCACTTGGGCCCCTCTCTAGTGGTATAGTGTTCTGCAAATATTACCATGATTGCCGCCACGCCACCGTGTGGGTATCTTTCAGACAGAGACAACATTCTGTGGAAGTAGAGAAAGAACTGACAGGGATTTGAAGGGGATTTCAAATCCACACAGTCTCCTTATGTGAGCAAGAGTCAGGCTAGCTGTAACCCTAATAACGCGAGATTTGTAGAAGCGAGGATTGTGAGAGGCAAGTGGGAAAGAACTGTGTGAAAAGTTGTTGCGACCTTGTGTTAGCTAAGTATGGAATGCAGACTATTGTCTAAATAGAGGCGAGAAAAAAATAAGATATTAGGATGACCTATGTATAAACAAAATGCAGCTGTTCCTCATTACTGTATGTAACAAAGGTATTAATGCTTGCTGTAATTGTTCACCTGGGAGAGACTTGTTTAGCTCTCTCCCTCCACGCAATTGCTAGAGATAATAAAGTATCTGACTTGCTGCACCCAACCTGAGAGTGAGTACTGTGTTTTTCTCTGACAATTCTCATCTCCTTGGATACAGGGCCAGGTATCCAATACAGAAGATGAGGTAGAGAGGCTGGTGAATTAGCATGTTAGAGACTTTCCCTCCCCTCAGAGGGCCCCACATTTAGAAGCCTCAAGCAGGCTAAGAAAGGGATTTTCGGAGGTAACACTTTTCATCAGAAGCATCAACCTTTTCCAAGGGCCCTTTACAAATAAGAACTCCTGGCTCCACTGTCAGTTAGGAGGCTCCAACAGCCTTTAAAATGAATTTGCCGAGATACATTTAGTTCAGAAAAGGAATTCACTGATGTGGAGCATGATTTGTCTTGTCCCAGCAGCTGGAGGACCAAGGCAGTTAGTTCAGCATGATTTATCTCTGATTAGAAACAAATCTTCAATTAGACATGTAATTAATCCATAGAACTTACTGCTGCAGGATATTTTTGAGGCAATCATCTGATTAAAGGTCTATAGACTCCTTTTCATCATCTTATATAAATTGGAACAGCAGCTGCAATTACAATTTCCTGGGGACAATTACCAAGGCTTTCAATCCTGATGCTAGTAGGGTCAGAAATGCATTTTTATCTACAGCACAGTAAAGCACTAGGAGGTAAATTATGACAGTTTCTCTGAAGCATCTACGTTGGCCATTGTCAAAGATAAGAAACAGACTAGATGAACCGGTCTGTTCAGTATGGCCATTCGAATTCCTATTAGTTGAGTCTTAGGAACACAACTAAAGGGAATTTTCTCATGCTTCCTTCCTGGATATCTATGGACATTATTCCATCCACTAGCTCTTTCGCTGACTGGAACAGCTGATTGTGCGGCATATGACTCCCATGCTCTTGGGTTGTTTTGGAAAAGGTAGATGCAAAGAGTCTGCATCTAGCTCCGACAAAACTCATTGGGACCCCGAGAAGGATGAGGGTCTCAGGGCTTGGGCTGCAGCCCAGGCTCAAACATCTCCACTGCAATTAACCCATGCCCCGTGAGCCTGATTCAGGGGCCAGGGGCCAGCCACGGGTGTTTAATTGCAGCATAGACATGCCCATGTGCCCTCTCCCAAGACAGGGAGCTTGCTCTCTAGCGGAGACATCACCCTCTTCCAGAGTAAGCCATTCACTCCTACTCAGTGCCGATGCATCCTGGATACTGGGTGGGCATTCAGCTCTTTAAAATAGGGAGAATATTATTTATGTTGGTATCCCTGTCATGCCTATGGCTCCACTGCACTAGCTGCTGGACAAACACACAAAATAACACAAAGAAATAGTCACTGCCCCAGAAAGCCTATGTATAAGACAAGCGACAAGCACTGGATGCAACAGATCAGGGTAGAGGGGTGGAGAGGGTGCCATAAGGAAACATCAAGCAAATACTGGCCCAGGATCCCAGCTTCTAAATGCTGGGATTATCATCTTCATTTCCAGATCAGAAAATGGAGGCATGATGTGATGAAATGTATTCAGCCCACAGAGAGGAGTAAAAGCCTGAACCAGGGATGGAAATCAGGAGTTCCTGGCCCCCACACTTGTTCCCAGGCCACTAGACCTCCAAGAACAATGTAGTCCAGGGTTTCTCAAACTTCATTGCATCACAACTCCCTTCTAACAACAAAAATTAGTAGACAACCCCAGGAAGGGGGACTGAAGCCTGAGCCCGGGGGCAGTGGGCTTTGGCCCAGGCAGTGGGGTTTGGGCTTCAGCTTGGCCCCGGACTTTGGCTTCAGCCATGGATGTCAGGAAGCCTAAGCCAGCCCTAGCAACCGCATTAAAATGGGACCGTGACCCACTTTGGGGTCCCGACCCACAGTTTGAGATCTGCTGAGTCATGGTCTAACAATATTTACCTACTGTACAGCAGTGTTTGTGAAGCTTCATTAATTAGTGTTTGCAAAGCATTCAGCGGATTAAAGGGGTTGCCGAAGTGTGCAGAATGGCTATTGTCACCCACTGATATTTGACTGGTATTTAATCAGATGCAATAACAACCCTATGCAATTCCTTGCCTTCAATTAACCAGGACAGTAATTGTGTCAGATAGCAGTAAATAATTAAAGAGATATTTAATGAGGATTAATTACTACTGCATAAATGACGGGTGTACAAGAAGTAGTGCACAGTGGCTTTAACAGGAGCAGCAGGGTGATGGCATTTTGCTGGCCTGGTTGCAGCTCATGCTGATGTTTGACAGAAGATCTTAATTGATGAGAATGTCAGCACTCGAGGGAGCACTTTAAAGGGCCCTACATCACTATTTTCACAGCTATTGCAAATGGAAACCTCACAATAGGCTCTTTCTTGAGAACTCCCTGCTGCAGGTACTTCACTGAAGAGCGACACACTAACATGACACGGGACATCTCTTGCAACATTTTGTCTTCCAGGACAAAGTCACTGCAATTTGACATGATGATATTTGTATTATGACATCAGCAGGTTCTCTGGTCCATGCTCTGCAAGAGGTCAGCCAAGAACAGACGGTCCCACCTGGCCTGAAATCTAGTCATCTTAAGTAGTGATGCAAAGATTACCATGTCCCAATATCTTCACCACTAGGGAACCCTTTCCAGGCTCCAGGACTGAGCCAGGAGTGCCCCTTTACATGTCAGGCTATGGAATGCTCTCCCAGTGCTGCATAAAGCAGTTTAATGTTCTGTTTCAAACTGACAATCAGAGCGTAAGCAAGACTTAGAACTTTCAAGATGAAAGTGAGTCTGACCTCAGAATCCCCAACTTGCAGAACTGAACCCAGGTTTCATTTTTTCTTGAACTAGGAATGCCTAAATTTTTCCCAGTCCAGTCAAGGGCCGCAATGGCAGGTTGTCTAGACCATAATGGCTGACCCTAATCTGCAAAACACAGAGTGCCTGTCATAATGGAGCTCCAACTCTGAACCGAGGCTTCTAGGTGCTACCACAACACAAACAATGGAGCTGACTGCATCACAAGTGCCCTTTGATACCACAGTGGAGCCTGCAGGTCTCACTGTGCAATACTGTGCAGATCAAGATGAAGCACTGCATGCTGGGACACAGTCTTCATGGACAACGCTTCATTATTAAGGATGAGGGCTATTGCAGACTGCATTTGTGCTGCCATTAATGTCACTCCCCTTATTCCGAGGGTCAGGTTCATCTCACAAAGCCAGTGATTCAGTTGAGGGACACATTTCCCAGCCTTACTTGATTTAGTTCTATGTCAGAGGTGGGCAACCTATGACACGTGTGCCAAAGGCGGCACGTGAGCTGATTTTCAGTGGCACTCACACTGCCTGGGTTCTGGCCACCAGTCCGGGGGGCTCTGCGTTTTCATTTAATTTTAAATGAAGCTTCTTAAACATTTTTAAAACCTTATTTATTTTACATACAATAGTTTAGTTATATATTACCGTATTTTTCTCTCCATAAGACGCACTTTTTTCCTCCTCAAAAGTAAGGGGAAATGTCTGTGCGTCTTATGGAGCGAATGTGTGGTCCCTAGAGCCGAATCGCCCAAGTGCAGGGGCGAAAAGCGGATCGTGCGGCACGGAGGAGGGAAGGCTGCAGAGAGGAGGCTGCTGGGGTTCCTGTATCAGGTCTGTCCAGCGGCGTGCTGCTTCCCCGCTCGTCGCCTAGCAACTGCGTCCTCACTGGACCCCGGGGGGTGGGTGGGGGTGCCGGGTCGCGGCGTCCTGCCCAGGCGGGGGGGGCGCCCTGGCTGCCGGGATCACGGCGGCGGCTCCCTTGCCCCGGGGCGGGGGGGGGTGCGCCCTGCCGGCGGCGTTCCTGGCCCGGGGCGGGGGTGTGCCGGGTCGCGGCGTCTCCTGTACCCGGGGCGGGGGCGCGCCTGGGCTGCCGGGTCGGCGGCGGCTCCCTGACCGGGGCGGGGGGGTGCCGGTCGCGGCGCTCCCTGACCTGGGGCGGGGGCGCGCCCGGGCTGCCAGGTCGCGGCAAGCGCTCCCTTGACCCGGGGGCGGGGGGTCGGTGTCCCTGACCCCGGGGGCGGGGGCTGCCGAGTCGCGGCGGCGGCTCCCTGACCCCGGGGCAAGGGGGCGCGCCCTGGGCTGCCGGGTCGCGGCCGCGGCTCCCTGACCCCGGTAGGTGCGTCTTATGGTCGGGTGCGTCTTATGGAGCGAAAAATACGGGTATAGACTTAGAGAAAGAGACCTTCTAAAAACATTAAAATGTATTACTGACACGCGAAACCTTAAATTAGAGGGAATAAATGAAGACTTGGCACACCACTTCTGAAAGGCTGCCGACCCCTGTTCTAAGTACTCAGGGGGACTGAACCTCCTCCAGTCTCCCCACACTTCTCGCACCCTCACTCTCCATCTGCAACGGGGATGAAAGAACAACCTAGCCAAACCTGACCTCCTCCTTGAAACTTCCCAGGATGCAGTGGGGGATGTGGGGGAGGGGGAGAGGTGCTGGAGGACTCCCCTGTCTGTGATGTGTCAGAATATCCTGCATGCAGCAACTTAAAACCCCAGCTGACACGGAGAACACTGTCAGTAAGAACCTGGAGTGCCCAGTCAGAGGGAGCCGTGGACAGTTATTTTAGAACCAGGAAGCAGAAGTTCCCTTTCTAAAACAGATGCTGCTAAATCAAGAGCTGGCCAGGGTTTGCCTCAGTGACCCTGAGGGCGAGGAGAGGGGAGGGGCTCTGGAAGCTGCACTGGAAGCCAAGTTGTTAGCAGAGGAGTAATGCACAGCCAATGTCTCTTAGGGGAATGACATCCCCAGCACAATATCCCTGCACGAACTAGCCCAAACTCCCCATCGCACGGATTCCCACATAACAGAGAGATTTGTTAGCACAACAATTCACCTCCTCTTTGCCGAATTATTCATGGTGGGGCCTCAGTCACAAACCCGGTTCTGTCAAGTTCACCCCAACCGAAGCCCCTGCAAGGCCAATGACCTCAGCAGGGTTTCGCTGGCTTCTGCCCTCTAGCAAGTCTGGCCTAATGTCCTTAACAGCAACATGTGTCAGCACAGGCCAGTGAGGACAACACAGTAGAAAGGTTGTTACCTTACCAGAACAAAGGCCTTGTCACAGGGCAGGGCAACCGCACCCATATTCCCCCTATGATCCAGCAAGCACCTCCGCTTCAGGCTCCCAGGCTATCCCCTCTCTTGGGTAGAGACCCTCATCTCACTCCCCTCTGACTGACATATTTCTGTTCTCCATAGCAGAGACAGCCTTGCTTTCTTCTCAGAGGCAGTTATCAGCCTGAATGTTCACAGTTATAGACACCACACAGCTCTTCCTATGTAAATCTGCTTTATTCTTAAGGTAAAAGCACTACAGAGAAAACAAATTAAAAACCATGAAAGATCCTACATTCCTACTACCAAGCTTGCCAAAAGTCACCCCATCCTAATATGGGCTCTGGGAGGAGCAGTCCAGCACCGCACCCAAAGGGCCTCCTTATGGTTTCTACATCAGCACAACTTCAGCTCAGAACCAGCACCCAGTTTTATGGGGCCCCTAAGGCCTTCTAACCCTCCCCTAAGGATTTGGCCCATCCATGGAGCAAGGATCCTGCCCATTTGCTCGACCAGGAAGAAGGCCCAGAGCCAGTTTTAAACTAGGGTATTTATCCAAAAATCCTTTCTTTGTCTGTTGGTCTCTGGAGAAACCAGTTTGAACCAGCAGATGCGAACCTCTCCAGGGAGCTGATGACCGGAGGAATGATATTAGCAGCCCCCTCTTCCTAGAGAAGTTTCACACAATTCCACAATAACATACACAGTTGTCTGTCTATTTTTAACAGAATGGGCCCCAAAGGTATTAAACCTAATTCAATAAGGTTTAACTTAATTCCATAAAGTTTGTCCAAGATATTGCAAGTCTGTCATAGGCCTGATCTACACTTAAAATGTAGATTGTACGTCTTTGCGAACAGGGGCTGCTAACAGGGAATTTCGCAAGGCAATTCTCCAGGTGAACAAGGAGCAAATACAGCACCCTTGGGGTAAGTGACTGTCTGTAGTGTGTGTTTGTTTGTGTTTGTTTGGGGGTTACTCGCTGTGTGCTCAGCTTGTATTTGTCCGTCTGTTTGGTTGTCTGGTTGTTTGAAAGACCATATGCTGTAGCTGGCAGTGGAAAGCTGAGAGCTTCAAAGGAAGGTTTGAAAGCTAGAAGCCTCTGTTAATTGGCTGAGCCTTAGTCAGTGGACAGGGCTATCAAGCAGGCCAGGGCTTTATAAAACAGTGCACAAGCGACCAGGGATCTTTCCAAACAGGGGCTGCTAACAGAGAGTTTCGCAAGGGAGTTTGGAAGGGATGAGGGAAGGGGGCAAGGGCCCCTTGCTGTTCTTTAAAATTGTAAAATAAACTACATTCAAAACTCCTTGATTTAAACAAAACCCTTCATTAACTAGGAGACAATGCAGGAAGAAGCCCAGCAGCAGAGTGGGGGCTATCCAGTTTATTGCACTGAGTGTAGCATGTATGATTACCTGCCTTGTGGCCGGGTGGCATATGTGTGCAGTCGGTGCAAGGAGCTGCTGGCCCTCAGAGACTGCATACAGGCTTTGGAGGCCAGGGTGGCAGAACTGGAGCAGCTAAGGGAGGCAGAGAGGTATGTTGATGAGGCTTTCCGGGACACTGTAGAATTGTCCCACCTCCAGTCAGACAGCCTCTGCACTTTTGAGGAGGATGAAAGACCCAGGGAAGCAGAGCACCTACGGGAGCAGAGGGAAACCTTCCCATAGTTGGGATCCTCCTTCCAGATGGCACTGGGGTATCCTCTCGCACTGAGGTTACCTCTCCAGTGGAGGGAACACCAGTCACTAGGAAAAGGTAGGTGTTAGTAATGGGATATTCGATCATTAGAAACATAGATAGTTGGGTTTGTGATGACCAGGAGAACCATAAGGTGACTTGCCTGCCTGGTGCGAAGGTTGCAGATCTCTCAAGGCATCTGGACAGACTTATGCGTAGTGCTGGGGAGGAGCCGCTGGTCATGGTACATGTAGGTACCAATGACATAGGGAAAGGTAGGAGAGACGTCCTGGAGGCCAAATTTAGGCTGCTAGGGAAGAGACTGAAATCCAAGACCTCTGTGGTGGCATTCTCAGAAATGCTCCCAGTTCCACCTGCAGGGCCAGGTAGGCAGGCAGAACTTCAGAGTCTCAATGCGTGGATGAGACGATGGTGTAGAGAGGAGGGGTTTAGATTCATTAGGAATTGGGGAAACTTTTGGGATAGGAGGAGCCTATACAGGAAGGATGGGCTCCACCTAAACCAAAGTGGAACCAGACTGCTGGCACTTAACATTAAAAAGGTTGCAGAACAGTTTTTAAACTAGAAGATGGGGGAAAGCCGACTGCTGCAGAGGAGCACATGGATCGGACAGAGACTTCTCTTAGAGGAGAGTCTATTGATAGAGATTCTCCAGGTTATAGTCAGGAGCAGAGGATGGAAGAGGATAACGTAAGGGCCAGATCAGATGAGAAACATTCACATAAAGAATCGGAAACATCAGAAAAGGGCAGACAAATAAACAGTAACACGTTTTTAAAGTGCTTGTACACAAATGCTAGAAGCCTAAATAATAAGATGGGTGAACTAGAGTGCTTTGTGATAAAGGAGGATATTGATATAATAGACTTCACAGAAACCTGGTGGACTGAGAACAATCAATGGGACACAATCATTCCGGGGCACAAAATATATCGGAAGGACAGAACTGGTCATGTGGGGGAGGAGTGGCACTATATGTGAAAGAAAATGTAGAATCAAATTCAGTAAAAATCATAAGTGAAGCCACATGTTCCATAGAATCTCTATGGATAGTAATTTCATGCTCTAATAAGAAAATAACATTAGGGATCTATTATCGACCACCTGACCAGGACAGTGATAGTGAGGATGAAATGCTAAGGGAAATTAGAGAGGCTATCAAAATTAAAAACTCAATAGAAGTGGGGGATTTCAATTATCCCCATATTGACTGGGAACATGTCACCTCAGGATGAAATGCAGACACAAAATTTCTTGATACTTTAAATGACTGCGTCTTGGAGCAGCTGGTATGGGAACCCACAAGGGGAGAGGAAACTCTAGATTTAGTCCTGAGTGGAGCGCAGGAGCTGGTCCAAGAGGTAACTATAACAGAACCGCTTGGAAACTCTGACCATAATATAACAACATTTAACATCTCTGTGGTGGGAAGAACACCTCAACAGCCCAACACTGTGGCATTTAATTTCAGAAAAGGGAACTATGCAAAAATGAGGGGATTAGTTAAACAGAAATTAAAAGGTACAGTGATTAACGTGAAATCCCTGCAAATTGTATGGACGCTTTTCAAAGACACCATAATAGCGGCCCAACTTAAACGTGTACCCCAAATTAAGAAATACAGTAAAAGAACGAACAAAGAATCACCGTGGTTTAACAAGCATGTAAAAGAAGCAGTGAGGATAAAAAGACATCCTTTAAAAAGTAGAAGTCAAATCCTAGTGAAGTAAATAGAAAGGAGCGTAAACACTGCCAAATTAAGTGTAAAAATGTAATAAGAAAAGCCAAAGAGGAGTCTGAAGAATGGCTAGCCAAAAACTCCAAAGGTAATAACAAAATGTTTTTTAACTACATCAGAAGCAGGAAGCCTGCTAAACAACCAGTGGGGCCCCTTGATGATCGAGATATAAAAGGATTCTTGCTTCAGTCTTCACAGCTGAGGAGGTTAGGCAGATTCCCAAACCTGAGCCAGCTTTTGTAGGTGACAAATCTGAGGAACTGTCACAGATTGAAGTGTCACTAGAGGAGGTTTTGGAATTAATTGATAAACTTAACAGTAACAAGTCACCAGGACCAGATGGCATTCACCCAAGAGTTCTGAAACGTAAAGTTGTGGAACTATTAACTAGGGTTTGTCACCTGTCCTTTAAATCGGCCTCTGTACCCAATGACTGGAAGACAGCTAATGTAACACCAGTATTTAAAAAGGGCTCTAGAGGGGGATCCCGGCAATTACAGACTAGTAAGTCTAATGTCGGTACCGGGCAAATTAGGCGAAACAATAGCAAAGAATAAAATTGTCAGACACCTAGAAGAACATAAATTGTTGGGCAAAAGTCAACATGGTTTCTCTAAAGGGAAATCTTGTCTTACTAATCTATTAGAGTTCTTTGAAGGGGCCAACAAACATGTGGACAAGGGGGATCCAGTGGACACAGTGTACTTAGATTTCCAGAAAGCCTTTGACAAGGTCCCTCATCAAAGGCTCTTGCACAAATTAAGTTGTCATGGGATAAAAGGGAAGGTCCTTTCATGGACTGAGAACTGGTTAAAAGACAGGGAACAAAGGGTAGGAATAAATGGTAAATTCTCAGAATGGAGAGGGGTAACAAGTGGTGTTCTCCAATGGTCAGTCCTAGGACCAATCCTATTCAACTTATTCATAAATGATTTGGAGAAAGGGGTAAAAAGTGAGGTGGCAAATTTTGCAGATGATACTAAACTGCTTAAGATAGTTAAGACCAAAGCAGACTGTGAAAGAGTTCAAACAGCTCGCACAAAACTAAGTGATTGGGCAACAAAATGGCAAATGAAATTTAATGTGGATATATGTAAAGTAATGCACATTGGAAAAAATACCCCCAACTATACATACAATATGATGGGGGCTAATTTAGCTACAACAAATCAGGAAAAAGATCTTGGAGTCATCGTGGATAGTTCTCTGAAGATGTCCACACAGTGTGCAGAGGCGGTCAAAAAAGCAAACAGGATGTTAGGAATCATTAAAAAGGGGATAGAGAATAAGAAGGAGAATATATTTGTAACCCTTCTGCCCCTCTGAGTTGGCAGCAACAAGGGCCAGGTTCAGTATCCAGGGGTTCCATTTCAATAACACAATGCATAACTGGCTCAAGCCCCCACCCAGTGACCTGGGACACTTACATACCACACTCCCCTGGGTGCCTCTAGGAGGCAATATTTCCCCTCTCACAAGCACGGAGTCTGGATGTAGAAAAATCCTTTTAATAAAGGAAGGAAACAATGCGGCATCCCATTGGAGAAACCCACAAACAGGATTATAACACAAACCATAAGCAAAAAACCCACCTCCAAGTACATTTGGCAATGTCCTTTCCCCCTTAGAGTCTTAAGCCCAATCACCCCAAAGTCCAACAACCCGAAAGTCTCTGGTCAGTGCCACCCCAGAATTGAAAAGTTTATCTGCAGAGTTCTACTCCCCCAGCCTGAGTGGAAATGGGCGGGGAAGTCCATACAAGGTGTTAAGGGGCACCTTTCGTGGGCCAGGGCCAACTGGTCCGCCTCTCCATGGACTTCTGCTGCAGCCTTAACCACGACCAGCTCCACTACACCAGCTGTGCTGCTCCTCCAGCCATCCCTGCAAACCGCTTCACTTCGCTCACTGTTTCATGGGTTGCTCCAACATGCTGCAAACTGCTCCGCTCTGCCAGGCACTTAGCAATAGGTCTTCAGGCTCCCCCACTAGTTAACACAGTACCCAGTGCAGAAACACCCCTCTTGGGCAGTAGAACCCTGCAGTCTGGCCCCCCAGACTCCAGAATCAGTTTCATAGCCTTCCTGTATCCCTAGTTGTTTAAACAAATTCCAAGGAGTCCACCTGGGCTAGATGGACCTTTGGTCTGACCCAATACGGTCATTCTTATATTCTTATGTAAGGGCAACCCAGGATCTACCCTGCCCCTTCCCCAAAGCCCTACCCTGCTCACTCCATCCTCCCCTCTCTCAGATGTGGTGAGGAGACCACATCTGTACTCACTATTCAAGATGTGGGTGTACCATGGATTTATATAAGGGCAATAAGATATTCTCCATCTTATTCTCTATCCCTTTTTAAATTATTCCTAATATGCTGTTGCCGTGTTGACTACTGCTGTACACTGCGTGGACATCTTCAGAGAACTTTCCACGATGACTTCAAGATCTCTTTCCTGATCAGTTGCAGCTAAATTAGCCCGTATCATATTGTATGTATAGTTGAGGTTATTAAACCCCTTAAATTCAAAAAGTGATGTTGGGTGTTAAAAGATTGGAGACCTCTGATCTACACTATAGTGATATAACTGCTAAAGACCCTTCCACTAGACAGCTCATGTGAGAATGGGATCGGAAGCCCTTCGCCTCTACTGGCTGCTGGGTGTATCCCGCCCAGTCAATGAGCATGGGCGGCAGGTATCAAAGGCCAGAGCAGGCTAAGTCTTCCCTAACCCAGGCCGTGGCCCTGCCTATGCTCCACTCTGAGGCCCTGCTCCCTCCCCCTCTCCTCTGAAACTGGCAGAGGCTCAGCTCCAGCCAGCAGCCTGGAGCACGGTCCCATCAGAGGCCAAGGACTGGCAGTCCTGGGTGACCGGGCCAGCAGTCCAACTCAGCACTGGGACCGGCCATTGTAGCTGAGGTCAGCCAGCCAGTGGCTCAGGGCAGATGGGGTGGGTGGGCCAGGACTTCTCCAGTGGAAAGGAGGGGCTTGGGGTTCCTCCGGCCATGTGGGGCCATAAGCGGAAGGGGTCCATGGGTTAGTCTCCTCGGTGGGGGAGGGTCACCCTCCAGCCCATGTTATCAAGGGCAGAGTTTGCAGCATCCGCACCCACAATTGGGGCCACATTTTCAGAACTACTCAGCACCCAACATGCACTCAATGTGTTCATCGTCATCAAAGCTAATCCCCAAGGGACACAACCTCCTCACAGATGGAGGACCTCTTGGACTGAGCTCTTCTAAAAATCTGGCAATGAGTGTCACCTTGAGAAGAAAGCTCTTTTGAAAATCTGTCCCTGGAATGATCAAATGTCATAGCCGACTATTGGCTTGTTAGTGGCTAACATGAAATGAGGTGGGGATGGAATCTTGGTCCATTTCCTCAGTGAAGCAGTGTCACTGGCACAGCTAGTTGGGACTTTTCCGTTGAAATGTCATTTTCTGATAGAAAATGCAATTTCCACAAAGATCCCTCAGGAAAATCTAAACAGAAGTTTTTATGTGGGGTTGGGTCGATCAAAAGTGAAACATTTCTGTTTGGTGTCAGATCAACTTTAATCTGCATCCACCTCATTCTCCGATATGGGCTGGCCTCTTTGGCAGGACTACTTCTCCCATGATACACCACCATCTCCTCTGGGATGAACCAAACTGGTGCATCATGGGAGTTGCCATGGCAATAATGTGTTGACAGCCTCAGCAGAGAGGCAAAGAGTCAGTAGGGCACTGAGTCTCAGAGGTTCTGAGTACTCGTGGCTCTAACCCATGCCTATGCAGCAGCAGGTGCTCAGCAACTCAGGACATCAGGTGGATCAGGTACAAATCTCCCCTCTGGGTCAGAGTTTTGGCATTTTGCCATTTTGGCAAGGTATTGGTCCTGATGATTCCCCTGCTCTTCCTACTTTGTGGCCTTCTGTCTCCAGAGCTGTCTGTCTGGCATTAAATCCAATCTCAAAGAGCCTCAAACACAAGGAAGCAAACACTGAATTTCTAGCTGGTTTCTTCCTTGTTGATTCTTTAAGTGTCGTATAAAACAGGCAGTGCCTTTTGAAGGGCAGCTACAGCCATTTGACTGCAATTCTCTCGCTGGAGAGTGGCAGTGAAACTAAGAGATCCACCCTGATTTCTGGCACCTTGCCCAGTGCTCCATGATGACATTACAAAGATGTGACAAGGTGTGACACAGACATCTCGCTGTGACCCATCACAGTCCCAAGGGCGAAAGCGTGGCAGACACCACTAACAAACTAGACCATTCCTCCTCACACCTGGTGCACTGCCATTAACTGCAGTGGAGTCACACCAGAGATCAAATTCAAAATAGCAGGAAGCAAATTATGGAGATATACCTATCTCACAGAACTGGAAGGGACCCTGAAAAGCCATTGAGTCCAGCCCCCTGCCTTCACTAGCAGGACCAAGTACTTATTTTGCCCCAGATCCCTAAGTGGCTCCCTCAAGGATTGAACTCACAACTCTGGGTTTAGCAGGCCAATGCTCAAAATACAGAGCTATCCCTCCCCCCTTAAGCAACCTGAGGCAGCAGAAGGGAGGGAGAAATTAAAAGCCCAACCTGGCAATTCAGATGCCTATTGATGGATCAGCTGCAATGCCTAAGGAATCGGATTTCCTACAGCCTGCTAGAGAGCACTGATTTCACTACAGGAGATTCTCACCTAGGGAAACAAGCTCAGTCAGCATAAATGCTTCACTTCAGTGGTTGCTCAGGGCTACTCTTGGGATGAAACCAACCAAAGAAAATATATGCTGAACAGCAGGAAAAACTTCGAAATGGTGAGCAAGATCCAGAGGGTGAAATTCTCCCTCCACGTCAATACCCATGCACAACTGCGGCAGCACACAGGGGCTCTGAACAGCTAGCTGATAGCTGGGGGGGAATTTCTCCAGTGCTATAAGCACAGCATGAGTGACACTACGCTAACCTCCAGCACTGGGGCATGCCTGAGTGTATGCTGGGAGTCCCTGCAGCTAGGGGGAATGTTGGCAGCTCTGGGCTGCGGAAACCCCATTGCTTGGAGTTTAAAACACCTGGCTGGACAAATACTCTAGCAACTGTCCCACATGGGCCTTCTTGGTGATGGGCTGGGAGGCCTGAAAGGTCTTTCCCGTTGCTAACTCCTAAGGTTTGTCTTTGGGAATCATAGAAGCCCTAACAAATCTAAAAACCCCTGGCCCATTTGTATATCACCTGCCCAGGGATATTACTGGCTCAGCAGGTTGAGTTAACAGGTCAAATCCAGACCTGAGCTACAAAGCTGGAGAAAATTATCTTTTGGGGGATGCATGGCACAACCTTCAGCCCCCAAATATCTGGGAGGAGTTGGGTATGGCCATTCCACATAATCTACCCAGGCCCTTCTGCATTAGCACTCAGAAGGGAGGGGAACCTGCACCTCAACAGGTCAGGGGGAGAGGGGATTCCAGCTCTATACTGTGCTCCTTTCTCCCCTTGCAAGCAGGGTTCCTGCTCCATGGAATCTGAAGCGCTGTTAACTTCTGGTGACTCACCGTGCTGTGGAAAGCACCAGTCAGCTGCAGCCTAGCAGTGCCAGTCCTATGCAGACGCAGAGCCCAGGGGCCAGAGAAGGGTCCCAGAACCAGCCTGTAGAGGATTTCTGTTTATGATCCTTACTTCCAATGCACCTTTCTGCATGGGTCTCTGAGGATTTGTGGGTGCGGAACCCCCACCTCCCAAGGGAAGCATCCTAGGAACTGAGATGGGAGGGAATTTGGAATTTCCAGTGTCATTGGAAATTTTGCAATTTTGCAATTTGTTTCAGCTCCAAGTCAGAACACAACCAAAGATTTCAAAACTTCTCATGAAATGCCATTTTCAAAAATATTTAGTTTGGGGTCAGTTAGAATGTTTCATTTTGATTCTGACTTTTTGCTATTTTATAATGTATAATGGAATATAAAATTTAAAAATTGAAAAGTAATTTCAAAGCAAACAAAATCAAAAGCATTCTATTCTGGATTTTTTTTTTTCTAAAAAAAAAAAACTTTATCTAAATCAACCTTCCCTGTGGAAAGTTTCAAGGTGAACAAAATGGCATTTTTCCATAGAAAAAATGTTCAGTTGGAAAGTCTGCAACCAGCTCAACCAAGGAAACTCTGGAGTGACCTCTGCATTCCTGCTTAGGAAGAAATTTGGCCCCATGATTGTTTTAATGGGGGCAGAATGGAAACAGTATTTTATTTCTGGAATAAATCAAAACCCATTGGAGATGCGTTTGGAAGACACTGCACAGCCATTTGAACTAGTTGTCATCCAAACAGTACCGCTGATAGAGCCTCACCTCGCCAATCTCAAAACACTTTACAAAGCTAGGCCAGTACCACAGATGGGGAAACTGAGGCACAGAGAAGGCAAATGACTTACCCAAAGTGCTAGGACAAGCTATTGGCAGAAATAAGATGACGTTTCCTAGGCCTGGTCTACACTATGGGTTAGGTCGAATTTAGCCGTGTTAGGTTGATTTAAAAATGAATGTGTCCACACAACCAACCCTGTGCTGTCGACGTAAAGGGCTCTTAAAATAGACTTCTGTACTCCTCCCCAATGAGGGTAGTAGCGCTAAAATCAACCTTGCTGCGTCGAATCTGGGGTAGTGCGGATGCAAATTTACAGTATTGGCCGCCGGAAGCTATCCCAGAGTGCTCCATTGTGGCCACTCTGGACAGCACTTTGAACTCCGATGCACTAGCCAGGTACACAGGAAAAGCCCTGGGAACTTTTTAATTTCATTTCCTGTTTGGTCAGCATGGTGAACTCTGCAGCACTGGTGACCATGCAGTCCCTCCAGAATCGCAGAGCATAGAATGTTTCTACAGTCTCCTTATCACCTCTGTCCCTGAGGTTATCACAGATTAGAAGGCAAAAGACCACATTTGCGATGACATGTTTTCCAAGCTCATGCAGTCCTCCCGCACTGATAGGACACAGCTTAACGCATAGAGGCATTCAGTGGCAGAGGCCAGGAAAGAATTAAGTGAGCGCAAAGAACAGAGGCAGGATACGATACTGAGGCTAATGGGGGAACAAACAGACATGATGAAGCATCTGCTGAGGGAGCAAATGGACATGACGAAGCATCTGTTGGGGCTGCAGGAAAGCCAAGAAGAGCACAGACCCCTGCTGCATGCGCTGTATAACCGCCTATCCTCCTCCCTATGTTCCATAGCCTCCGTACCCAGACGCCCAAGAACGCGGGGAGAGGAGGCTCCAGGCACCCAGCCACTCCACTCCAGAGGATGGCCCAAGCAACACACGGCTGTCATTCAAACAGTTTGATTTTTAGTGTGGCTACAATAAGCAATGTGGCCTTGTCCTTCCTTCCTCCCCCACCCCACCTGGGCTACCTTGTCCGTTATCTAAATTTTTTTTGTAATTAATAAAGAATGCATGGTTTCAAAACAATAGTTACTTTATTTTGAAGGGGGGAGGGTGGTTGGCTTGCAAGGAATTAAAATCAGCAAAGGAGAAACACACACAACTGTCACACTGAAGCCTGGCCCATCATGAAACTGGTTTTCAAAGCCTCTCTGATGCACAGCATGCCTTGCTATGCTCTTCAAATCACCCTGATGTCTGGCTGCTCAAAATCGGATGCCAGGTGATTTGCCTCAACCTCCCACCCCATCATAAACATCTCCCTCTTACTCTCCCAGAGATATTATGGAGCACACAGCAAGCAGAAATAACAATGGAATGTTGGTTGCACTGAGGTCTGACCAACAGCACCAGTGAGCTTTTAAACATCCAAAGGAACATTCTACCATCATTCTGCACTTGCTCAGCCTATAGTTGAACTGCTCCTTACTACTGTCCAGGCTTCATGAGCCATGGGATCAAGGGATAGGCTGGGTAGGTGTGACCACATGGTGCTGCCCTCTGGGAGAGCAGCCTGAGGCAGAAGTCTCCAGCTCGCATAATATTCCAGGCAGGACTGAATCTCCATGAGACAAAACTTAAAGAAGAGAATGACCTGGAGTCTCTGGCTCCCATTCAGTTCTCTAAGAGGAGGAGGGCCATGTCTGTCCAGGAGCCCCTGAACGACCTCACTGAGGAGGATTCCAAGGAGTCCTCCCAGAGCAGCAGTACCACGTCTGCCAGCAGCACCCAGGAGGACCAGAACAGATCCCCCAAGCTCGTCACTGGGAGGAGAGCTGAGTTGGAGAAGAGCAGAGTTGCAGCGGAAGCGGTGGAGCCGTACATCATGCCCTGGAGGTTGCTAGGAGACAGGCAGGGAAGATGTTGCCAGAACCTCCGGCCAAGTTACATGTCCAACAAGGATGGGTACCAGTCCCACTGCACCGTCTGCTGCGAAGGCAAGAGCTGCTGCTGTGTAGCAAAGCCAGCTGCTGCAGGTGCTTCTGTGTTGAATGCTTGGAGGTCCTGGTAGGGCAAGGTATCTCAGCCAAGGCAAAAGAGCAAGAGCCCTGGAGCTGTTACATGTGTCAACCACAGAAGTGCTTTGGGGTGTTACAGCGCCAACCGGACTGGAATGTACAGCTGCAAGACTTCCTCCCCAGCGACTAAAGACAGGAACGTGATGCACTTAAAATCTAAAAAGGCCCGCACATTTCCCAGAGTCACTATCCTTGATAACAGAACGTCAATGATTGCATTGGCTACTTGGCTCACAGCAGTCCCCACAGTAGACTTGCCTACAACAGCAGCGGTGACGGTGCGCTAAGTGGGCTCCATGCTTGCCGTGCTATGGTGTCTGCACAGGTAAGCCAGGAAAAAAGGCACAAAATGGTCTGCCGTTGCTTTCACGGAGGGAGGGGTGACTGATGACATGTACCCAAAACCACCCGCGACAATGTTTTTGCCCTATCAGGCATTGGGAGCTTAACCCAGAATTCCAATGGGTGGGGGAGACTGCGGGAACTATGGGATAGCTATGGAACAGCTACCAACAGTGCACCGCTCCGTAAGTTGACGCTAGCCACTGTACTGAGGACACACTCCATCGACTTAATGAGCTTAGTGGGGACATACGAAATCAACAATATAAATTCGCTTTCTAAAAATTGACTTCTGTAAAATCGACCTAATTTCGTAGTGTAGACATACCCCTAGACACTCAGACTCTTTGTACTGGCCACTAGCTAATGCGGCCTCCTTCTGCCTTTATTCCATAGGTGATTTGCCATGATTTCAGCTTTGAAGCATATCCCCAGTGTGATAACACCTAGATCTTACATAGCCCTTGTCATCAGTCAATCTCCAAGTGCTTTACAAAGCAGGTCAGCATCTTTATCCCGATCTTACAGATGAGGACACTAAGGCACAGAGAGGGGAAGTGACTCACCTGAGGTCATCCAGCAAGAGAACTAGAACCCATATGTCTGAGTCCCCATTCAGCGCTTTAGCTACTAGACCACACTGATGGAGCAATCCTCCTGCTTAAAACTGGCTTTGCCTACTGCACAGTTGGTTGCAGCTCCGCAGTTATGCTAGCAGCTGTAACCAGGGCAAATCCCCTAGCACAGAGAAGGGCTGAGGCTGCCTTCCCGGGGAAGCATTGAGTTCCTTTAGAAGTGCCTGCACAGCTCCCGTGTCCTCCTGCCAAGTAAAGTCTGTGAGTGTGCGATGGAACTTGGCTGGCCCTAAGCCAAGCTCTCCTGCATTCTGAGCAGGGGCATCAGCAGCCCTTCCTAGAAAAGAACAAAGTGTCTGGGGTGGAGGGGGGAGGCTATAAAAATCAGGAGCTCCCTGACAACTGTTGTCCCACTTGCAGAGTCAACACCAAGAGGTTCAGGCTGTGACTCCAAGCACAGAGGACAGGTGCCTTGCTGCTAGACTCACAGCATGGATCAAGAGGCTATTTACTATAACTCTTGTGCCACACCTAAGCAGTGAGACAATGGAGCTGTGTTCATAGAGGCCACAGAGAAGACTGCTGTCAAAGGGTGGGTGGGGCCATTCTGAGGTTCACCCACTTTTATACTGGCGGACTTCACATGCAGACACCTACTGACGCAGCAGGGCCCTAACACAGCACCTTTTCACACACACACACACACACACACACACACACACACACACACACACACACACACACACACACAGACACACACACACACACCCAAAC
>NC_133776.1:60201406-60211737 GCF_003597395.2 Chelonoidis abingdonii
CACACACACACACACACACACACACACACACACACACACACACACACACACACACACACACACACACACACACAACCGGGCCATTAAAAGTCCAGTCGGTGGCCCACTGGGGATAAGGCAGGTTCCTTACCTGCCCTGGCTCCGCGCAGCTCCCAGAAGCAGCCAGCACGTCCTTAGTTGCAGGAGGCCCCTAGGCACAGGGACGGCCAGGGAATCTCTGCAATCCGGCCCCGCCTCAAGCACTGGCTCTGCAGCTCCCAATGGCTGGGAACTGTGGCCAGTGGGAGCTGTAGGGGTGGCGACTGTGGACGCGGGTGGCGCGCACTGTGCAGAGCCACCTTGCCACACCTCCACCTAGGGGCCAGACATTCCGGTCACTTCTGGGAGCAGCGCAGAGCCAGGGCAGGCAGGGAGCCTGCCTTAGCCCTACTGTGCCGGTGACTGGGATCCGCCTGAGGTAAGTGGCACCCAGCCAGAGCCCACACCCCAAAACCCCTTTCCCAGGTCGGAACCCCTTCCCACACCCAAACTCCCTCCCAGAGCCTGCACTCCGTCCTGCTCCCCAACCCCCTGCCCAAGCCCTGAGTCCCCAGCCCAGGGCCAAATTCAAACCCCTCGGCCCCAGCCCAGGGCCCCTCCTGCACCCCAAACCCCTCATCCCCAGCCGGAGCCCGCACCCTCTCCTGCAACCCAACCCCCTGCCCCAGCCCAGAGCCCCCTCCCACACCTTGCACCCCTAATTTCTCACCCTACCCCGGAGCTTGCACCCCCAGCTGGAGTCCTCATCCCTTTGGGAAGTGCTTTGAACCCATGAATGGGAGACACTAGAAGTGCAAAGCCTTAGCTATTATTTATATTTTTATCTTGTTCAGCATCCTACAGACTCACCACCTCCCTGGTCTCCCTTTGCTTTGACGTGCAACCTACAAATCAAGCAGCTAATCATCTTAGCAACAGAGCCTTGCAAATACCATATAGTCCTTCAGATTCGCTAGTCATTCAGTTACCCGTGCTTGTAGGTGTATTTCCAACTCTCCTGCAGTGAGTCAGCTGCACTCCTTGAGTCATATCAGCACTAATGAAGCAATGACAGACTCAGATCCTTACTTTGGTTGGCAGGTCTCCATGGAGAGATGGCTCAAGATGCCTTCAATTTGCGGCACAGGTGGTGCAGCCTCAGTCCCATCCAAACAGCTTCCAAGTCAGAAAAATTCCCTTTGGCTAAAAAGTCCCTTCCAGGAAGTGACTGCAGCTCAATTCACCTCCTCGCACAAACGGGCAATGAAAGTATGGCACTGACTTTTGACCCCTTAATTGGCACTGTTATGGCTTGGAGAATGGAAGCTGATTCAGCCAGGGTACACTGAGAATTCTGCCGGCTGGAATACTCACCCCCTGCCCCTTGAGGCCTCTCTACAAGGTGAAAAACCTGATATTTTTAAAAATTCAAACCCAAACCTGGTGTTTAAAATAGCTCCTGCCCTGCAGTCACCTCCCTTTGTGGCAACAGGATGGGGCTAGTGACCGTAAAACTGCCCTAAATGCAGAGTCGGTTCTATATCAATACTCTTCGGCCAGCTCCTCCGCCATGGTATGGGCTGTGCTCCACTGCACTCCTACCCACTTGTGGAGCACTACAGACTGCACTGGTTCAGCCCCTGGCCAGGGCCGGTGTCAGAGAGGCAGCTTGCAGCAATTGTTGCCACCTGCTGCCATGCTCAGCTGTGGGGAGCTCTGCAAAGCCGCAGCTGAGGACTGAGCCAACAATGGGAAGTCGCTCTGCCAAACGCAGGGGGAACAAACAAATCCCCCCATTTTTTCCCTTTCATGAATGGGGGTGGGGAGAAGGTTAGCGGCCCCGTGGGCAATGAGAATGGAAGAAATAGGTACTCCAGGGCATGGTCTGAACTTCCTCTAACACCCTCATAAAAGCAGCTGGGCTTTTGTTACTGACAGCTCCCAGCTCAGCTCCTCAGCCCTGGAGAGGGACCTGGGCAAGAAAGCAGCACGTGTTATTGTTAGCACACATGCCCATCAGCCTGGGTCTGGGTATACACCCATCATCTCCCACCCAGACCCCAGTGCCACATACATGCATTCACACACCAACCACCTCCCTGCCCAGAACCCGTGCCACATACGTGCATTCTCATACACATACCACTTCCCTGCCCAGACACGTATGCCACATACACGCATTCACAGCCATTGCCTCCCTGCCAAGACACACATGCAACATATGTGCATTCACACACCCACTACCTCCTGCACAAACACACATGCCCACACACCCATCACCTCCCCATCTGGACATGCATGCTCACATATGTGCATTCACACACACACCACCTCTCCACCCAGACACACATGAGCACATATGTACATTCATACACCCACCACCTCCCCACCCAGACATGCATACCCACATATGTGCATTTACACACCCACTGCCTCCTGCACAAACACACATGGCCACAGATGTACACTAAGCAGGCTTATTTGGCTATGTATCTGTCAACATTTTCATGGGAATTTGACTTTTTTTTTGCCAACCCATTCCCCTATCCTTAAATGCTAGCAGTGGGTGGTGGGGGCGGGTCGGGAGAGATGTGGATCACCATATCAGACTGGCAACTGCTCCATTTACTGTCCCAGCATCACAAATGTTAGAGATGGAAGCAGCCTCATGGGGCACCTAGTCATCTAGTCAAAGATACTTCACTTGCCCACAGAACTTCTGTGAGGATTACACCATCGAAAATTAAAAGCACAACGTAAATGCTATTATCATCATCTGATTCACTTAAGGACCAGGCCTGGACTGTCCCTACAAGCTACTCTCTGGTTTTAAATGACTCAAGAGACTGAGGCTTCCACGACTTTCCTTAGGAGGTAATCCCCCAGCTCACAGATCTCACATTGGCAGGAAGAAAGGCCTTTTCTCAACACCCTCCTAGTCTATGCAAGGCAGGTCAGTGGGGTCAGGCTCTAGCTATAAGCTACACAACATTTCAAGGGCTAGCACTTCTGTCTGAAATGGTGAGCCGATTGCCCGCAGGAGGCAGAGAGCAATGCATAATGATGTGCAATACAGAGTTTTACACCTGGCTTCTGCATTGGTCATGGCTAGAGACACCTGGCCCATTGGTCAGCTCCACCATGGCCATTCCAAAGGTCTGTGCTAATGCTTGAGAAACTAATGGCCACTCATTGGCCCCAAAGGCACATGCCCTGGATTGGCTCCCACAGAGAAGTCTGAGGCACATGCAGAAGGCACAGACTTCCCCTTCCCCCGTCCCAGTCTGGCTAGCAGTGGAAGAGATTTCTCTCAGCCCTTCTGCAGAGATACCCTCCGGAGGAATAAACATTTCAGCCCTGAGAAGGAGCTAAATATAGTCTCTGCCTGTGGACATGTAGGTGAGAAACAGAAAGAAGAGACCTCCATGCTCCTGTGCAGCCGTAGGAGTGTATTTTGTGAGTACCTGCCTCTATGTGTGGTAAGCCTGTATGTCTGGGGTCCAGTGTACATCAGGGTGCCTATGTTAATGTGGATCTGTGGGATCTGTAGGAAAGGAAGATGGGGTATCTGGGAGTCGTGTGTATGTGTGAGAAAGAGAGTGTGTGAATGTAGGAGCTGTGTGTGTGTGTGTGTGTGCACGCACACACATGCACACTAGTGAGGTAGTGTGTGTGTGTGCACGCGCGTGCGCATGTACATACCCAGAGACCGCTGTGTGTGTGTGTTTTACCTGGAATGGGGAACTGTGAGTGAGTATATATGTGTACCTAGGAGCTGTGTGTGCGTGGGTATGAGAGAGACAGAAATAAATATTCACCTCCCTAATCTGTCCATGTCAGATGGTGACATTATACCAGTATCCAAACCTTGCTCTCTGGCGCTGTCAACCAACGCTGCTCTCCTCCTGCACACAGCTACGCTCCCGGGACTGGGTCTGCCTCCCTATTCATGGTTTCTGAGCAAGTGAGTCAAAGGCAGGACGAGTTGCAAGCTGGAGCCTGGGAAAGCTGCACTTGCTATCCCAGCCCAGGGAAGCCGCCAGCTCAAACCAAAGTATCAATAGACCAATGGCATGGCTGCATGCAAATGAGCAGCTCCTGCCTTTCCTGTCATGCAGGTGAATGAGGAAGTGAGTCAGGGAAGCTGCAGGTGGACTTGGTTTGTGTGCTTAGCAGAGATAAAAATAGATCATGGGAGGAAAGGAAACATAAGCTGGGGGATGAGACAGCCCAGCAGCCACTGCTCCAATAAGAGTGGGCAGAGAATCCGAGCCAACCACTCCTTACACCATGCAGATTCACTGGCCTGATGCATCTTAGTCTAGGTGTGAAACCCTCCCTTCACCTCAGCAGTGCCAGAAAAACACAGCCAACAACCAACTAAAGGCCCATCTGTATCAATGAACAATACTTGGCACTTTGAAACCATTTTGATCCAAGGATGAGCAAGTCCTGTTTCAACTGCAGCAAATTAAAGGGTAGTTTTACTCGGAATCTAAAAAATTCAGATTGGGGGCAGGGCCCTCTGTATTAAAGCAATTTCGCAACCACAAACTCACAATTTATTTTCCAATTGTCGCAGAATCTAAGCTCTTTGTCTAAAAATCTTCTGCTCTCCATTATACCTGTATAAATCAGGAGTAATCCACTGCAATCCACGGGTTTGCACTGCAGTCGCTCAAAGTTGCTAGATCTCCGGCCCCTATGGTTGCAAAGATAATCTTCAGATGTAGTGCTACCTGGCTGAGTCTGCACACAGTCCGAAACAACAGCTCCGAAAGGTCTGCTGCTATTCATCTCCTGAGCTGGCCTAGCAACTGGAATTTAGTAACCAATTCTCAGGGTGACCTCAACTCCCTCTCCTACAGCTGATTGGTCTCTGTGGGGCTCAGAAGAGTAAAAAGCCTGACACACACGCACAGGACTCTGCTGTGTGCCTGTTCTACACAGTCCTTCCTTCCTTCGGAGCAGAACCACATCAAAAGACTCATAACTCCACCTGTGAGAAAGGTCAGAGACCTGCCAGGATCACTTCCTTTGTAACTGGACACAGCCACCTCTGGGGTAGAGCACAGCAACCGTTTAACAGCAAAGCTACATCACAGTTTCGCAGTGGAAGTGAAGGCAGATAATGTACCTAATTGAAACTTCAGAGAAAACATGGTAAGGTGAGTTGGAAGGTGGCCAGAATATATCATCTACATATCATCTATATTCCTTACAGGAGTGGCCAAGTGTGCTTTGTTTTATGGTTCATTTCAAAGTAGGCACCCCGAGCAGCCCAGCACCCCAGGTGGAGGCATCCGTCATTACTGACACCGAGGAAAGAGCACCCTCCCATGACTTCTAAACAGAGCTACTCAGAACTTCTCCAAGGGAACAGTTTTAACACTAGAAAATTCCAATTTGGTTAAATTGAAATGTTCCATCAAAGTGTTTGAGGGAAACCTGCCTGGTTTCCTGCAAACACACCCACTCATCTCGCTCCCCAAGTCCTCAGCTCTCCAGAATGCCAGGTAGCCAGCTGGCTGGTTCCTCTGCTTCCCACTCCCCAGCTCCCCTAGCTATATGATGCCAAGCAGCTGGTCATCAAGCACTCAATGTCCTCAATCTCCTGGTGTCCAGCTCCCCAGGCTGCTCAACCACCAAACCAGCTGGCTCCTCAGGGTCCAGGCACTCCAGGCAGCTTGACTGCCAGACTGCCCGAAAACCTGGGCAGCTGCTTGCTCATATAGCCAACTGCCCCAGGAGCATGCCAAAACACTGCATTTGGGGGTTTTTGAAATAGAGTTTGTTGAGATTTAGTTCCTGCCAAAAGAAATCAGGGGTTTTGGCTTTTCAGCACAATTCAGGATAGTATTCCAGAGAACATGCATCCATGCTAATGACAGGTTCTGCTCAATAACGATCCAAAGCTGTACAGACCGATCCATGTTCACTTGCATCATCTCAGTCAGATGCCACCAGCAGAAGGTTGATTTTCTTTTTTGGTGCTTCGGATTCTGTAGTTTCCGCATTGGAGTGTTGCTCTTTTAAGACTTCTGAAAGCATGCTCCATGCCTCATCCCTCTCAGATTTTGGAAGGCAATTCAGAGTCTTAAATCTTGGGACAAGTGCTGTAGCTATCTTTACAAATCTCACATTGGTACCTTCTTTGTGTTTTGTCACATCTGCTGTGAAAGGGGTCTTAAAATGAACAACAACATGTGTTGGGTCATCGTCCAAGACTGCCGTAACATGAAATATATGGCAGAATGCGGGTCATACAGACCTGGAGACATATAATTTTCCCCCAAGGAGTTCAGTCGCTAATTTAATTAACGCATATTTTTTTAACAAGCATCATCAGCATGGAAGCATGTCTCTGGAATGATGGTCAAAGCATGAAGAGGAATATGAATCTTTAGCGCATCTAGCACGTAAATATCTTGCAATGCCAGCTACAACATTGCCATGCAAAAGCCTGTTCTCACTTTCAGGTGACATTGTAATTAAGAAGTGGGCGGCATTATCTTCCATAAATGTAAAAAAACTTGTTTCTCTTAGCGATTGGCTGAACAAGAGGTAGGACTGAGTGGACTTGTAAACTCTGAAGTTTTACATTGTTTTGAGTGCAGTTCTGTAACAAAAAAACCTTACATTTGTAAGTTGCACTTTCATGATAAAGAGATTGCACTACAGTACTTGTATGAGTTGAACTGAAAAATACCATTTCTTTTATCATTTTTACAGCGCAAATATTTGTAATAAAAAATATAAAGTGAGCACTGTACACTTTGTATTCTGTGTTGTAACAGAAATTGATATATTTGAAAATGAAGAAAAACATCCAAAATATTTAATAAATTTCAATTGGTATTCTATTGTTTAACAGTGCGATTGTGATTAATTTTTTTAATCTCGATTAATTTTTTTTAGTTAATCGCATGAATTAACTGCAATTAATCAAAAGCCCTAGTTAAAACCCCTTCCCAAGTGATACAAGCTAAGCCGAAAACAGGCCACGCCGATACCGGAACAAGTGTCCCTACAGGTGATATAGTGGTAGAACTACATTGGTTTAAATTTATACCATGGTTCATACCAAAAAGACATTCTTATCCAGACAAGGCTGGAGTAGTTCTAAACCAGGGGTTCTCAAACTGGGGGTCAGGACACCTCAGGGGGTCGCGAGGTTATTACGTGGGGGGTCACAAACGATCAGCCTCCACCCCAAACCCTACATTGCCTCCACCATTTATAATGGCGTTAAATATATTAAAAAGTGTTCTTAATTTATAAGGGGGGGTCACACATAAAGACTTGCTATGTGAAAGGGGTCACCAGTACAAAAGTTTGAGAACCACAGTTCTAAACCCTAGATCACTAGCAGTAAACAGAGGTTGTTTAACTCAAGCAACAAGGGGCCTGAGGTTTTGGTGTGGGAGGCCTTGAGAACTCTCCTCATTGCTGCATATGCAGAGCATTACTGGTGACTCTGCTGTCTGAGCCTACAGATTCATTCCAATTTTCTTTGGTCCCTGATACCCAGGGTGTGTCTACACTGCAATCTGAGATGTGACTGTAGCGTGGCTAAAAATAGCAGTGTGGCTGCAGTAGCATAGCTGTGCAAGGACATACTCGAATTGCTAGCCCAGCCAAGCCAAGAAGGGCACATTGTCACCATCAGGTGGCTACCTAACAATGCTGCCTGTTTGCAACCATCTTGCAGCACCTTGCAGGCAGCTGAGGAATCGCTAAACCCCACTAGGCTGGATGCAGCTTCCGCAGTCACCATGCCCTAGTGCAGCAGCCCTGGTGTGGTCTTTGCCATCACTGTCTATGGGAGGTCTGCACGCTTGCTCGATTCTCCAGCTGGCTTGATTTCCACACCGCGTCAAAGACTTGGCAGGGATGCTGCTGCACTGCCCTGGAGGGATCTCCTGCCGCATCCACAGGCCAGGTCTTTGGAGCAAGCCCCCAAAGAATCAGTCCTGGTCTGACACCAGACTCAGCACTTGCTGGGATGGGAGATTTGGGAGGGGCTGGTCCATTCTGTGCAGACAGACCAATGGGACGATGAGTTTGATAACACCCCCATTCCCTGGGTGAATGGGATCCAATCCACTAACTGCCTAGGTGACCAGCCATCTCCCATTCCCAGAGGCAGCCCTGTCTGAGTCCACTGTCAGCCGTAAGGCTGCTCCCACCCTGACGGACAGTCTGTGGACATGCACATTAGTGCCATTATCCCTCTTAGGTAGCAGCAGCCTGCTCCTTGCCCCATGCTGGCACTCAGATCTCAGAGGGCTCTGCAAGACGATTCAATTCCATGTCCCATAATTGGGAGCCGTGCAAAGCACGCCTAGAAAACAAGTACAAGAACAAGGTTCCTAGAGGGAGAGGAACCGCTCCAGGGCATCATGACCGGTCATCAGCGCCTCCTCCTGGCTACATTCAGACTTGCCTAGATGCTTGGGGCCATGTTCGCATGCACCCACAGAGCCAGTAGAGCCCATGCAGCGGCAGTACTATCTCCCATGGCTCATTGCTCCATCCATGATCCCCCAGCCCCGCCCTGGAGATTCGAAGGGACTGATCCGAAAATCAACGTTCATCGTGACAAAGCAAGTCGCCTCCTTCACTTTCTGTTTGAACCCAACAGAAGTGAAACTTCCTTCTGCACACTGAATGCTCCCTAGCCACTTCTGCTTTCCTCGAGGTTCCAGGGGCCCGCGATCCAGCACCACAGAGAATTCACAGCCAGCTGCCCTGACCACGCACGCGTTCAGAGAGAGCTATTTCTGTTACAGAGTATTTTGGGGGTAGGAAAGGGAAAGTCCTGCCTGAACCGTCCAATTCACCAAGTTCAAAGGTTACATGAGGAGCATTAGCACCCTCTAGCTACTCAGAACAGCAGGTGCAGACTGTTTTCATTTGCAAGCCCTAAAAGGGAGTTACAAGCAATGAACATGGAGGCAATCATTCAAATCTCCCCCAGGCTAACTGAGGATGGTCTTGTGGTTACAGCAGGAGGCTGATGGCCAGGACTCCTAGATTCAATGCCCAGCCATGACCCCAACTACTTGTGTGACCTTAAACAAGCCTCTTCTGCCCAGTTTGTTCAAAGTTTGCAATGTAGGTGGAGCTCCTCAGAGGGAGGATGCTAGAGAAGCACAAAGGACTGTGGCCATGATAAACACTTGTTCATTTCAGACCAGCTGGCTTAAGGGACTGCAGGAGGAGGCCAAATCTAGGTCTGTCCTCTGGATGCCTCTTGCAGCACAGACCATGTACCCCAAGGTAGACAAGGTTCTATTTTCTGGGCTCAGGCCCTGTGGAGATTTGCAAGGCTAGGGGATTCTTCAGCTGATTTCTCTCTGTCTCAGCCCGTTGTGTTCACTGAACTCCATGTGTAATGGGATGTCTACACTTTGTGCATGGCAGGGGGCAATATGATGACCATTTGGATGGGAGAGAAAGAAGTGTGTGCACAAATCTCACACCGAGAGCTAGAGCCCAGGCGGATCATAATGGACTTTTTTTAAGACATTAAAACACTGTAAAAGCTCCTTCTCCCACCGGGAAGGCCCTGTAGCTACAGCAGTGAGCTAGATTGTTAAAAATTTCTGTTATGCTTAACACAGGAGCATGGGCAGCTGATGGTATCAGCAGAAGCAGACAGACAGGCAGTGCACAAGTACAAGGTGTGTGGCTACTGAGAAAGTAATCTAGAAGCCAGAGAGAGATCATAAGTCACCAGCATTTTAGTAAGTCACGGTTGCATGCAGGGCAGGTGCAACCTATTAGGCAACCGGGCGCTAGCATTTGGGGGGCTGCATTTTCTTCAGCGGGGACCGGATCTTCGGCCACCCCCGTCGTCGGCATTTAGACAGAGGGAGCTGGGGCAAAAGGGCGCGGGGAGGGCCGCCTGCAGCAAGTAGGGCAGGGGGGCAGCACGCAGGGGAGCTGCCCGCCCCAGCTCACCTCTGCTCCACCTCCTCCCCTGAGCACCCCGCCCCGCTCTGCTTCTCTCTCTCCCAGGCTTGCAATGCCAAACAGCTAATTGGTGCCGCAAGCCTGGGAGGCGGGAGAAGTTAAGCAGCGACAGCGTGCTCGGGGAGGAGGAGGAGCAGAGGTGAGCTGGGGTGGGGAGCTGCCGCACAGCTGCTCCACGGGCCGAGGGGAGCTGCCATGGGGGAGGCACCTCAGGGCGGAGGAGGGGTGGGGAGCTGAGGCCGGGGAGGTTCCTCAGGGCGGGGAGGGGGAGCTGCCGCAGGGCTTGGGGAGGGGGCGGAGCAGAGGTGAGCTGGGATGGGGAACTGCCGCACGGC
>NC_133776.1:60215136-60222505 GCF_003597395.2 Chelonoidis abingdonii
CACCTTTGCAGAGGAGGGGCCCAGGCCATCAGTTGCTAGGAGACAGAGTGCCAGACATTTAGGTGCACTGGCCCTTTGCTCTGCAGCAATCACACACCCTTATCCCACCACCTAGATACTTAAGAACTGCCTAGGGGACACTGAGGCACCAACACAGTATTCAGAGCAAACATTAAGAACAGTCCCAGTTCGTCACAGCAGCCCAATAAAATGAAGACATCGGTACAGGACAGAGTCCTCTGCTCAGCTCCCTACCCCCACCAGACAGGACTCCACCTAGCACCTCCAGTACTACAGGGGTAGCTCCCATGGGCACTCACAGTTTTGCAGCAGCATCCACATCTGCTCTGCTCCCCTATGTGCCCAGTAGGCAATGGGCACCTTATAGCTGCTTTGGGCAGCTTCCAACTTGCTCCTTCTCAGTTGACTGTTTTCCTCACCCTATGGCTGTTGGAAGGCAACCTATAGAGGGCGGGATTTGCTCCTGACCACACACTCTCCTTTCACTGAAAGCGATGCCCACTTTTTCTCAAGTGCAGGTGAAAAGCAAGCAAGCTCCATGCTGCCCCTGACAGGAATACAAGGCAGCATCTTTCTGGATGTAACGGACACTGCTTTCAAAAGGTCTGGGTGTAAGACCTGCCTAGTACCCTTGGCAGCAGACTGGGGAGTCAGGACTCCCTGCTCTTCTGTAAATCTCCTGGAGGGATCAGTCCCTGGGAGATGGAGATATCATCCCTCCCTAGCTTCTGCGATTCCTCCTTAGGAAAAGCAAGTGGGGTCCCACTGGTCCTGTTAACTTCCTTAAAACACCTGGAGTTTTTAAGATCCTTTTTCCCCGCAAGTAGTTTATGTGTGAGAGAACAAAACCAAACCCACACACCAGAAGGAGCTGATCATATTTGCTGAACAGCTTCCCTGGCCAGCCAGCGAGACAGAACAAACGAGTGTCTCCTGCTTGGACGCATGGCAGGCCTAGTCCAAGGGCAGCCTGGTGGCTGGGAGAAGGTGCTGAGAGTGTATGCAGTTGGTACAGAAGGGACACACTGAGTGGTAATGAGCATGTGGCTAATACTCATGGCAAGGAGAGCTCATGTTAAGCAAATCTTAATAATCTCTAGCTGTCATGTGGCACTTCCACCAGTAGAGCTCAGAGCACTTTGCAAAGAAGGTGAGGATCAGTAGCCCCATTTACCATTGGGAAAATGGAGGCACAGCCAGGGGAAATGACTTTCCCATGGTTACCCAGCAGACCAGTGGCAGAACCAGGAGTAGAACCCAGGTCACCTGAGTCCAGTGCTCTACCCACTAGACCACACTGTCTCCAACACAAGTCCCTTTGTGCACAGTAAATGTACATGCACCTAACAGCACCACAGGCACAGCCTGCTCCACATTCAGTGCCCTGCTCTTGCTGTAATCCTTTGGATTCTCCAGCCACATCCAACAGCACACACACACACACACACACACACACACCATTAGCACTGGCACCCACAGCTGGGCCTAGCTGGGGGTTAGGACTCAGCCTGGGCTGCCAGCACGACATTACCAAAATGATGCTATTATTCCAACCCCAGCGGCCTGGCTATGCCTGACAGTCTGGACAAAAGTGCACAGACAGAAGCGGGGAGCTCCAGGCCAAATGCCAGCAGGGCTTCAAGCCAGCAGCATGATGAGATAACTTGCCACAGGGAATGGAAATCACCTTTCCCTGTGAAGTCTGTGTGGGGCCAATGCAACATGAGTAAAGAGGATCTCGGTCCAGCTCTTCGTCTCCTAACCACCACCTGATTTGCGGTCAGCGCCAGAGAGGCCCAGGGTGGGACAGATTGCAGAGAGTCCTGTCTTCTTCTCGCCCCACAGAGGGTCCCTCCAGGTTGAGGGGAAGCATGTCAGAAAGGCAGTGAGAGGAGACTGACCCTGCTCACACCTCGAGCTAGACCTGCGCTGTGAATGCACTAGGGCTGCACATCTCCTGGGCTAGTAAAATAGACGCTGCAGGCTGAGGGAGAGAGCCCAGGGAAGATACTGCAAGAGAAGGGGGATGCAGATCAGGACTCTTGGGTTTATTCCCAGTTCTGCTGTGATTCCCCACATAACTTTCAGCAATTTACTTGGATCTCTTTGGGTCTTGATCTATCCCTCTGGAAACCAGGGCTACTAATACCAAGCTACTTCCCAAGGGAGAGCAGGTTAAATCAATGTCAGCAGAGCAAGGTGCTGCACAGCATACTTGCAGACTGCTGTTAGACTATCCTGAGCTCACAGCCTGTAACCAAACACCCGCAGGCCACACAATGTGATGAGCCCAGAGTGCCCACTGCAATGTCAGAGTCTGCACCCAGATCCGCTGCTGAATTCCACAGCCAGCCAAACCAAACCCCCAGATCCAGACCCCACAACCCTGGGAGAGCAGCTGGTCATGCAGTGTGAGCTGGGCCTGGTCTCTCTACACCACGCTGGTTAGGGGGTGATTATTCACCGAACTACACACACCAGTACAATCCCTAGTGTGGGCCCAGTGCCTTACCCAGTAGAGCTAACTCCTCTTCCCTTAGGGGAACAGCAATACTAGTATAAGCACCTTTATACTAGTCTTATGCATCCACGCCAGGGGTCGGACACGTTAGCTATACCGGTAGGGTTAAGGCAGTACAGTTGGTGTAGACTGTACTGCCTTATTGTTATTCTCAGAGAAATGCCTGTTTGACGTCCTTGCTGTCACCTCCAGCTGGGTATTGTGTTGCCCATAGGCCACACCTACCACTGGCGTGCCAGCACACAGGAGTTCAACGGTCTTCAAAACCCAGGCAGGATCCTTGCCCCAGCTTCAGACCTGTAGCGAGTCTGAACTCCCGTTTACTGGCAGAGCTCTTTGGGCTCTGCACAGCACTTTTCATCCCAAACCACAATCTTTGTCGGGGAAGGGGATAAATCGAAGGACAGCCCCAGTGCCAGCCCGAGGGCCTGATCCTTGGGAGGATTAGAGAGAGCTGCAGGTACCGGACTGTAAGTGACATGGGCACGCAGCACTTCTGGGACTCTGCTTGAAACCTCTGACCTGTGCTACTTTCAGGGCATGGCCCCTGCACGACCCTGGTGGGGATCTGGAGTGGGCACAGGAGGCGGCCCGATTCTCAGTCAGCAGCTGGCACATGCCAGCAGAGGTTTCGCTGAAAGCACAAGGCATCACCAGCCACTGAACTGGCACTGGCTCAGGGCTCTGCTTGTTTGCCTGCCCTTGTTTCTATAAATACTCCTCTCTTCCGGATCGTGTCTTCGATCTGCTGTCTGAACACGGGGGCGGTGAGTACACACCACCTCACCACATCCCTCAGGGAGGGAGTGTTTACCTGCCTGCGCCTGCACAGCAGCTTTCACTCCTCACACACATCTCCCCCTCCTCCTGGCAGTGCAGACGCCAGGCCGGCAGGGACAGGGCACGATGCTTGCAGGATGCATGCTGCTCTTGCTCCCACACTCTGAGGTGTGCGCTCCACGGGGAGACCACCACAACCCCCCAGGGTTCAGGATGTCTCCCCTTTCACCCCACTGGGCCCCCTCAAGGACCCCTCCCATTTGGCTTAGAGAGGAGCCCTACAGTCGTTCCTGCTTCCTTCTCTTCCCCCACACACCAGCACTGTATGGCAGCGCAGGGGGAGACTGTGTACTGAGGTCAGGGCAGAGGCCCGAATCAGAGGGCATTCCAGGGGGTACATGTGATTGACTCACTCCTGCCTATGGTATGTCTACACGACAGCACCTATGCTGGCACACCTACCTCAGCGCAGCCCCTGAGTGCAGATGCAGGCCATCCAACAGAAGGAGCTTTTCGGTCGGAGTAGGAAACCACCCCCACAAGCAGCATTAGACCTCCCTGACCCCGCTGATGCATCTGCGTCTACACTGAGGTTTAGGTCAGCACAACTAGGTCAGGCGGGGGCTGAGTTTTCATACCCCAACCAACATAGCAATGCTAGTACAATTTGCAAGTGTAGACCCAGGCTAAGGGTCTGATCCTGCCATTGTCTCCAGTGGCAGCAGGGGCAGGCACTAAGAATGACCTTCCTTACCAGCATCCTCATTCCTGCACTACCCCACAGACTGCCTGCCTTCCTGCCATCGCTATGGGTAACAAAAGAATAACAAGCACTTCATTTCCAGCTTTCATCCTACCAGATCCCAAAGCACTATATGCCATCACCCTTTGGAATGCAGCCACCTCTGGGGTGGAAGGCAGCAACTGTGGAGCAGCACATAGCAGCGCTCCATAGCAGGCAACATAAGGAGGTGAAGAGGAACACTGTACCCAATTCAAACTGCAGGGAGGACTCTAGGGACTCAGAATGCCATTGGCAAACCAGGTGTGATGTTACTGACATACACTATGACTATATAGATCATTGTTGCAATCACTGTTATATATTTGCAGCAAATATTGTACAAAGGTTGTTGTGTGAGGTGTCTATGAAAAGGTTATGATTTGCTGGTTATGATTATGTTATCTGTATGTGTGTACCATTTTTGTAGTTGAAGTTATGACTATTGGCTATGTACTTGTATCTCAATGTGTTTGATTCTAAATAGCATTAGTGAAGTATTTGGTCAGCTTCTTGAGAAAGGAAGTTGAAAATTAAGTGCCCAATCAAGAAACATTTAACTTACGATGGACCTTGGGAGACTCCAATTCACATAAGAAGTCTTCCTGGGAACGTTCAAGATAGCATGTGTGCAATGGCTGCCACCTGCAAACTGAGTCATGTATGGACATGAGACTTGCCTATGTAACTCCAGACTTCATCCTGCTGCTGTGATTTTCCACAGTAAGAACAAAAGGGGTCCTTCCACGGGCAGAGAATATAAAAAGCCCTGAAAACCCCTCCATTTTGTCTTCAATCCTGCTTCTGACCTCTGGAGGAATTTTGCTACAAACTGAGGCTCTGAACAAAGGACTGAATGACCCAGCCCAGCTGTGGATGTACTCCAGAGACTTAATTTGAACCTGCAGTTTATTCTATCACTGCTACAAGCCTGAACCAAGAACTTTGCTATTACTGTATGTAATTGATTCTATTTAACCAATTCTAACTCTCATCTATCTCTTTTTCCCTTTATGAATAAACCTTTTGATTTTAGATTCTAAAGGATTGGCAACAGTGTGATTTGTGGGTAAAATCTGATTTGTATATTGACCTGGGTCTGGGGCTTGGTCCTTTGGGATCGGGACAATCTTTTTTATTTTACTGTGGTATTGGTTTTCATAACCATTCATCCCCAGGATGAGTGGCACTGGTGATACTGAAACTGGAGTGTCTAAGGGAATTGATTGTATGGCTTATGGTTAGCTAGTGGGATAAAACCAAAGTCCTCTCTGGCTGGCTGGTTTGGTGTCTTAGAAGTGGAGAAACTCCAGCCTTGGGCTGTTACTGCCCAGGTCTAAGCAATTTGTCCTAAATTGATACTCTCAGACATGCCCCACCAAGGGCAGCATCATTACACCACATTGGCCAGTCCCACACCCCTCGACTCGAGAAAGGGCACTGTGGATCTCTAGGGATCACAAGCAGTCAGAGCATGAGGTTTAGTTCTGATCTGAAAGCCAACACCTCAGTCAGTACATGCCAGGCAAGAGCTCACTGGGAAAAGAGCCAGCAGCTGACTATGCCCCCCCCACCATCCCTCTCCTAGCACATGGTGCCTCTCCTGGGATCTCTGGATAAACATGTCCCCTGATGGGATAAAGAGACCTGCTGGGTAGCCTCTCTGTCTTTCCCCACCCATGCTTTGTCTGTGTGACTGTGACAGGGTGACCAGACAGCAAGTGTGAAAAATCAGGAGAGGGGGTGGGGGGTAATAGGTGCCTATATAAGAAAAAGCCCCCCAAATTGGGACTGTCCCTATAAAATCACCCTAAACTGTGAGCTCTTTGGGAAAGGACTGTCTTCCTAGGTGGAGAGGGCCTGTGCTCTGCTGGGACCTCTAGGCGCTGCCGAAAGAGTAGCAGCAGGAACTTGGTTTTAATCAAACCTTGCCACTTTAATCATTCCTCTGGCCCACCCAAGTGAGTGGATGATTTAGGCTTGATTAGCAGATCTGAAAACACTGGCCCTTGCTCTGTTCATCTGCTGCTAATAGCACTGGAACACAGAACCCATTGATTTGAAAAAAGGCGACTTATTATTTATTGTTCAGTACTCACTGTCCCAGCAAGAGACACCTGCAAAGCACAACATCCCCGGGAGCTAAGATCAAAGTGTAGTGTCTGTTCTTATCAGCTTAATTTATTTCTGATTAAGACTTACTACATTTACTACCCTGATGGTGGTGGTTAAAGATGCACTCTGTTGCTCCTCAAATGCAACCCAAAGCATCAATCCCCTCTCAGGTGCGTGGTACTGCCCGCCACAGGCTCCCGGTAACCCCTCTCCAGAGGCTCCCGGGTGCTCCCCTTGTGATCCCACGTACACGACAGACTGGGAAATCCAAGGGGCAGAAGGAAACCAAGAAGGATCTCCCCTGAGATGCCACTGCACGTGGTCCCTATGCTACACGCTCAACCTGCCGGAACACCGCCACCGAGAAAAGCTCGCACCCTGCGCTCCAACTAGCAGAAGACTGCCCTATGGTGCTCCAGCCAGCGGAAGACTGCCCTACAGCGCTCCAGCTGCCTGAGGAACCCCCAGCTCCTCGCCCGCAGCTGCAGCCCTCGAGAGCCTGCCTCGCCGAGCTCCCAGCACCTGAGGAACCTCCCCCCGATGGCCAGCAGCTGCTCAGAGCCTGCACCCCCACGCTCCTCCCGCGGGAGGAATCGCCTCTGGACCACGGGCAGCCACAGATCGACCACCCCACGGCCCTGCCGGGTGAGAGACCCGCAGCCACCCAGCTGCTGACACAGCCTGAAGCCTGCCCCTCAGCGTTGGAGCTACCCTGAAGAAGCCCCGCTGCCCAGCTGCTGCTATCCGGGACAGGTGAGTGCCCCACTGAGCCCCAGTGCCTGCCCCCGCGGGGGGACCCCCCCGCAACCCCACCACCACCCGTACCTCGGGAGGATCCCGGTCCCGTGCCGCTGCCGCGTGCGCTCCCTAGAGAGCCCCGCGGCGTGCTCGCCCTGCTGCTGTCCCCGCGGCCAGGGGATCCGTGCTCCACGCCCTGGCCCGCGCTGCAGCTTTCCCTACCTGGGGAGCCCCGCCACGTGCTCCTGCCGGCGCGGCTGGAGCCGCCTGGCGATCCCTGCCCTGCGGCCCAGCTGTTCGTGTGGCCGGGGGGGTGCCCACCACGTGCTCTGGCCCTTACTGCCGGCCCCGCTGGGGGACTCCTGCCCCGCGCCCTGGCCACCGCCACCCGGGCGGCCCAGTGGGCCCCATGG
>NC_133776.1:60231071-60300582 GCF_003597395.2 Chelonoidis abingdonii
GCCGCAGACGAGACGGAGGCAGCATCACGTGCCCCGGACCAGAGGCGTGCTGAGAAGTCCCTGAAGGGCGCCATCCCACGCGCTCTATGTGGACACCCTGGGGAAAAAACCCGACCAGGGCAAGGCCTTTGAGGTGACCAGCAGTGGACTTCCAGCAACCACTTCCTCCCGCGCGGGCAGCTTCACCCGCTTCGCCGACTGGCGTTCATACCCGCGCCGAGGCTAACTGTGTCCCGCTCAATGGAGCCATCTGTCGGGAACCGGACAAGTGCCTGCAGACAGTGCGGGTACACCCTTGGAGACCCTGCCCCACGTCCTGTGCAGCTGCAAGCCCCACGCCAGAGGCCTGGCAGCTGCACCACAACTCTGTTTCGGACCGCCTAGTGAAGGCCATCACCCCACACCTCGGTGAGATTGCAGTCAACCGCACCATCCCGGGCACCGACGGCCCGCGCGCCCAGACTCGTCATCACGGCGCGGAGCGGAAAAGATCATCCTCGCTCGACGTGCGATCCCCGTTCGAGAAAAGGGATCCGGCGTCGCGAAGCCCGAGCCCGTAAACTTGAAAAAATACGCCCTTGACTGATACTTGCGGGCAAAGGGCTACGAGGTTTACAACGATGCCACCTGTTAGACCGTGGGTGCGTGTGGCGCGCGGTGGGCCTTGTACAGGAGAGTGGTCTGTGGTGAGGGCTGTGCTAGGACTTGGTCATGCCGTCGCTATGCGCGACTCATTGAACGTATTGATGTCTTCGACACTATGCGCGGTGGTCTAGGGCTCATTTACATTGGAACACTACGAGCACGGCCAATCCAGGCACTACTGTGTGGCTTTCAGTGCACCCAGGGGGGGAGGGGAACCCTTTAAACCCCTACTAAACTATATCCCTAGAGTCCTGAACCCACCGCCTGGATTGCCACCATGTTGAGGGTCATCTGTCCATACCCGGCCACCTAGACTCCTATATACAGGCACTATGTGTAACCCATTATATGAGCGATGTACCCTCACTGCTCCCCTACTGTATCTTGACCCCACCCACCATACACCCCGCATTGGGGACATTACAGACTGTATATATTATATGCTAACCAATAACCAAATACCAGCGTCCCCTATACTCTGTATGTTACCCCCAATGACTAATAACTGACGCATCAAACTCTGTGTATCATCTTTATTTAAATATTCTCTAATAAACATTTAAATCTGTTCTGATCAGTTTAATATCTGATATGTCCTTTATTTGAGGACTGTATCTTAACTTGATTTTTGAAACAGGGAGATGGAATAGGAGCTTGCTCTGTCCACCCCATGCATTGACCTGGTATTGCAGTGTCTCCAGGAACGGTAAAATCTTGCCACGGGCACTCTGCACCACAGACCTGGGATCACCCAGTGCATCAAGCTGGGAGGACAGCGCGGAGGCGCAAAAGGCAAGAGCCATGCTGGGAGAAAATAAAAGACACAGGCAGAGACTGGCCTGCATTACCCTGGGAGAACGGAGACCCAGACTCAGTGGGAAGCAGAGGCCCCACTGGTGGGAATCTGGAGATCTATGCTGACTTCAGTGGGATGGCCCTGATTTACCCCAGCTGAGAACCAGGCTCCATGTATGAAGGGACAATAATGGGGCCCCAAAATGGACCCTAAAATGTTCAAACAGCAGCTACGGGATTGGGGGACTGTGACTATTAGGCCTGTTTATTATATTACGGCAGAGCCTATGGGCCAGTCAAGACTGGGGCCCCAGCATGCCAGGCACTGCAGATTCAAACAGCCCAGACAGAGCCTGGCTGGGGGAGGGGAGAACACCCCAGCCAAGTGACCCATGCCAGAGGGTTTGGGTTGTTTAGTCAGGAGGGGAGCAGCTCCATGGGAAGGGAAGGAGAGAGGGGCACAGGACCAGGCAGGTGTGGAGTGAAGCTGAGGTGAAGAGACTGAGGGAGAAGGAGGGGGAAACTGGACATCAGATTTGCTACTGTAGCCTTGCTGCTCCTGAAGCCCAGCCAGACCTCTGCCCCTTCCCCCTCAGCACCCTGTAGACCAGGTCTGGCTCTCCTTTCACTCCCAGGACTTTCTCCTGAGCCGACCCCACACTTTTCCAGAGTGACCCAGTTCACCCCCAGAGGAGGAGCAGGCTCAATAGCCATGAGGGGGCACCTTTCCAAGCTTCTCTTTTGTGCTCCACAGTGCACATGTGGGAGCCCTCCAGCTTTCAGCTGGCAATAAAGTAAGACAGCGCTTGAACCTCAGAACGAAACTATCTGGTGGCCGATCCAAGCCACCACCTTCGAGTCATTCATAACAGTCAGTCAACAACACAGAGGTGTGATATGATCAGAGGGGAATAGCTAAAAATAGCCTCAGGCGCTCGGCCTTTCAGCACGGCACTGCCTAGCCTCCTGTGGCTGTGCTCTGTGGGGCATGGGCGGGGTTAGCCAAGCCCAGGGCTCTGCAGGATGGGCTCCCAGCCAAACCATGGGGTTAGCACTGGGTGTTCGCCACAGAGCCCGTTCCTAGGGCTGCTATCCCCTGCCCAGGCTGCCATGGGGACAGGACCTTGCTGGTTCAGAACTCTCCCAGTTCCCAGGAGTGGGCACCGGTGTTTGCAGGCCGTGTGGTGGACAATTCCCATGTGCCCTAGCATGGTGCTGGCTCCTGGAGCTGCCATCTCTCAGATGAGATGTCAAAGCAAGGACCTGGCTAACACAAATGCCAGCATTCTAAGGGGTGGGGGGGGGTGGGGGTTCAAATCTGCCGATTCATTGATGGAAACATTTCATAGAGCCCTGTCTGGCTTCCAACCACACCCACCCAGCTCCTTGGCAGCCTGCTGGCAGGCAGCCCTTGCTGCAAGTTCACAGCTCCTTGGGGCCCAGGATCACAGGATCTGCAGCCCCAGGGCAGCGCACCAGCTGGACAGCCCTGGGCCAGGGCTTCGTTCCACATCTGAACAAAACCACAGGTCAATCAGTATTACATCCCAAATGCAGGCAGTTATCAGTGTGGACTCCTAGCACAAACCTGTGACAGCCACCACAGAGCCAGGAAAAAAAACTGCCAATTGTCATTTGAGGGAGCACGCAGCAGCCCCTTTGTGCTGGGCACTGCACATTCACATCAGGACAGACAGCCTCTGCTCAGAAGAGCTTACAGTTTAAACAGACGGAGCGGGGAGAAAGGAAGAATTACCATCTCCATTTTATAGACAGGAACTCCTCAGAGAAGGAAGGGCGAGTCCTTTAGAGAGGGAGGTAGTTCAGTGGTCAGGAAGCTAGCATGGGACTTGGAGACTAGGATTCAATTCCCTGCTCCGCCCCCATACTCCCTGGATGACAGGTACCAATCATGTGGGCGCTCTGTGCCTCAGTTTCCCCTCTGTGAAATCATGATAATAGCACTGCCCTCCCTCAGAGGGGTGGGTGGAGGATAAAAACATTCAAGATTATGAGGCACACAGCAACCACAGTAAAGTAGGGTCATATAAGTAGTACAGAGAGATTAAATGACTTGCCCAAGGTCATGAAGGAAGTTTGTGGTAGGGCTGATTACTGAAACTGCTGAGTACCAGCCAGGGCCTTCACTGAAAACCCATCCTCCTCTGCACACCAAATCAAGTTTTTCCACAGAAGCATGCTTTTTCTTGTTGATCCTTCAAGGGGATTTTGCCTTTCTTAGCCACACACTTATTTTGTTGACAGCACCAATCTCAGTGTGACTCACCTTCTGAATTGTGATATTAGTTAATATAACTTCAGAAAGATCTGTGTCCCTCTTCCAGTCATGAGATCCTCTGTATTTTCTAATTCCTTACTGGCAACTGACAGTCGAAATATTAGTTGTATTTAAGTTATATTTCAGTTCTACTCTTCCTTCATTAATTGTGCATATAAAGATATATCAACACAACCCTATCCCTCTCTCCTTCCTCCACCCCCTAAAAAATCCCAGGGAATCAGTCAACAAAAAACATCATTAGGAAGTGGTTCAGGCTGCAAATGTCAATCACTGGAGTCTGCAATCACCCAGGAAATTGATTACAATCAAGGGATGCAGCCATACGATCTTGCTTTACTTTTTCTATGTGACTTACACCTCTCCTCGCAGCTGTGCTTAGCTCCCTTTGTAGAATCTGACCCAAAACTCATCACAATCAAGAGAGAGACTCCCAGCGACTTCAGTGAACTCTGGATCAGGCCCATGATTGGCATAAATACAAGTAAATAGAAGTACAACAGATTACCAGCAGATTGCAGTATGAGCTATGGAGCATCCTGTCATCAGCTCAGCTCTCACCTTCAGTTCATCAGCAATGCCAGCCTCAGACACCCACTTCTCTACAAGCCCGCTGCACTCTCCCCTCACTGCCCCCGACACATGGTGAGAGCTTCCCTCTAGACTCGTAATGCCTCCACCTTAGCCTCCTCCAGGTCATCCTCAGAACTCACCTCTGCACACAGATGTCTACCCCCAGATGGCTGCAAGACAGGCACCAGATCTGAGCACTGCTCCTGACTGGGTAAGAAGCGAGCCCTGGCCAGCTCCCCAGTTCAACCCACTTGCGTGCCTCAGCCACGTGGTCTCTCCCATCTGCTAGACAGCAAGCTCTTTGGGGCAGAGGTAGCCATTTACTTTCTATTTACACAGCAGCCAGCACCACGGGCCTCCTAGGCACTGCTGCAACATATTTGTAAACATACACGTGAGGTTTGCTTCCAGTGCACACCAGCCCGAACACAGAGCATATGACTGTTAATTGAACAGTACAGCTCAGTGCATCAACCAGCAATGTCTGCTTTGCATAAATGTAACACACCCGTCACAACTTCCACTCGGTTACACTGATGTAAATCCAGAGTCATCCTGTTGAAACCACTTGGAGTTACTCCAGCTTTACATCAAGGTTATGAAGGAGAGAATCCACCTCCTTTATTCAACACATTCTAGAAGGGCCAACAGACAAGATTTTCCCTTTTTACCATAAAAGAAACATCTTACTACTCAATCAACATAACAGAAGACACACAAGGCTGTAGCATGTGACAACAGAGCCCGGGAGTAAACTGGTTTTGAAATCTTTAGTTTTAATTAAACAAATGGAGGGTTATTTCTAGCGTATGTCTCCAGCACTATCCTACTCTTTCAGAAGACAGGAAGGGGAAGAGTTTAGAGTGGGTGGAGGTCATTAGTTGCATAGGGAGTGAGTAAGTAAAGCAGTGATATATGGTGTGTGAATGAAGCAGCTGCATTCTCTTACTGATCATTTTCACACTCTCAGATTTCGGAGGTTTTTTGAGGGAGGAATTATGGCAAAAGCATAGAGAAGCCACTATCTGGGCTTCAAGGGGACCCAGGCATTTGCAATCAGAACTATTTCCAAACAATGTTTTTTTAAACTGGTCCAAGGAAAAGTTTTCCTACAATGCAGAATTAGCTTGTGGAACTCACATCCACAAGATGTAATTGAGCTCAAGAGCTTAGAATGGGTTCAAAAGAGTCTTGGATAATTATAGGGATACCCAAAGAATCCAGAGTTAGAGTAATAAGGATTTAAAAAACTAGTGCTTTGGAAGGACATAATCCCCCATGTCTCGGAGCACAAGCTCCAGTCTCTAGTGGAAGTTCTCCCATAATTGCCTTCTGCAAGGCATTTTGCATCTTCCTCTGCAACAGCTGAACCTGGCCACTAGCCACCAAAGACAAGACACTAGACGAACTGGCTCATTGTTCTGATCTAGCCTAGCAGTTCTTCACGTGTTTTATACACCCAGCAACACAGGTCTACGCGGACGCACACATGCAGTGCTGGTGAACTGCCCAGCTATTTACAGCCAGAGAGAGCTGTGCTTGCATAATGGAAAATGTGAGTGGAGAGAGGGCAGCGCGTTTGCAAACCTCACACACATCCGGCTGGTAGAAACGGGGCTATCTTTATCCCCCACACACAAGCCTGCAAACCCTCAGTAACTAGAAAGCTAGACTTGGAAGGAGCACGACGGACTGACTTCCCCACCAAAAGCCACAGGGATGAGAGCTTTCTCTGGAGACAGCACCCAAAGATGGATGGATGGGTGACCCCCACAGAACAACTGTGATAAATAAAGTGAGGGGGGGGGGTAGCTTCCTTTGATGGACACCCAGCCAGCCAATTAGCTGTAAAATCCCTCTTGGTAGCTGTTCTTTACTTGTTTTACCTGTAAAGGGTTAAAAAGTCCTCCAGGTAAAGAAAAAAATGTGGGCACCTGACCAAAAGAGCCCATCAGAAGGTAGAACTTTTTAAAATTGGGAAAGAAACTGCCTTTGTTTGTTGTTCTCTGGGCTGGAGGGACAGATCAGCCATGCTATAAGCAACTAAGCCAAGTATGATTATAAATCATCAGATCATGCCTAGAAATACTTATCTGAACTCCAAATGTGTAAGTAGATCAGAATGTTTAGCTAGATGCGAATAGGATTATTTCTTATTGGCTTGTGGACTCCTCTGTGCTAACCCCACATGCTTTTGTTTGCTTGTAACCTTTAAGTCAGGGGTGGGCAAACATTTTGGCTTGCGGGCCACATTGGGGTTCCAAAACTGTATGGAGGGCCAGGTAAGGAAGGCTATGCCTCCCCAAACAGCCTGGCCCCCGCCCCCTGTCCGCCCCCTCCCATTTCCTCTTAGTACCTAGATACGCCACGACTGCCCCCCCCTTCAGAAACTCCCGACCCATTCCAACCCTCCCCTGCTCCTTATTCCCTACCACTTCTTCTGGGAACCCCCCCATCCAACCCCCCATGCTCGCTGTCTGACTTCCCTGACCCCTATCCAGACCCCTGCCCCCTGACAGGCCCCCTGGGACTCCCATGCCTATTAACCGCCCCCTGTTCTTTGTCCCCTGACTGCCCCCTGGGACTCCCTGCCCTTATCCAACTCCTCTGCTCCCTTAGAATGCCACTCAGAGCACCAGGACTGTCAGCCACGCCACCTGGCCAGAGCCAGCCATGCAGGCAGGCAGCTCTCAACTCTGCTGCCCAGAGCGCAGGAGTGGCAGGGGGTTAGCCTCCCCGGCTGGGATCTCAAGGGCTGGATGTGGCCCCCAGGCTATAGTTTGCCCACCTCTGCTTTAAGCTGAACGCCCAAGGAAGTTATTTTGGGTGCTTGATTTTTGGAATTGCTCTTTTAAAATCTAGCAGAAGTCTAAATTCCAGATGTATTTTCTTTCTTTTAAACACGCCAGAGAGTGTTCCTTCAGAGTAGGTGACCAAGTTAAGGTCCTAAAAGAGCTCCAGGCCAATAAGATGGAAGTGTTGTGGGAGGGACCACTTATGGTCTGAGAGCACCTGGAAGCTGTTAATTACCTCATAGTATTCCAAAACCCTACACTAAAACTTAAAAGTATACCATGTCAATTCTCTAAAGCCCTTTAATTCCCGAGAAATCAAGGTTCTCCAGTTTACAGCCCAGGAGAGAGATGACGCTGAATGGTCTGAAGGAGTCTACTATGACAGAAAAAGCAATGGTGGCGTGGAAGAGGTGAGACTTTCCAAGACCCTTAGGCATAAGCAACAACAGCAAATCCAGGAGCTCTGCATCAGCTTCGCACCAATGTTTTCAGCCACCCCAGGACGGACAGAACAGGCGTATCACTCCATTGACACAGGTGATGCTCGCCCAATTAGAATGGCTCCTCAAGCCAAAACTACAATAGAAAGGGAGATCATGGACATGTTACAGATGGGTGTAATCCGCCCCTCAGAGTGCATGGGCCTCTCCAGTGATTCTGGTTCCCAAACCAGAAGAGGAAATCTGCTCTTGTAGAGGAAATCTAAATGCTGTAACTCGCTCACAAAACTATCCAATGCCACACACAGATGAGCTATTGGAGAAACTGGAACATGCCTAGTTCATCTCCACCTTAGACTTAACTAAGGGGTACTGGGAAGTGCCACTAGATGACCCAGACAAGAAAAGGTCAGCCTTCATCACGCAGGTAGGGCTGTATTAATTTAATGTGCTCCCTTTTGAACTGTGAAATGCATCCGCCACCTTCCAGAGACTGGTAGACAACCTTCTGGCTGGATTTGGGGAATTTGCAGTCGCCTATCTCAATGATGTGGCTATATTCTCAGATTCACGGGCAGAACACCTCCAAGCTTCTTCCAGCGTATAAGGAAGGCAGGATTAACCGTTAAAGCCAAAAAGTGTCAAATAGGCCTAAACAGGGTAACATACCTTGGACACCAGGTAGGTCAAGGTACTATCAACCCCCTACAGACTAAGGTAAATGCTATCCAAAATTGGCCTGTCTCTAAGGTCCAGGAAGCAGGTCCAATCTTTCTTGGGTTTGGCCAGGTATTACCAATGATTTGTACCAAAGTACAGCCAAATTGCCACCCCAGTGACAAACCTAACCAGGAAAAAATAACCAAATGCAGTTCAGTGGACTGATAAATGTGAAAAAGCCTTTAACCAGGTTAAGGAAGCCCTTACGTCTGACCCTGTACTGAGGGCCCCAAACTTCAAGCAGTCATTTGTCGTAACCACAGATGCGTCCGAGCGTGGCATGGGAGCAGTTTTAATGCAGCAAGGACCAAATAAACAATTCCATCCTGTTGTGTTTCTCAGCAAAAAACTTTCTGAGAGGGAAAGCCACTGGTCTGTCTCAGAAAAACAATGTTACACTATTGTGCATTGTGACAGATCCAGACCAGTGGGATACAGGAGTCTGGTAGAGGGCAAATATACTGGTCTCTGGTTGAGTAGTTTTCTGTTCCCTGAGTGACAAGAGCAGGGACTGCACTAGAGTAATCAGGAACCTACTGGAACCAATTGAGGCAGACAGGCTGATCACCTGCAGCCAATCAAGGCAGGCTAATCAGGGGACCTGGGTTTAAAAAGGAGCTCACTCCAGTCAGGCAGGGAGGAGCTGGAGAAGAGGAAGTGCATGTGAGGAGCTGGGAGCAAGAGGCACAAGGAGCTAGAGTGAGAGGGTTGTGCTGTGGAGGACTAAGGAGTACAAGCATTATCAAACACTAGGAGGAAGGTCCTGTGGTGAGGATAAAGAAGGTGTTTGGAGGAAGTCATGGGAAGTAGCCAGTGAGTTTCTGCTGTCATGCAGCTGTTACAGAGGCACTATAGACAGCGCAATCATAGGGCCTGGGCTGGAACCCGGAGTAGAGGCGGGCCCCGGGTTCCCCCAACCTCCCCAACTCCTGAATCAGACACAGGAGGAGTTGACCCAGACAGTGGGGAAGATCACTGAGGGGAGAAAATCTGCCAATAAGCACAGGATCATCAAGGTAGAGGAGGAACTTTGTCACAATGGTGTCAGAGGTGGGGATTTGGTTTGCACAGCATGGCAGAAAGGAGGGTGATTTAAAAAAAAAAAAAAAAAAAAGTAGAGGGTTTATTTTTCACCACAATGGATGATTAGTCGGGCATTTGATACAAAGCTCGCTGCCCCGCAGGAGGCTACCCCCATGTCCAGCGCGCTGCCCAACAGGAGCAGTGCGGCTGCAGCAAGAGACTAATCCGCTGTATGGACCAGGCTTCTCAAGACAGGCTTGTTGCGGGGAATTGATAAACCACGTAAAGACCCTTACAGAAACTGAACTGCGGCCAGATGGGATGCAGATCATATGACACAGCCATTGGCTGCAGAAAATGACATGGGAGGATGATGTAGAGGCATACCTTCTGCCTTTGAGAGGACAGCCCTACGGGAGCCTGGCCTCGAGATCAGTGGTCTGGCATCCTTCCCATTCCTGTGTGGGGAGGCCCAGAAGGCTTACATGATCTGCCTGAAGAGGCTGCAGCAGACTACCCCAGCTGAAAGCAGAGATCCCGGCCAAGATCTGGGGTAACGACCACAAGTGTGGACCCAACGGTATCACAGGTGGAGGGTACCAGGAACAACCCCGGCGAGGTCCCAATTGTATGACCTCATCATCTTGCACGAAAGTGGTTGCTAATGGAGACCCGGAGTCGGAAGAGATACTAGAGGTTTGGTCATTGACCGATACATGAGGAGACTACACCAGACCTCCGTGCCTGGGTAAGCCAGAATGAACCCTCCACCTATGATGACGTTGTTGCACTGGTAGAAAAGCGAAGGACGGCGAGGGAGCTGACCCAACCAGTTAAGGAAGAGGCACCCTGGGTGAAAAACGCAGCACACAAGCCCTAGAGCCTCGGTGACTGGGCCACACAGGAGGCCCAAGGTGGAAGAAGAGAGGGCTGAAGGCCCACCAGAGGCCACAAAGAGTGTGGAGCATGGAGAGAAAGAAGGATCATGTGTTAGATTGCCCACCAAGAGACCGGGAATGCCTAGGGCTCCATACAAGATGTTATGCCTGGCGGGGTGTGGGGACATATAGCTGCCCAGTGTCCAAATGCTGAGGAGCCGATGCATTTTAACCTGGGGAACTGGGCAGACCCATGCTCCTAATCACCTTGTGGGGTCTCCACTAACCCCACATGATGTATAACCAGACCAGTGAAAACTAAATGGGGTAGAGACCACAGGCACTGGTTGATCTGGGAGTGCTATCACACTTGTCTGCGGGGGAAGCTCGTCAAGTGTAGTCACCTGCTGTGGGCTAAGCGTACAGGGATAACATGTGTCCATGGACAGTTGGTTTATTTATCCCACATCCCAGTAAACTCCGAGATCAGGGGAACACTACTGAGGTACAGCAGGTGTAGTCCCTAAATCCCATACCCGGTGCTCACAGGAGGGACTTCCCCAGGTTTGGAAACTTACTCCAGTAGGGGAGGTATTGGAGGAAAAGGGAACCCAACTTAGTGAGGCATCCACAGTAGACTGTCAACTCCAAGTCTTCTCTAAAATCCCATTTATTTTTCCATTCCAGACAGAAGAAGAAAGTACAAAAAAGGGAAAGGAGGGCCAGCTAAGGCCTTGGGAACCGAATAACTGATCAAACCAGCGGGGTACTCTCATGGGTAGGCAGACCCGAGCAGCATGAAGGAAAGAGGCCACCCAGGAAGGAGAAGGAAGCACCCGAGTCTGACCCCTATCCAACGCTTCTGAACCCATAGAGGCAACAGAGACTGGCGCCCGCTAGATCTTTGGGCAAAATTAGCTCCCAGGAGTAAGGAAATTATTGGACGGGACCAGGCGAGAGACCCAGGTAGCGACAACCATTAGGAAGGGGTGACTGATAGATGGGGTCCCCGTTGGAAGAGAACACCCAGGGACCCGGGACCCCTACTTTCATAGTGAAGAAGAATCCTCTTAATCAGGTTGCCACCAGTAGGGGCAAGAAGGTAGCAGCAGATTCCTAGTACCTCTAAAACGACCAAGAACGCTGTTAAGTCTGCTCATTAGTCATCTTTTTGGGACATTTGGGGGTTAGAGAAGACCCTGGACCGATCTCCTAACAACGGTTCTTCTGGCTTGGAGGTACATGAAAGAAGTGCAGAGGGTACTATGCGTTCTGCCCGGTAGTGTCAGCTGCACCCTACGTCCCCGTCCCCTACCTGAGGGCACCTTTATACCTCCCTTCCCATCATATGGAAGACCCCTTTGAGCGAATAGCCGTGGATAGTGGGACCCCTGGAGAAGATGGCTCGGGCCACCAAATATATCTTGTTTTTTGGACTACGCATACTCGCTCCACCAGAAGCTCGGTCCCCCTGCGGAAACCATAGCTCTAAAATGATGCCAGTAGGCTGTGGGATCTTTGGCCCGAAAGTTCGGGGCTACCAAAGGAGATATTACAGACCCAAGGAACCCAATTTTATGTGTCAAAGCTAATGAAAGCCAACCTCTGTACGGCTGCTCCATATACATATCCCTGAGAACTTCCGTCTACCATCCCAGACTGATGGGTTGGTAGAAAAGGTTTACCGAAACCCTCAAGGCTATGATACGGAAGGTGGTAACGTCGGACGGGATGGATGGGACATCCTAACCACCCTATCTTATGTTTCACTTGCTGGGAGTACTTCAGGCCTCAACTGGGTTTTCCCCCTTCGAGTTATTATACGGGCGTCACCCCCGTGGCATACTAGATATCGCCAAAGAGATCTGGGAAGAGGAACCCCATGAGGGGAGAAATATAATAGAACCTGTAATACAGATGCGAGACCGGATAGCCCGGGTCACCCCTATTGTACGGGAACATTTGGAAAAGGCACAGGAGGCCCAGAGAACCCATTACAATCGCCAAGCAAAAGTCCAACAGTTACAACCAGGGGATCAGGTGATGGTGTTGGTACCCACGACAGAAAGCAAGCTTCTGACCCAATGGCAGGGACCCTATGAGGTGGTTGAACTCATGGGGAAGTAATCTACAAGATGCGGCAGCCAGGACACCAAAAACAAGAACAGATTTCTCACATCAACCTTCTGAAACCCTGGCATGCACAAGAGGCATGCATAACTGTCCATAAAGACCTAACCCAGGAAAACAAGCCTTCCAAACAGGTGAGAGTGTCTCCCGATTTAACACCAGACCAGAAGAATGAGATGTCCGAGATGATCTTCCGGAACCAAGATGTGTTCTCGACAAAACCGGGTCGAACAACCGAGACACATCACCACATCGTCACGAACCCTGGGGCCAGAACAACAATGAGGCCCTATCGGGTGCCAGCGGCCAAAAGGGAGGAAATAAAAGCAGAAGTAAAAAAAATGCTGGAGTTGGGGATCATCGAAGAATCCCAGTCAGTGGTCCAGCCCAATCGTGCTGCTGCCTAAACCTGATGGCACCACAAGGTTTTGCAACGACTTATGGCAACTAAACAAAGGATCCCAGTTTGACGCATACCCCATACCTCGCATAGATGAGCTAGTGGACCATCTGGGTAATGTCCGATATTTGACTACTCTAGACTTGACAAAGGGGTATTGGCAGATTCCTCTTGCAGAAGAACGCAGTCTTTTCCTTTGCATCTCTACACCAGAGGGTCTTTTTCAATATACTGTCCTCCCTTTTGGACTACATGGGGCCCCAGCTACTTTCCAGCGCCTCATGGACAAACTATTATGCCCACATAAGAGTTATGCTGCTTACTACTTGGACGATGTGGTCATTCATACCCCAGACTCGGAAATCCACCTAGAAAAGGTGGAGGCAGTCCTTGATACCTTCAGGCGAGCTGGCCTTACAGCAAACCCTGCCAAGTGCGCTCTAGGCTTTACAGAGGCCAAATATCTTGGCTACATTGTGGGAAAAGGTCTGGTAAAACCCCAAGTGAACAATTTGGAGGCCATCCAAAATTGGCTCTGACCACGTCGCAAGAAACAAGTCCGGGCATTCCTAGATGTAGTGGGATTTATCCCCCACTTTGCCACAAGGGCAAGCCCCCTGACAAACCTACTGAAAGCCCGTGGACCCGATCTGGTGAGATGGTCTGACGCAGCAGAGGAAGCATTCACAGACCTACGGACTGCCCTCTGCAGTAACCCCGTATTGATAGCCCCTGATTTCACCAAGGAATTTATCCTGCAGACAGATGCATCAGAAGTAGGCTTGGGGGCCATTCTATCACAGATGGTCAAGGAGGAGGAACACCCAATTCTCTACCTCAGTAGGAAACTCCTTCCAAGGGAACAAAAATATGCAATGGTGGAGAGAGAGTGCCTCGCTTGTAAAATGGGCAATGGAAGCATTGCGCTACTACTTGCTCGGGCGCAGATTTGTCCTCGTGACCGACCATGCCCCTCTTCAATAGATGCAGCGGAACAAGGAGAAGAACATAAGGGTGACCAGGTGGTTTTTATCCCTCCAACCTTTCCATTTCCTTGTGCAACACAGAGCAGGGAGCGGTCACAGCAACACCGATGGCTTGTCACATGTGCACTCTGTCTTCCCGGCTGCCCAACCCCTTGATGTTGAGCAGGGAGGAGGGATATGTGACAGATCCAGGCCAGTGGGGTACAGGAGCCTGGTCCTATTGGCATTCCAGGGGTGGGCGGGCAAAGCCCGCCCACTTCTAAAGGACCTCCTCCCAGCCAAAGGGGAGGATCCACAGGTCTAGAACACCAAGGCGCCAACCTGAACATCCCCGGCGGGCCGGCGACAGGGCAGAATAAAAGCTGGCCCACCAGGGCTTCCTCACCTTGGAGAGTGGCAGGAGGTCCCGCCATTTGGTATCGGGGCGGACGCGAGGTGAGGTAGTGAAACTTGTGTGGGGCCACGGATGGGGAGTGCATAGATAAAAAGGTGAGGGGAAAAGTGCAACCAGAAACGCAAGAAGATATTCAGGAGGAGCCGGAACAGGGGCTGCAACCTGGCGCACTCCAAGTAAACGTGCGCCAAGGTCTCCTTCTCGCCACAGAAAGGGCAGGTGTTGGGGACAGGGGTGAACCGCGCCAAGTACACACCCGTGCTCACGGCCCCATGAAGGAGCCGCCAACTGACATATCCCCAGCGGGCCGCGGACCAGGCAGAGTACAAGCTGGCCCACCGGGGCTTCTCACCCTCGAGAGGTGGCAGGAGGTCCCGCCATTTGGTATCGGGGCGGGACGCGAGGGTGAGGTAGTGAAGGGTGTGTGATGGTGTGGAGCCGCGAGTGTGTACAGATGTTTCCGATGATGCAGTCTGGAACAGAAGGCGCACATCGTGTAGCCGGCTTGCAGTAAAGGGGAGGGTCCGATTTGGCGTCCACAGGGCAGGCCCTATAAAAATGTCCATGGCCCGGTGGGGTGGCGGCGGCTGCCCTTCTCGCAGACCCTGTCGGTAAGCCCAAGCAGCAGCCGCAAAGCGGCCCTTCACCTTCCTGAGTACGGCACCAGGGAGTATGAAGGTCTAGACCCCATGCGCAGGCGCGAACGTCAGGGGATCCAGCCAGCTCCGTCGTTCGCTAGTCCAGGTGACTCCCGCCAAGACCAGCCTCCGGCGCCCCGCGTGAGACTCCGCCACCTGCACACGAGTGGATTGTGTAGCAGGGGCCCGCTATAGAGAGGTCGGCCCCCCACGTGGCCCGCCACGACCTGTCACGGAAAAGAGCTTCCAGCGATTAGGAGGTTGGTAGAAGACCGGCAGCCGGAGATGTCTGCGGAGCCTCTCGGTGAGGTAAAGAGCTGCCGTCGTATCGAGCCTCGGAACAGGCCAGAGGAAGCCGTCGCCAGTACGCTCCACGCGGACTACCCGCACCATACAGAGCCTCCCCCTATGCAGGGCCGTTTGAGGCGCAGACACGGACCTGGTGCGTAGGCACTTCAGGCCCTGACCCCCCTTCCTCCAGGGGCAGGGGAGGACCCCTGCAGAGACCCGTGTGTCCCGGGCCAAAATATCCAGAATCGTCGTCCGGACGATGGCCAGAAATCCGAGGGGGCCGGACCAGGTGTTGAGCGGTACCAGCAGCATGGACGGACCGTTGATTAAAGCACAGTGCCCTGCCCGAAGGGAGAGGCACCGGAGTAGTTCCCGTCCATTTCCGGGAGCCGCTCGCCACCCTGCTCCAAACGTGCAGTCTCCGCGGAGAGCTATCTGGCAGAAGTAAACGCCGATTAGAGCAGGCGACCCGCGCATCCACGGATGGCCTGAAGACGCTGGTGGAGGGAGCTAGCCGTCCACCCGTCCCCGACCACCAGCCAGAGCTCTTGCCAGTTAACCCTGGGAGAGGCCGCGAAGTACACCAGCCTGGCAGCCTCACCCGCTGCCAAGTCGCCCGGGCCTGACACGAGGAGACAACTCGTCAGCGTTACACTACGACCAGCCGGCAGCTCCGCTCCCGATAGCACCAACCCCGTCAACCTCTCGGAGAGCAGAGAAGGGCTCGATCGCCAGGGGTAACAGCTGCCGGAGAGGGGCACCCCTGACCGCACTCCCCGCCCGAAGCTGACCGGCCGGTCAGGACAGTTGAGCCTGACCGCACTCCGCGAGCGTACAGCACCTGGAGAAACCACACACAAACGGGTCGAACGCCGAACACTCGCGAGTACCCGGAATACCGTATCCATCTGAACGACCTTCTCCTGATCCAGGACAGAGCAACGACAGACCAGTGCCCTACACCCTAGATTCCAGAAGGTCCCGGACCAGATACAAAGTTATCAAGTATGCGCCCAGGACGGTTGTATGTGCTGTCTGGATGTGCCACGTGTGCCATGCATGGCCCTAGACGCAGCGAGATGTCCTTTGCAATGATTTTGTCGTCCTGGCTGAGTACTAAGCCGAGTATGGGACGCCAATCCTGTAAGTCTGTGAGGTCCCCCCTTCTCGGCAATAGGCGAGCAGCTCGCCTGCACGAGAGATGGAACCCCCCCTCGCAAAGACTCGGCCCAGCGGCCAGATTCATGGGCCTGAGAACGTCCCAAACATCGCGTAAACTCCACAGTCAGCCCGTCCATGCCTGGAGAATGTTTGGTGGCGCAGACGGAGGGCTTCCGAGAACTCGCCAGAGTGAGAGGCAGGTCTGCCAAGTCCCGGCGCCGCGTGCACCGATCCGTCGGGAGCCCGTTCCAGAGTACTCTGCAAGCGTAGATCGTCGATCCGGGAAAAAGGGCCGCGTAGAAGGCCCTGCCCTCCCGCCACATCTCCGCCGAGGTCCGTGAGGGGAGTGCCGTCATCACCGGAGGCAGTTGACGTGTTCTTGGCCCCCTCCTTTCTCAGGGCGTAATAAGAAGGGATCGCGGTCCATCTCCCGAAGAGTTAGGATCGGAGATCGAACCAAAAGCACCCCCAGCCGAATGGTCTCAGAGCTCGGAGGCTCCTCCCCAACTTCTCTGGCCGCTCCATGATAGGGATGGATCCTCGGGGCTGGCGGCCAGCTGCCTCTCACATCCAAGACCTCCCGCTCCAGCTGCTCTATTGGCCGCATCCCTCCCGCGATGGCTGGCGCCCCGGGTGTAGTCACGCAGAAGCAGCCAGCGACGCACCTCCCCAATCACACCACCGCCGCGCTGAGGAAAAGCGCGCCGCGTGCCCTCCCAGGCAGCCAGGAACTCCCAGAAGGACGCCACGAAGCCGCATCCTCAGCAAACTATTCAAAGTGCCATCAGGCCGGCCAGGCCTCTCCGCGCAGAGAGCGTGCCCGTGGCAGATGTGATCGAAAGGGGCGCAAAAAGCGCCGGGTAGGAGTGGCCTGGTAAGTGGAAACGCGACAATTACATGTGTCCACCCTGGAGTGCGCGCACCGATGAGCCTGCCACGCCGGACGAAGGTGACGTACGAACGTCGTCCGGTGGGGTGCCGACAGACGTCCACCAGGAATTGCTGTTAGACAAGCGTCCGCTGAGGACGCCCGCGGCCGGGCCACTGCTCGGTCCCTGAGCGTCCCGATTCCTCGGTGGTTATTAAATCCCCCCCAGGACCAGGCACTCCGAGAATCCAGGAGCGAGAAGGCGGACGCCTGCCGAAAACACGCAGGCTCTCAGGCCCGATGTCGGGCGCATAAACAGTTCTGCGAGCATTGACACAAGCCCCTCGCATGCGCCCGAGGTGCAGCAGGCGGCCCGAACAGCCTCCGCGACCCCCAGACCTCAGGCCGATTAGGTACGGGGGAGCCAGGGTCGTCACCCAGCCACGCCAAACCGAGAAGGGCTAAAGTAGGCCTCGTCCCCCACCAGCCGCCAACTAGCCTTCAGCGCCGGCATACCTATGGTCTCTGCAGGAAATCACAGGAGTACCCCCCCTCCGAGTAGAGAGCCACCTGTTCCTGCGGAACCCTCCACAGCCCGGGTTTATTTGGCAAAGCATCGGAGCCATGAGGGGTGGGGGGATCCTCAGCCAGCAGCACGCCCAGCCTCCGGCAGGGCCGCGCAACCAATCCGTGACACCCAAGGTGACTAAAAGAGTCTGGACCCGGGGGGGGTAGGCCGCGGCAGCCTCTCTCACCGGTACCTCTTCCTCCCCCATGAGGCCCTCGCGGCCCGGAGAACCTGATGGAATCCCCCCACGCCTGGACGCAGCTGCTTTGTACGGAGCCACGGACGTCCCGCGGACTCCCGCAGCTGCCTCCCTCATTGCATGTGTGATCCCAAAATTACAGTCTAAGACGTTACGATATTCCTAAGTCCTGCCCTGTATCAACAAAAAGACGCTCTCCTGTAAAAATCGTCAATTACTTCCCGGGGGTCACTACTCGCGACTGCCCCAGTGGGCTCCGTCACCCCCCGTGGCCCCACCGAGCGGGGGAGGGCAGACCCCCGACGCGCGTCGATGGCCGACGCCACCGACCTGCCCCGCCCCCGGTTCAACAAGTGGCGGAAGGAGAACACAGCCCCTGTTGGTGGGAAAGAAAAAAACTAGATTGGAGCCGCCCGCTGGGGTATCCTCAGGCGCGGCACTGTATTCCACAGGCGGTGCGGGACAAGACGGCAACCGGATAGGCGAGGCAATCAGGGAGAGAATCCGGAAAGGGGCAGAGACGGGACCCTGCAGCTCCAACAGTGAAGCCACTGACGTGGTCCTCCTGCGTAGGCTCAGGATCTGAGAAGTGGGAAGGGGCCCTAATGCATCCGGGCTCTGCCACAGTGGCAGGAGTGTGGCAGCTCGGCAGCCCAGACATAGCGACATGTATCATGGGTCCGCCTAGGAAAGGGCGGGTCCTCCACACCAAGAAGACACCCCCTGGAGCACGCGGTCCCGCAGCGGTGCATGGCCGTCGCCCAATGGGGCTCGGCGCCGCCACAATCGGGCCACCAGCCAGCTGGGTGTCGATGGAGGAACCAGGGACCTCAGACGGCAGCGAGCAGAAGCGAGCGAGTGGAAAGGAACTCGGGGGACAGGGGGACCGGGTGAAGGTGCCCATCTGAGCCCGACTGAGCAGAGGGTCGTCCTCCCTTGCATGACTGGGGTAGACCAGGCCCTCGCATCTTCATCATAGTGAGGAGATCCATCCACCACCCCAGGCCCTCCTTCGCTAGCCGGCGACACTCACTCGGCACTCGCAGAGAGTTGACGGGAGGGGGTAGAAGAGGCTCCCTTGGGGGCTCCACGGGGAAGGGACCCGAGAGGGCGCAGTACCTCCGGTGCCACCACGACGTCCCCAGACCGGCACCACGAAGGAGTCATCAGGAGCAGGCGGAAGCTCCTCATGGTGCCCCCTTCCTGCTCGTTCCGGGGCCTCGAATCTGAGGATAGTACGAGGTCGAGCCTTCGCTTGCCCCGCTTCCCTGCACTAAGACCAGCCCTCACGGTCATCCGGGCGCTGGCAACAGGTTGTGGATCGGGCGCAAGGGCAATGGCTCAGGACTCCGGGAGCAGTGGTGCGCAGGAATGAAGGGAAGATTCCCCCTGATGCAGCCCCTCCACGCCCGGCGGATATCCCGCTAGCACTCCTCCCCAGCGATGGACCGAGAAGGAGGGAGGGGCACCTGCGGAGCGGCCGCTAGGCGTGCGGTGATGAAGGCGCACTTGCGGTCTCAGGGTCCCGGGCGCTCACTCGTGCTGACAAAGGGCATCTCCTCGGATTGTGCATCGCCCGCAGGTAGCCGGGCTCCCTCCCCAACTCGAATAGTCACCGGTAGTGCCCCCTGGTAGGACAGAAAAGACCCCTCTGAGAGCCTCCCGCCACATCCGCCGTCGGCAGTGAGTCATCTGGCGGACACGAAGAGATAACTGTAGCGAGGGCGTCTGCAGCCCAAGGGGAGCGAGGCGTGAGCGGGAGAGTGGACCCCAGCAGAAAGGCGGCAACGTACGGCTGCATGCAGGCAGAAAGGGACGCGTCAGACCACAGTGTACCCGTCTTTCCAACGGTTCAGGGGTACGAAACACGCCCCCCACGCTGGCCCCTCTACCACCTCGTGCGCGCTCGAGCCAGAAGAAGACCACCCTTCCCGTACATGTTTTTGGAGGCCCCACGCTGGCGTTGGCCCCACCACCCTATCCAACGCCGCACGTGTCTCCACGTGGGCGAGCGCGTTGCCCAGGAGGCAACGACGCCGGCTTCCTAGAGTCAAGGTAGGAAAGGGGCCTGCGCATAGATGGTGTGGATCGGTGTCGGCAGGAGCGGCGGCGACCGTTTAGGGGCCGCCGCACCTGAGCCCTGGCGGGCAGAGGACACCGCAAGACTTGTTGGAGGAATAGGGAGAGGATCCGCAGCCGGACGGACGGCTCGTCGCGGGCATTTCTCGCCAGGATGTCCTGGCCTTTTAGGGGGCCCTTACCTCTTCTTCCACCCGACCTTTATCACGCGGGGGGCTCCCCCCGATCGGAAGTGGGAGGACTGCAGCAGCGGAGGTCTCCCCGGTTACTCGCCCGCTGCCAGTCCCACGCAGGCGGAAGTGTTGGTCGATCGCACAGCGTAGTGTGGCTAGGCCTTGACACGGGCGTGGGGAGGGCGATGGAACCTCGCGAGGGTCCCCGCACATCCCGCCATAATGAGCGGGAGGGGTAACAGACGGAGGGGGAAGGAGGAGCGACCACCTCCCCTAGCTGAGCAGGACCAGAGGAGGGCGCCGAAGGAGAAGGCTAATAGGGGCGGGGAACCAGGACCTAGGGTGAAGCGAGACGACACACCGAGGGAGTTCCAGCTCCTCAGTTAGCACTGGTATCAGGGGACATGCAGAGGCGTGATTTGGTGCATGTGAACAACTGGACCAACTCAAATGCGGAAGGCCAAGCCTCTGAGGGCTGGACGCACGAGGGAGGACCACATCAGGGCTGGCATCACAGTGGGGATAGGCGAGCTGGAATGGGCAGAGGACCACGGGCACAACGCAGGCAGTGGGGCGACTACAGGCCAGCAGAGGAAACAGCGGCAGACAAGGAAAGAGGCTAGTCCAGGGTGGAGGGAGGTGCAGGCGCACCAAGCACTGCGCAAAAGCAATAGGCTGCTGCTCTGCATCAAACGATGAGGCGTGTGTAGGCAAGCAGCTCGTACAGAGGCAGGAGTCCAAAGACGAAAGGAAAACAGCCAGAGGCAGTGGTGGAGAGATGGCAACAGTGGAGATGGTGAGGGGCAAGAACGAGGGACCGGGGGCAGGCTACCCCCACACCCCCAGGTGTCCACCAGACACATCCAAACCCCCACGCACAAAGAGCACAGTTCAAAACGGTCTCAGTCCAAGAATACCCCTCCACAGTGTCTATACGTGCGTTCCAGCACGGCGTTCCTTCTCCTCCTCTCCTCCCTTGATGGCATCCAGACCACTCACCTCAGCACACTGCCACGCACCCCAGCAGCTCCAGGGAGTGGTCTGGTGCAGCAGAGGACCCCGCTCAGAGTCTCAGCAACGAGCATGGATCCCTCACTCCCCCCCCTCTGGAACAGGCCAGCAGCCCCTCCTCAAGGCGTAGATGCAAGTACGCAGGAATCAGAGTGGAGGACTTACTGCCGCTAGTCGAGCAGATAGAGAAGAGGTGGGTGGTGGTGTCTAGCCCAGCAGGCGGTCAGCGAGACGCAGGAACGAAGAGCAGCAGCGGGCCACGCCAGCAGGAACAGCTAGGCGCAAGCACCCTCCTCTCATCTTCCTCTGCAGCGAGCGTCGAAGGAGAGAGATACTCCTGCCCCAGGAGAAGCAGGGGGATTCTTTCTCTTGAGGGACCAGAGCAGGGCTGCACTAGACGTACCAGACCTGCTAGAGAACCAATTAAGGCAGACAGGCTGATCACCTGCAGCCAATCAAGGCAGGCTAATCAGGACACCTGGGTTTAAAAAGGAGCTCACTCCAGTCAGGTGAGGAGGAGCTGGGAGCAAGAGGGTGTGCTGCTGGAGAACTAAGGAGTACAAGAGTTATCAGACACCAGGAGGAAGCTCCTGCAGTGAGGATAAAGAAGGTGTTTGGAGGAGGTCATGGGGAAGTAGCCCAGGGAGTTCTAGCTGTTATGCAGCTGTTATTGGAGGCACTATTGACAGTTGCAATCCACAGGGCTCTGGGCTGGAACCCAGAGTAGAGGGCAGGCCTGGGTTCCCCCCAAACCTCCCAGCTCCTGATCAGACACAAGAGGAGTTGATCCAGACTGTGGGAAGATCACTGAGGGGAGCAAATCTGCCAATAAGCGCAGGACCCACCAAGGTAGAGGAGGAACTTTGTCACAGTGTGCTCTAAAGAACTTACACCCATACATTTGGGGACGGCGGTTCCATCTGCGGACTGATCATGCTGCACTGAAGTGGCTTCACACAGTCAAAGAGACTAACAAAAAACTTCTTCATGGAGTTTAGCTTTACAAGACTTTGATTTTAAAATACAACACATTTCAGGAGCCTCTAACAAAGTTGCTGATGCACTCTTCCAGGAAGGTTTGCCAGAATCAGCCAGGTGAAAATGTCTGTGTATTCTACATCATTGTAAAAGCAGCAAAGGGTCCTGTCCTGAATTCAGCCACGAAAGCTCATGCTCCAAAATGTCTGTTAGTCTATAAGGTGCCACAGGACTCTCTGCTGCTTTTACAGATCCAGACTAACACGGCTACCCCTCTGATACTTTACATCACTGTAGTCCTTGAAACGTAAGAAGTACGGTTTAATTCTTCATGTAATTATTAGTAAAATTAGAGGTGCATGTTATCTTATTAATTTTGTTTCTTAAACCTCCAGGAAGAAACCCCAGCCAGTGTGGACCTGACCTAAACCAGGCTGGCCAGCACTGTCTATGATTTGGGGGGCGTATGATAAATAAAGAGGAGAGATAGCTCCCTTTGAGGGACACCCAGCCAGCCAGTTAGCTGTAAAATCTCTCTTGGTAGCTGTTCTTTACTTGCTTACCTGTAAAGGGTTAAAAAGTCCCCCAGGTAAAGGAGAAAAAAAAAAGTGGGCATCTGACCAAAAGAGCCAATGGGAAGGTAGAACTTTTTAAAATTGGGAAAGAAACTTTTCTTATTGCCTTGTGGACTCCTCTTTGCTAACCTCAGATGCTATTGTTTGCCTGTAACCTTTAAGCTGATGCCCCAAGAAAGCTATTTTGGGTGCTTGATTTTTGGAATTGCTCTTTTAAAATCTAGCAAAAGCCTAAGTTCCAGAGGTATTTTCTTTCTTTCTACTTTTAATAAAATGTACCTTTTTAAAGAACAGGATCAGATTTTAAAGAACCTCTGGAGCCCTGAGAGGTTTGTCCATGTTGTTTCACTAGCTGGTAGCCGCAGCTAATTTTCTTTGTTTTCTTTCTCAGCTCTTGCCTGGAGGAGGGTAGTGAAAGGGCTTGAGGGTACCCCACATGAGGAATTCCCAAGTGCTCCTTCCTGGGTTCAAAGGGAGGGTTTTTTTGCATTTGGGTGATGGCAGTGTTTACCAAGCCAAGGTCAGAGAGAAGCTGTAATCTTGGGAGTTTAATACTTGCCTGGGGTGGCAAGTATTAATTTTTAAAATCCTTGCAGGCCCCACTTCTGCACTCAAAGATACAGAGTTGGGATTCAGCCTTGACACCAACTGACCCCAAGGGCCCAACTGGGTTTTATTTCCAGTTGAGAGATGATGAAGGGAACAGAACAGCCCTGACATCCAAGTCTGAGTTGGTCTGACTGGGCGTCTGCTGGGTGAGCTGACAAGGAGTAGGGAAGGTACAGGACAGTGTGCCCCGTTGCCAAGCTGCTAGCTCAGCCACCGGGTTACAGTGACTCCCACTATTCAGTCATAGTGGGCATGGAAATGTAGTGTCTCTCCACCCTCTCCACAGCTCGCCAGGCACTGGCTAGTGCAGACCCTCACTGCCTGGGGCAGTCTCAGACACCACCAACCCCAGGCTGGATTTTATGCTCATCTGAAAAGCTTTCAGAGTACACTACTGTGCCATGCTGCTGTCATGCTGGAACCCCTCCCATCCCACCTGTGGGGATAAAAGTGCTATAGGAGTTTACGTGTATCTCACATGACATGTCTCTCATCTAGGGGTGTCTGCACTAGAAATGTGTGCAGCTGCATGTCACTGTGTAAACACTGACTGCAGCCAGTGCAGGGGTTCTCCCAGCAGTGTCGCTAAGGCAATAGCAAGGTTGACAGAAGAATTCTTGTGCTGACCTAAAATATGGAGATATAGCTATCTCATAGAACTGGAAGGGACCCCAAAAGGTCATCAAGTCCACCCCCCTGCCTTCACTAGCAGGACCAAGTACTGATTTTGCCTGAGATCCCTGGGTGGCCCCCTCAAAACCCTGGGTTTAGAAGGTCAATGCTCAACCCACTGAGCTCTCCCTCCCCGCTGGCAACGTCTCCACCATGGCTTCAGTCGGCTTAACTACATCACACAGGGTGTGCTATTTTTCACAGCTCCAAACACTGTAGATACCTTGTGCTGGTTTTGTAATGTACATCAGGCCTCAGTGTCTTCTTCCATACAACCTGCGCTGCATGGAACCCCTCCCCCATCCCAGCCTTATCCCACACCCCAAATCTCTGCTTAAAATTCAACTCTTTCCTGTTGCCACTCCTAATGCAAATCCACGGCTGTGCTCTGCAGCAGTACCTCACAGCATGCACTCCAGGGAGCTGGCAGTGTTGTGGCTGAAGCACATGACTCTCATGCCCCAGCCCCCAAAGCACCTGTGAAGATGCACGGCAGCTCATTTCTCCTCAATCAAGTCATGTTTCACCCTAGGATCAGACCATAATCACTTCAGCAGGGAGCAGAAGTGGTTCCATTGTTATGTGCAAATAACACACCCAATGAGCACAGCCCTGTCTCCTCTGGCAAAGTATTACACACAGGTCAGGATTTTTACTCATTTGCTGTTATTTCCACTGCAGTAGCATCTTGAGGCTGCAGCCAAGAGCAGGGCATCATTGTACAGACACAGTGAGAGACCAGCCCTGCCTAGAAGAGCTGTTGATTTAAATCAACAAGACAGATGAAGGGCTGGGATTTTCCCAAAGACCCAGTGCAGAGAACGTAATCCAGGCCTCCTGACTTCCAGTCGAATACTCTAACCACTAGACAATTCTGCCTTCACTGAAGCAGGATGTTACTGCAATTTTTTAGCACCTTATTTCAGCAAACAAATTTTGGCCTGTGGTTTGCTGGGAGCATCCACTAGTCTGCTGCGGACTCTTGATCACACCTTGCTTCTATTCCCTGCCTGGGCGCCCTGGAAGCTTTACTCCTGGGGGAAACAAGTTTCCTGTTTGCAAACGACCCACGACCATCTGCAATTGTCCAACAAAATCAGCTGTGCAAACGATAAAGGGAGTTTTAACCAATGGCCAGGACTGAGAGCCGATGTGGGAGCAGTGTCTGCAATACTTTTGTTTTCATCAAACGCTGATTAGCACAGACCTCCCAGGGACTTTCACTTGGAGGGCACATCCACGCTTCAAGCTGGAGGTAGAAGTTCCAGCTAGTGCACTACAGATAGCAGTGTAGCTGTGCTGGCACAAGCGGCCCGGAGTCTATGCCTATGGTCTTGACGGGATCCTATTTAGAGTGGCTAGCCCTACTTTTAGCTCAATCAGAGCAAGAGTGATTGCCAGTTAACTCAAAGTATTAACTCCATCGACCCGCTACCATCTCCTGGAGGTGCATTAACTACATCCCTGGAAAACATATATAGTGTTGAAGCTGTGCCACTGGAGTGTAGACATCCCCTTAGGGCAAAATCACAAACACTTGTACCTTGGAATATTGTGTGGGGAATGTCCACACTAGCCTTTAAAAACATGTGAACCACCTCAAGGTCACTGATTGCTCTAGTGTAGACAAGTCCCCAGCGCACAGGAGCCTGCTCCCCCAGATGTCTGGGATAAAAGTGATCCTAGCAAGGTAAATGCTCCCTGCTGCCTCCCTGCAGCCTGTGAGACGTGGCAGGCAGGGCTCTGCTGCCAGGTGGAGAAACCAGAATAAGAGTGTTTATTCCTTTCCTTTCAGGCAACAACTCTTCCGTTTTCAGGTCACCAAAACCTCAGCCCCTTCCCTCACCTCCTGGGTTGGTGTGCGGAGAGCAGGTTCCCTCCATTGTTGAGGCTGCCAGGCACTGTGCAGCAGGAAGTCTCTGCTTGTGGGTAGCAGCACCTCAGCTGTGCTGTGGGGCCAAGGAACTGAAGCAACAAGGCTCCACCCTCCCAGCCTGGCTCTGCGAGATGTTCTCCCCTCTCCATTTCTCACTATTGCATCAGTGGAAGCACTAGTGTAACCATGCAGGTTAACCCCTGTGCAGAGGGGTCTAATCGGTACGATGGTCAAAACTCCAGAACTCAGTGCACTAGCGCCCTCCACCCACCATTGGATTCAGCTCTGACACTAAGCCACTGGTGTGCCGAGGCCACTGCTTGTTATCTGTTCAGAATCATCCGCTCTGCCTGTTTCCACACCAGTTCTTCTCTATGCAGACTGTGAGCTCCTTGCATAGTCTCTGTCTTCTTGCTGTGTTTCGTATAATCACCCAGCATGCCGGGGCTTTGGTCCCTGCCTGGGACCCTGAATCAGGGCCCCAACACACTAGGCTCTGTACACACAGACAGCAAGAAGACACCCCCTGCCCTACGGCAAATACTAACAAACACTCCGGGTAAGCTACAGTGGTCTCAGAGGCAGGCAGCCGTGGAAAAGAGGGGAGCAGCAGCCCCGTAGCCCACCCCTGCAGCCCACCAGGGAAGCAAGCAGAACTGCAGAAATGGGGGGTGAACGCTGGGCAGCAACCCCCTGTGGAGGAAGCACCAGCTGTGGTGAAAGCCCTGCCGGAAATGGCTGTGGGGTTAGCTAGGCAGGAATGGAGGCAGCTGATAAGAGCTGGGAAAGACCTGATACTGTTTGCAAACCAGTCCAGAGCTAAAGAAAGAAGAGAAATTCCCCACACACCAGCTAGTGAGGGATGTAGGCAACAGCACGTCCAGGACCCCTTCATTTCACAGATCAAAGAACTCAAAGGTGGGGATGGGCCAGGTTCTCCTAGTGAATGCGTGACAGTGCAGCATGGGCTAGGCTGGTTCAGAAGGGCAAGAGAGGAAACATTCCCCAGCAGTTAGGGCACCACCCCAGAGTGCCTGCATGACCTAGGGAAAGTCCTTTAGTCTCGGAGTGTCAGCTGCCCCAGCTGCCAGTTAAGATAATTGCTCTGCCCCCACCCCCAGGGTGTGGGAGATGAACTCGCGATGGGGCAGCGACAGGGCCACAGAGGTGCCCCACAGCAGCCCATGAGCACTGGATCTGGCAAGATGCCTGCGCACGGAGCCAGGCTGGCAGCCAGAGCCTGCTATGCTCTATTCCCAGCCTGGATCCCAATTGGCCTCTGCAACTGGGGCCAATAGCTCCACAGGCACAGGTCAGAGTTTTCTTATTTAAAACTGGGGAGAATTCTTCCGGGCCAGGTCCTGGGGCCAGGACTGACTTTTTACCCAGGTGAAGCAGAAGCTGGGCAAGGCCTGCAGGATTCAGCCCTCTCTCCTCCCCTACCTCTCTGGGGCATTGCTGGAATGGCTGGCAGCACGCTGACCACAGCGAGCACTAGGACTGCGGAGCAGTCTCCCGAGCCAAGGAGATGAACAGAACTGAGCAAACCCTGCTCAGATCACCCTGTGGCTGTCACTGCTGACGAGAACAAGCCCAGCATCGCCCTGCGGTGCTCTCCCTGCCCCGCTGTAGCAAAGCATTCTCTTCCTTAGCTGCAGGCTGCAGATAGCTGCCCTGGTGCTAGGGGCTGTGGACAGCTGCCACTGGAGAGGTAGTCGCTGAATACTTGGAGACTGGATTGGTACAAACGTACCTGAATGAGCCCTCCCAGGGAGAGGGGGTGAAAGGGGCATGCAGAATCTCCCAGCCCACGTAGATCAGCCTTGTTCCACTAACGCCAACAAGCCCCATCTCTTACCCTGCACTTGTCCTCAGCAGATTTCAGAGCACATTACAGTCTTCAGTGTGTTTCTCCTCGTAACGGCCCTGGGAGTTAGGGCAGTGCAGCCACCCCCCATCAGCATGCCACCCTGACCACCACGCCCCCCTGGTGCACAGCATAGCAGGTTCAGCTTGCCCCTGCTGCGATCTGCTTCTCCTTGCACCCTCGGGTGCCAGCTAGGTCACATGTAGTGCCATCGCTCCCAGCGTGACCCAACAGTCCAACTAACAACAACCCATCCCCCTCCCACTGGGCATTCACCCAACTCCAGGCTCACTTGTCCTTACCCCTTACCACCTGGGCTTACACTCCACCTTCCCCAGTGGGCTGGCAGGGGAAACCAGGCTCGCTCTCTCCCACACTGGTTCCTGGCCAGGGCCTGCCTATAGAGATTCCTGGATGCCTCCCTGGACCACATCCTACCTTGTTCTGTCTTGGGCCTTTTCCACGCTCCTTTTTCCAGGCTCAGGGCATCAGCACCTCTCTCTGCCTGTTCTCCAAGCTCACTGCAGAGCTTTGCAGCACTTCCTGCCCCTTGCTGGTCCTGCTGCAGAAGGAGAGCGCTCTGCTCCCCTGGCAGGGCAGACCTTGAGCAAGTAGTAGCCTCCTGCTCCATGCAGCTGGCTACCCTTCTCCTGCTTTCCTACCCACCTTCCTTGGGCTCTCTGCCTTTTCAGGGAGGCTCTGCCTGCCAGCAGTCCAGCTCCACTCCTGGCAATAGCCAGGCTGCTCCTGCTGAGTGAAAGCCAGAGATCTGCTCTTCATCCTGGCCAGCCACCACCTGAGGCCCACTCTTCTTCCCACTTAACACCTACTGCAGGTGCAGTGGGGCGGGGCTCTCATTAACCCTTTTGGCCCATATGGGCCTGGCACGCCCCATCACAGCTGGGAAACTGAGGCTCAGGGAGGCTATGTGACTTGCCCAGGTCACACAGGAAGTCTGTGGCAGAGCAGGGAATATGGGATGTGGCTGACTGAGAAGAGAGTGGTATAGATTTTGCACCAGCTGTGGATCTGGCCCACTGACTTCAACAGTGCACCACCGATTGGCCAGCTGAGGAGCTGCACTATTTTCTATAACACAGGGACACTCTATCTGCTGGGGACCAGGGTCTCCCTTTAAAGGGTTCCAGCAACACTCCCACTGAAGCCAGCTCCCCTTTAGCATGGCTGATTGCCATATTGCTGCTGAATGCAGAGACCCCTGATGCAATTTCTTACTGGAATGAGATAATCCTTCATTTAAGGTTTGCGCAGTGGGACCCCTGCCCTGCCCACACTGTGCTTCCAGATACTCAGGCATTCTTGCCATTATGCACTTATTCATTGGCCACTCTTATTACACTTGTTCTTAAAATGGCGCTTTTATTGCAAGCCCTTCATTTGCAGAGTCTCTCAACTTTCTTATACAATTACCCTCCAGGCTGGAGGCTCGTGGATGTGGGAATGTTCTTTGTTTGACTGATTTTAGTTATTTTTCACAGTACACTTTCATTGTGCAGTTATTGTTCAGTGGTGAGATGGTGACATCAGAAGCACTTTGGCCAATCCGTATGCAGCTGCCTTTAGCTTAGTTGCAATATACAGTCCTACTGGTGAAGTGACATTCAAGGGTTTACGTACCACTCACTGGGATGACCTCCCATGTGTGAGGTCTAGCCCCTTGGTGATACCATATATTCCATTAAGGAACTGGATCTCAAAAACAATTTTTTTTTCCACCTGAAGTTCCAAAACCACCCACTTTTCCCCATAAAATCAGAGGAGTAAGAGGGGCACAGACCTCCTCTCACCATCCTGGCAGGGTTGTTCCGTATAGGTCGCTGTTTAGTCCCTCCCATGACCCATAACTATCCCCTCTTCCACCCAGGACCCCTAATACCGCTTTTTGTTTTCTGCCAAGACTCCATATCCAGGATTCTAGGATATGGCTCGGCTCCCCGTCGGGGAGGGCTGGGATCTGGATTTGACAGCAGGTGAGCAGCCCGTGGCTCACTAAGATCTAGCTTTGTTCAGGTTCAGAGGTGAGAGCCTGGAGGAGACTCATGTTAACTCAATAAGCTATTAATAATGCATGGAGCTTTTAAGGTTTGTCACCAAAGTCAGGATTTACATCTAGGCAATAGAAATGTGATCGTTTTGCAGGTAAAAATACATCCAGTCTTTGCCCAGGGACTGCAAGTGGCCCAATTGCCTGGGTGGAACTGATAACTCAATTGCAGCAGCTGTTCACGTTATTACTAATTACTAACAATTCTTGATGCTCTGTAGCCCTTGGGAGCCCCAGGCACAGACTAGGCCCCATTGTGCTGGGTGCTGTACATACAGTTCCTGCCCCAAAGAGCTGACAGTTGTTAGTAGCTCTCTTTTCCACCAGGAGGCCAAGAAGCACTTTATTTTTGGTCTCCTCCAGAGTTACCCCCCGCCGAAAGCAGCTTTTTGTCCCCTGGAGTCAGGGCTGCATTCAACCCACTGGAACATCTGTCACTGTGATGGGTGGGCGTCACTCCCAATCCTCCCAGAATTAGCTTCATTCCACAAATAGCTGTGGTGCTCTCACTTTGACCGTCAAAATGATCCCTGGCCAGAACAGCAGCTCCTGAGTCCCAGAAAGACCCTTACATTATGTTTGCTACATGAAAGGTTATTGTATGTCCTTTATTCCAGGGCTTTGTCATGTACTGCATCCCAGAGGCAGGTCGAGAGGTTTGACCGTATTAGGCTACAGGCCAGGCATGAGCATCATTCTTCCCTTTGTCTCTTGGGACTGCCTCACTATGGGTTTGCACAGCACCCAGCCCAACGCAGCCTGGATATCAGCTGGGACCTCTAGGCATTGCAGGAATACAGAAAAAACGAAGGGCTTGTCAGAATGGGGAAAATTGACCATATCTATCCTGCTCTGGCTATGCCGGGATAACTCACCATCAGAACACGCTATACTGGAATAAAAGTGACTTTATTCTGGAATGGTTACTCTACTTCCAAAGTCACTGCTAGTCCAGAACAGGGTGCCCACCTGAGAAGTTATGCTGACATATCTATAGCTAAATAGTTCTTCCTCTATAAGTATGCAGGTCAATTTCCACCTGCAGAGAAACCCTTAGCTCCAAGAAGCAAGATTACCACTCCCACACAAATCAGTCAAGCTCCTACTGCCTAATAAACCTTATTTATTACCAGCCTTGTTCCTTCAGTCTTCACCTTCCCACTGCGTAATAAACTGCAGCCCAGCAAACCTTCCAGCAATACAATAAGCCCCATTACCTTAGGATGTGGCTGCCTGCTAATTGCAATGTCCTGAGGTTATAACAAACCTTGAGACCACCAGACCCACCTCTTAGACCTCATTACTGCAAACCAGTCTGCGCCACTGCGAGCTGTGTGCCCACATGCCGGGCCCATCCTGCTGCTGCTGAGCTCCATGAGAGCTGTGCCTCAGACTTTGATGGCAGCAGGATCAGGCCCCACAGCATTTCCTAACAGTTGCCCACTAGCATGAGATGGAGGCACTCCAGCCAAAGGTTCTTGGGTCTCTGTGTGGCTCAGCTCCTCAGCACACAGGGACAGGGTGTGATCCAGATCCAGCAATGGGTGGGCAGCCTGTGGCTTGCTAAGATCTAGCTTTGTTCAGGTTCAGAGATGAGAACAGGTAGAAGACTTGTGTCACATGCTGAGGAACCTGACGACAGCCCAGGCCCCTCCCCCAACACTGTGACTCAAGGCAGCCCCGAATTGCCAGCGCTCTGGAGGAGCAGAGTGGGCACCAAATCCCCTCACCCCACCATGCCCCACCCACACCCACTCACTTGTAACACCACATGCACCCTGGGGAATTGTCAATAGAGGCGTTCAAACCTGGGGATCTAAAGCCACACCCTTCCATTGCCAGAGCTAGAAAACCAGCTCCGACAGCCCAGGCTGCAAGAGGCTCCTCAACCCGGTACATGGCCCAGCCACTGACAGAGCACCACATGGCGTGGAGTGGTGACACAGACACCTGGCCTTACCCTGTCCTGCACTACATGGGGGCACTTTGCCTACCAGGGCTCGACGTAGACCTGCCCGAATGCAGGCTCGGGGAGTGGAGGGGTCTTCTCTGTCCACTCTGCTCACCCTAGATATCTACAGGCATTTGCTGGCATTTGAGTAGCTGGCCAGGCCTCACTGGGCTGGGCCTGGAGGAGACAGTCTCCAACCCATGGAGCTCACTGTCTACACAAGCAAAAGACCAACACAGGCTGGGAGAAAGGAAGGGTCACTGTTCCCCTTTAACAGGTGTGGAACAGAGGCTCAGAGAGGTTAAAGGTTTGTCTACGCTGGGCAGATGAGCCCTGGTTTTTAACCACCACATAGCACCCAGCAGTGTTTAAAATCCTGTGAGCCAGTTAACCCCAGACATCGAACATGACTGTCTCTGGCAACCCTAGATGTTCAGTGGCACTTAAAACCACGTTCATTGAAAGCCCACGTCCTATCCCAGTGCAGACATGCCCCAAGGGCACAAGGGCAGCCAGCAGCACAGTCAGAAGTCGCACCCAGATCCCAGTCTCCATCCACTGCCTCAGACCATCCGCCCTCGCTAGGGGCATGAACACCTGGGCATGGTGCTGGCTACCGAGGAGGGTGAATGGGGAAGGATGTTCTGTCCAGGCAGGCCATGAGGTCAGGTCTGGAGCCCAACTGTCATGAGCATGGATCACAGCAGGGATCGAAAGCTACCTTCCCGGCTCCTGATTTACAATGCGGCGCTGCTCTGAAAAGGGACTGATAAGGTTCTGTGGGACCCTGTGTTCATTAGGTTGCACTGACTCCATGGGCTCAGGTTACAAGCTAGTTCTTCAGAACGTTTGGAAGCTGTTTTCTTGCTGTATGTCTGTCTAGGTTCTCATACTGCACTCCTGCCAGGCTCTCACGGCATCTGAACTATGGGCCTGCAAACTCATTCTGCAACACAAGACCCAAGCTGGCTTCTTTCCATCTCATGAATTATCACCAGTAACAAAACTATGCAGCCCATATCCTGACCTCAGTGACAACTGTGCTGCCCCCCTGATGCCCGCCGGACTGCACAGGTGTCCTTGATTGGACTGATGCCCAAGAATGCATCGAACTCAGCTCCCTCCCTGTAGCTGGGCTGGCTCTGTAGGGGTCAGGAGCACTGTCTGATTTTTGTCACACACATTAGCAGACCTGAGTCTGATCACATGCAGGCAGCAAAACTGTGGTCTAAGGAAGAGGTAGTGTCTCCTTTGGGAATGAAAATGTGGCTTCGATTTTTGAAAAACAAGTGACTGCTGAGTTCAGGTGCCCAACTGGAGCCCACTAAAGTGGCCAGATTTTCAGAGGGCAAGTGCTCAGCAGGGTCTGAAAATCAGGTGTCTTGAGCTGGGTTCCCAGAGACAGGGGAGTCCAAGCTCACAAGTCACAATGGCACTGAGAAGCGAGTAGGAGTCAGCCTACGGAAATCTCAGGCTTGTCCGTTTCCCATGCAGGCAGGTGCTGCCTGTGGGATCAGACTAACTGACCAATACTTCCCATCAGGTATTCAGCTCCTCGTGAATAGAATGACTACACAAGGCACCCTGGGTTGTAACATCCCTGCTAATGCAATGCCAACTCTTTGTACAACTCCTTTTGCCATGCACTACAATATGCACAAAACAGGACAAACTGAGGCTTTGCAGGGGAAAAACAGAACATGCCAGAGGCATGTCAATATGAAACTGACCCAATAGGAGGGGAGTGTCGTCTAACTGGCCAGGCTACATAAGAAATCAATGAATGAAATCTTCCAAGCCCTGGCTGGTAGACAAGAGACTTCACAAACATTTGGTCAGTGCAGCAACAAAAGCAAAACATCCCAGCAAGTCATGTGGGGACATAAAAGCTGGATTAACTGGCTCACGAGGGTTCCAAATAACAAGGAGCTTTTAATTGAGATTTTTCTACTTTAAGTTTAAAAAGCACTAAAGTACCATTTTATCTTTTTTTTCCTGAAGCTAATTTGGGAGTGATTGTTAAGAAGAGACTCACAAACAATGGGCCTCCTGGAGCAGGGAAACTGCAGGGCCCTGGAGTGCATGAGCATTTGGTAAATAATATGAAAGGCAGCAATAAGTAGGTGGAGCTGGGACGCAGTTTTCAAGCCATCAGTGATGCATTCATTCCAGCCAGAGGCACCTGAACATGGCAGCTGGCATTGTCACTTAGCACAATGCCATTTCATTTTCTAAAGCACCACCCGGACAAAAGCAGCGCAGCATGATGTTCACGACCTGTTACAGGCCATAGAGGCAAAGAAAAAGAAATTATGTAGGTTACAACTAGCATCTGTAGATGTAGCATGGCAGCGGGAGGGGCGCGATGCAGGGGGCGGGTACGCACTGGCCAGAAAGAATGATTAGCTGTAGGGAATGACGGAGACCCAGGAAAGGCGATTTGATGGTTCTGCAGCTGAAGGAAGAGTAAGAGTCAAGGTACCAGGGAGCAGAGCTAAGTCTTGTACAGGAGGTCACAAAAGAAGTGGGTCACATCAAAGAAGCAGGGAGGGTATTCTGGAAGGTAGAAGCAATCTGAAGGTGTGGGGGATGGGGGGCAGAGAGAAGCCTGATGTTTACAGAGCACAGGGTGCAGGACCTGGAAGCTTCTGGAGAGAGCCAGGAATGGCTAAGAAGCCAGGGAAGGTCTAGTCTAATCCCCTCGCAATCACCACAGGATCTGAGCACCTTCTAGTTTGCAGTAAGTGACAGGACCAATGTCTATGGCTCAGTTGCTCTCTCACCCTTCCCCCACCAGGGAGATTGGGCAGGGGGGGTGTTTTGGTGGGGATGAGAGGAGGGACAAAGTCACCAAAGTTTGGACAAACTGAAGTTGGGAGGGTTGAGGATGAGCAAAGTCCCTGGAGGATGGAAGTGCCAGCAGAACTGTTGGCAGGGAACTACCCCAGTGACCAGCTGTCATAAACAGATAGCTACGGGTTAATGTTTCTTTCACCTGTAAAGGGTTAACAAAGGGAACCAAACACCTGACCAGAGGACCAATCAGGAAACCGGATTTTTCAAAGCTCAGGGGAGGGAATTTTTTTGGTTCTTTGTCTTTGTCTGGCTCTCAGCTATGAGAGGGGATCTTTTTCTATCTGTAAGCTTCTCATCTTCAGTTTCCCAGTTGTAAGTACAAAGGTAGCAAAACAATAGGCTTTTATATGTTTTGTTTTGTATTTACATGTGTGTGTGCTGGAATGTTTAAATTGTATCTCTTTTTGAATAAGGCTGTTTATTCATATTTTTCTTTTAAGCAATTGACTCTGTATAATTGTCACCTTGATACAGAAGATATTTTTATGTCTTTTTCTTTCTTTTTTATATAAAGCTTTCTTTTTAAAACCTGTTTGAGGTTTTTCTCTGGTTAAGGCTAAGGAACGAAGGGAGGGGGGAAATCTCTTTGTGTTAGCTTGACTAGGTTTGAATGCATAGCCTCAGGGGAAGAAGGAGGGGGGAAGGTAAATTGCCCTCTCTGTTTTGCATTCAAGGAGTTTAAGTACAGTATCGCCCAGGATAACCCAGGGAGGGGGAGCTGGGGATGAGATAAAGAGGAGACAAGGGGAGGAGCTTGTTTTCCCTTTGGTGTGAGACTCAGGGCTTCTGAGTCTTGGGGTCCCCCAGAGAAGGTTTTGGGAGACCAGAGAGGGAGTCAGGCCCTGGAAATTCCTGGCTGGTGGCAGCGATATGAGATCTAAGCTGGTAATTAAGCTTAGAGGGTTCATGCTAGCTTCTCAGTTTATGAACGCTAAGGTTCAAATCTGAGTAGGAAGCTACGACACCAGCCAGGCCTGCCTCCAGGGGAAATTAAATCTGCATAATCAAGAGCAGAGCCTCACTTCCCTAGGCCAGCCTGGTCACATTCAGTCAGTGAGCACTGTTCATCTAGGCCCACTCACCTAGGACTTGTCACCTGAAACACCCCCACCAATCTGGGACCATCTCTCAGGTGCTGAGCTGCAGGCTGGAGTTGCTGACCCGTTCCTTGTCTACACAACAGAATCTCCCTCTTTTGCACTAATGCCCAGCAGACCCCTTGAACTTCACAAGTGTGTCACAGACCCAACAATAAATTAAAGAGAGCTGGGCCAGAGCTGCTAAGTTCAGATCTGGATCAGAACCTCCCCAAGGGCTGTGCTAATTGGATCCAGGCTTTTAGCTCAAAAATAAAGCCAGGTTAATGTGACCTGGGATGAGCCTTGTTCCCTTGTTTTAGCTACTGCAGTTGAGTTTTAATTATTCACAATATTGTTTAGTGCTGTCCTAGCAAACGTACTGAAGAGTTGTGGAGGGCTGACCCATTGGAAAAGGAGTGGGGGCAAAATGCCTCAGTCACTAGAGCTCTGAGACCACTGACATCACCACAAGATGAGCACCACACGGAGCTGTGAAAGGCACAGTCTAGCAGACCGGCTCTGCCTCAATGGGAAGGGCTGTCAGTCAATTACAGGCAAAAGAAATGACACAGAGACTGAACTCCACCCTCACCCATGAGGCTCCCAGCTCCCTCATCCCTTTGTTGTGATCACATGACTCCTGAATGGAAGAACAGGTAGAGTGCCAGCACTGTCCCGTCAGAGCCCACGGCAGCCCCATCATTCCGGGAATCACAAAAATTCTGCCTGGAAAGGCAAAGAATGCAGAAAGCCATAGGCAAGCACCACAGACTTCAGCCTGAGTCAAGAGCCTGCTCAGCCCTATGGGCCATGTTCTCCGCTGGTCTAAACCCAGCATTCAGTTAGCTACACAGATATGAACTGGCCTGTGCCCTGCAGCAGGCATACTACCTGTGCCCAGCAATCACCATCTCCTGCAGCGCCCACCTGGGCCCAGAACAGCCCTGCCATCAGACACAATGGCTCTCAAAGCCAGGGCATTGGGTGGCTCTCTGCCATGAGGGCAGACACACTAAGTGATAAATGGGGGCTGGGAAATAGGCCACTCTGGGCTCTGCTCCTCCCCTCCTGTTAAGCCAATTAACCTCCCAGCACATGAGCAGGGAGGCTCTGGCTTGCAAAGCAGCTCACTACCTGGAGCACAGTCAACTAGAGAAAGGCAAGTGTGCAGCTTCCTTTTCTGGCTTCTCCTATTAAATGTCTGTTAATTAGCTATCTGCTCCAGCCTTGGGGGAGCTGATTGGAGAGCACTTAATTGGACCCCCCACCTCACCCTGAGGATTTCTGATTAAAGGACAACTAATTGGGTCACTTCTTCTCCTACAAGACACAGGGGGGCAGGCAGCAGCCACACCAGGGCCAGGCCACAATTGGTCAGGAACGGGCTCATTGAGCAGAGGAAATCTCTAGTCACCACAGCACTATTAGCTATTATTACCCAGCCTCCCATTCCACCTCAGTTCAGGAGGATGATGCCCAGTTCCTCCGCAGCTTCAGAGCCTGCTTTGTCCTTTCTTCCCCCCAAATCCTGCCCCGTGCTGCATCATGCAGGAATTGCAGCTCGTGCCCTTTGATGGTCCTTTATGGTGCAGAAAAATAGGCCAAAAGGGGGTTTGCTTTGCTTGTTTTTTAAAAAAGGATCTTCTTGAGTTTTGAGGTTAAAAATTCCAGTCTTGTCTGCCCTGGAAGGCTCTATGGCAGCGGTAGGCAACCTATGGCACACGCGCCAAAGGCGGCACACGAGCTGATTTTCAGTGGAACTCACACTGCTCGGGTCCTGGCCACCAGTCTGGGGGGCTTTGCATTTTAATTTAGTTTGAAATGAAGCTTCTTAAACATTTTAAAAACCTTATTTACTTTACATACAACAATAGTTTAGTTATATAATATAGACTTATAGAACGAGACCTTCTAAAAATGTTAAAATGTCTTACTGGCACACGAAACCTTTAGTTAGAGTGAATAAATGAAGACTCAGCACAGCACTTCTGAACGGTTGCCGACCCCTGCTCTATGGTCTCAGCCACACTGGCACCAGTCAAAAAGTCTCCCATTGCCCTAGTGCAGCAGCTCCCATGGCAGGGACTGGAGACCAGCTGCCAGTGGTTTCATCCCAATGTCAGCTAACCCTGGGTAGGAGCACACTGTGGTTATCACCTGGGCCCTGGCTCAACCAGGAACGGAGCGGGAGGTGATTAGAGAGGTCACAGATAAAGGTAATATGAGTAATATGGTAGCTGAGCTGGGAAGGGACTGGCAGCCAACTAGTGCAAAACGTTCAGTTTGTCTATCTCAGCAACTATTGAACGCTTTGGAGAAAGAAAGCTTCTCTTAAAGAGTCAAGGCTTCATTTCAGCCATGAAGGCTCAGATCCAGAGGTCTGACAGCAAAACCAGGAAAGGCCAGACCACTCTTGATATTTTTAAAATATCAAGGGAAGGATAGTTCAGTGGTTTGAGCACTGGCCTGCTAAACCCAGGGTTGTGAGTTCAATCCTTGAGGGGGCCATTTAGGGACCTGGGGAAAAAAATCTGTCTGGGGATTGGTTCTGCACTGAGCAGGGGTTGGACTAGATGACCTCCTGAGGTCCCTTCCAACCCTGATATTCTATGAAGATAGCCAGGCCCTTTTTATTCAGCAAAAGGGCACATAGCCCACTTAAAAACAAACCCTTGACAGGCCACCTCAGCCATCCTTTGGAATGCAGGCCCCAAATTAAACAGTTATAGTCTAGCCTGGGAATGTTCTCTAGGGAAGACAGAAAGCAGACAGACAGATTCAATTCAAAGCCAATCGTCCATTATACAGCATCACCGACTCTCATGATGTTATCCTGCATCTCACGATAGTTGCTATTTTTCTTAAAGGCCCAGCTCCTGGAGTCATGGGATGACATTGGACTCTCAGCTGTCATTAAAAAAGTAAGTGCCCAGCCTCCCCAGCACAGAAAAGCTTAAAAACACCACCTGAGTGCAGCCTAAGGGCTGACATGCCAGCCAGCGAAGAATCAGAACCTGAAGGCATTAGTTTATTAAGAATCTCCAGAGTTTTGAAGTTGGCCATGCTGCCTTGAGAACTTTAACAAAGGTTCTTGTCATAGAGCATGCTCCGGGGTGGGAGGCAGCCCCCACAGTGTTCTGCCTGCTGGCCTTCCTTGTTGGGACGGGACTTGGCATCCCACTGCTAGCGTCACAAAGCCCCATCACCAGCGCCTGCATGAGGCTTGCCCCAGCAACACAGCCATTGGCCTCCTGACCAAGCTGTCTCTGCTCCTCTAGGGACCTCTGCACCAGCTTTCCTGTAACTTGAGAGGTTCCACATGTAATTCTCACCTGCCCTTTCCTGCCTCCCCATCTGTTCTCAGTCAGCCCATTTATATGGCCCAGGTGCCCTCTTTACCCAAATTGGGAGGCAGCTGGCCACTCACAGTTGCACTAGGGCCAGTCACTCAGTTTTGGTGGGATCTACATAAAAACTCTCTCCTGGCCCCTTGTGCCCCCTCTGTTCTAAGCTGCAGCAGGGAGCTAAAATCCACCCTTCTCCAGAGCACATGACAGCTGCCATCACCAACAATATCCATGCAAAAGGAAGCAAACAATGGACCTGCTCTGGCAGCCTCTCCAGGCCCCGAATTTTCGGGCACTCACTGGAAGCTCCCAGACATGGCACCTGCAGGGCCAGATCCCAAAGGCGCAATAGTGAGCAGCATTTCAGCCACTGCCCAGGCCTCACACTAGTGGCTGGAACACATTAGCGCTGCCCCTTGGCTCTGACCCTCCAGTGATGCCAACAGCCATGCCCCTGGAAAGCCCAGGGGAGCAGACAGCAGAAACAGCTAGCTCCCCGTGAAGGAAATGACAGCCTTTCCCAGGATCCGTTCCTCTGGCCACTGTGTGCAGTGGAGGGAGCGAATGTCAGAGCCCTGCCTTTTAAGTGTTATGAGTTTGTGTGTGCATAGTACTGCCCTGGACTGGACTGAATCAGAACTGCCCAACTGTATGTCATAGACCCTCTGCTCCTGCTAAGAGCTAATAATCTCTAGCTCTTGTGCAGCAATGCCCATCAGGAGGTCTCAATGCACTTTACAATGCAGGGCAGCATCATGATACCCATCGTATAGATAGGGAAAGTGAGGCACAGGAAAGTGATCTGACTTGCCCAAGGTCATCCAGTAGGCCAGTAGCAGAGCTGGGAACTGCTGGGAACTCCTAAATCCCAGTCCAGTGCTCCATCCACTAGCCCCTGTTGCCTCCCCATTAGCAGAGGTCCCCCCTCTGTGCCCAACTGTGCAATGCTTTACGGGGAGCCAGGGAGAGGGGATTCTTCCTTGCTGACCCTGTGGCTGATCAGCCCCTGACACAGGAGCTCTGATCTCCTCATCTTAGCCAGAGAGGAAACTGGAGCAGTCTCAGGCAAGAGCCCAGGCCCACCTGACAGGCAAAGCCCCGCTTGGGGCCTAGCCCTGGCAGGCTCCTGGGATGGAGCCGGGTAATGCATGCTCTGAGGAGCGCTAAGCTGTCCTGGCTGCTCCAGATCAGCCCTGGCAGCAGAAGAGCAAAGGGAATGTGCTAAACCAGTACAGCAGCCACGACCTGCCCCATGACGGACCCCACCCATGGGCCAACACCAGGGTTTGAACTAGGGAACTTAGGCCTGGTCTACACTAGGTGGCGAGGGGTCGATGTAAGATACACAACTTCAGCTACGGGAATACTGTAGCTGACGTCAACGTATCTTATTCCGACTTACCTTCCGTCCTCACGGCGCAGGATCGACGGCCGTGGCTCCCCCATCGACTCTGCTACCGCCACTCGCTCTGGTGGAGTTCCAGAGTCGACGGGGAGCACATTAGGGGATCGATATATTGTCTCTAGACGAGACGCGATATAGCGATCCCTGATAAATCCATTGCTACCCACTAATACAGTGGGTAGTCTGGACGTACGCTTAGGCATTAAGAGCACAATCTGCTGCTGCTTGAGCAAAAGGCCCAAGCCACCTACTTAGCCCCTGCAGCTGACTCATTAACCTGTTAGGTGACCAGCCACTAGAGGGCGACAAAGGCTCCTGTGCTAATGCAGATGACATGAACATCAATGACATGGCTGACATGGCTGACATGCAGAGCAATTTGCTTGATAAGCGTCTCTAGGAAGGCAGGAGCTGCCACGGTAGAACAGCTCAATGAGCTGATGCAGCGTCCTCAGTCTGGCATAGCCAGCGCCAAGCACTAGAAGTTGTCAAACTCCCTTGATACACCACATTATTTATTTGTATTTCATGGGAGGAAATTTCTTCCTGCTCATGCCCTGTAGCAAGGAAAGTCCTTGTGTTCTAGAGGTGTCCTGCAGGCACTGAGCAGTTCTCCCCATATCTGTGCCTATTCCTTCTCTAGAGACACAGTGGGCGAGAGAATATCTAGGAGAGGACCAACTTATCTTGGTGAAATAGACAAGTTTTCGAGCTATTCTCTCTCACCAACAGAGGCTGGTCCCATAACAGATATTACCTCATCCCCCTTGTCTCTCTACTATCTGGGACCAACCAGGCTACAACAGCACTGCAAACAACAATGGAAGATAATCCTTTTATGATACATCAGCAGTTTGACTCAGTATCACCTTGTAGCAAGGAGTTCCGCAGGCTAACAAGGCTGAAGGTATTAAATGGACATTTCCAAAGAACCCTTCCAAGGCAGTGACCAAGGGTCAAACAAAACATTCAAAGCCAAAATTAAGCACAAACAACTTTCTCAATGCCCCATGTCTGGGGAGCCTACACGAAGGGGCAACACAGACTAGCACGATCTGCCTTCCTAGCAGACGCCTAAGGTGAGCCTGGAAGGCAGCTCCTGCCTGACGTACCCTTCCAGCAGGTGTGTGGTTAGCAAATACGTTCTCCCAGCATGGACACATACAACTTCCTGTGCAAGATTCCAAGCATTGTAGTCCAACAGGTACTTCCTGTACTACGAAGTATTATTCCTAGAAGTACCACTAGAGGCTCCTCTTCCCCCCTCCAGACATTCTGAGGGTACGTCTACACTATGAAGTTAGGTCAATTTAATAGAAGTCAATTTTTTAAAAATCAATTTGATATAGTCGACTGCATATGTCCCCACTAAGCGCATTAAGTTGGCGATGTGCGTCCACAGTACCGAGGCTAGCATCAACTTTCGGAGCGTTGCACTGTGGGCAGCTATCCCAGTTTCCACAGTCTCCTCCACCCATTGGAATTCTGGGTTGAGCTCCCAATGCCTGATGGGACAAAAACATTGTTGCGAGTGGTTCTGGGTACATGTCATCAGCCCCTCCCCTCACCCCATGAAAGCAACAGCAAAAAATCGTTTCTCGCCTTTTTTCCTGGGTTACCCATGCAGACAACACACCACGGCAAGCATGGAGCCTGCTCAGCTCACTGTCAACATATGTCTCCTGGGTGCTACTGGCAGACATGATACTGCAGTGCTACGGAGCAGCATCCTCTTGCCTTGCCTTGCCTTGCCTTGCGGATGGCAGATGGTGCAATACAACTGCTAACCATCGTCGGCGTCATCCCATGGGTGCTCCTGGCTGACTTCAGTTAGGTTGGTTGAGGGTGCCTGGGCAGACATGGGTGCTCCTGGCCAGCCTTGGTGAGGTCGGTCGGGGGCACCTGGACAAAAATGGGAATGACTCCAGCTCATTCTCTTCTTTTAAGTTTCATCTAATGGAGATTCAGTCCTGCCTGGAATATCATGCCAGCTGGAGGCTTCTGCCTCAGGCTGCTCTCCCAGTCGGCAGCACCACATGGCTACCCCACCTACCCCAGCCTACCCCTTGCTCCCATGGCTCATGAAGCCTGTACAGTAGTAAGGAGCAGTTCAACTATAGGCTGAGCAAGTGCAGAATAGTGGTAGAATGTGCATTTGGACATTTAAAAGCGTGCTGGCGCAGTTTACTGACTCGGTTAGACCTCAGTGAAACCAATATTCCCATCGTTATTACTGCTTGCTGTGTACTCCACAATATCTGTGAGAGTAAGAGGGAGACGTTTATGGCGGGGTGGGAGGTTGAGGCAAATCGCCTGGCCACTGATTACGTGCAGCCAGACACCAGGGTGGTTAGAAGAGCAGAGCAGGGCACACTGTGCATCAGAGAAGCTTTGAAAACCAGTTTCATGACGGGCCAGGCTATGGTGTGAAAGTTCTGTTTGTTTTTCCGTGATGAAAACCCAGCCCCTTGGTTCACTCTACTTTCCTGTAAGCCAATCGCCCTTCCCTCCCCATTTTGATCTCTGCTTGCAGAGGCAATAAAGTCATTACTGATTCAAAATCATGCATTCTCTATTAATTCATCACACAAATGGGAGGATAACTGCCAAGGGAGCCCAGGAGCGGTGAGGGAGGAGGGAAGCACGTGGTGGGATAGTTGTAGAGGCATCCCCTAGAATGGCATCCAGCTCATCATAGAAGCAGCATGTCTGGGGCTCTGACCCAGAGCGACCATTTGCCTCTCTGGTTCTTTGGTAAGCTTGCCTGAGCTCCTTAAGTTTCACGCGGCACTGCTGCGGGTCCTTGTTATAACCTCTGTCCTTCATGCCCTTGGAGATTTTTTCAAATATTCTGGAATTTCATCTTTTGGAACGGAGTTCGGATAGCACAGATTCATCTCCCCATACAGTGATCAGATCCCATACCTCCCATTCGGTCCATGCTGGAGCTCTTTTGCGATTCTGAGCTCTACATGGTCACCTGTGCTTATCAGCAGGGCCGGCTTTAGGCCAATTCCACCAATTCCCCTGAATCGGGCCCCGCGCCTAAGAGGGCCCCACGCCCAGTGAGAATCTCTTCCCTGGCTAGAGGCGCCTTTTTAATTTTTACTCACCTGGTGGCACTCTGGAAGTTTGGCGGCACTTTGGTGGTGGGTCCTTCGCTTGCTCTGGGTCTTCAGGGGCACGTCCTTCAGTGCCACTGAACACACCTGGAGCGAGTGAAGGACCTGCCGCTGAAGTGCTGCTGAAGACTCAGAGCACCACCCAGTGAGTACAAGCCTCATGTGGTTTTTTACATTTTTTTTTTTTAATAGTCATCCCTGCTGGGGCCCAGTCGAAACTGTTCGAATTGGGCCCCGCACTTCCTAAAGCCAGCCCTGCTAATCAGCTCACCACACTGGTCAAACAGGAAATGAAATTCAAAAGTTTGCGGGGCTTTTGCTGTCTACCTGGCCAGTGCATCTGAGTTGAGAGCGCTGTCCAGAGCCGTCACAATGGAGCACTCTGGGATAGTTCCCGGAGGCCAATACTGTTGAATTGCATCCACAGCCCAAACTTGATCCAGCAGAGTCGATTTCAGCACTAATCCCCTCATCAGGGAGGAGTACAGAAATCAATTTTAAGAGCCCTTTAAGTAGACAAAAATGGCTTCGTTGTGTGGACGGGTGCAGGGTTAAGTCGATCTAACGCTGCTAAATTCAACCTAAACTCGTAGTGTAGCCCAGGGCTGAGCTACATTACAGACCAACCGCACGCCCAGAGCCCTCCCGATACACCTTCCTGCCAGCACTCAGGCTGAGATCTCCCTTTGCACAAGCAGCAACCACTGCTTGAGATCAGATGACCCAGTAACAATCCAGCCCCCTGCCTTCTCAGCCTCACATACAACTCCAGCCCACCACTCAGTTCCAGGTGCTATTCCAAGCCCTCCTGCTGCCTTACTGACTGGGAGATGACAACTATTCTCTTCCCCCGCCCACCTCTTCCCCTTTCTGTGAGCTCCCAAGTCCTTTCCGCTCTCCCGTCGGTGATCCTACCAGCTGGCTTTTCCGATGCAACCCTCGTCCTTGGGCTGCCTCAGGAAAGCATAGCGCCGTCTGCAGCACTGATCACCAGGAACATGGTAGGCTACGGAGAGGAGCCCCTGCAGGAGCGGAGTGGGGAGCAGTGACTTAAAGCAGTGGGGAGGGAAGCTGGTAGCTGGAGGACTTCATCAGGCCTGGCAGCTGGTGAGCATCATCTTGTAGAGTGTGACAGATTAGCTTTCAAGTAGCAACATGCTGGATGGCTCCACCTGGGCTAATGCTTATTAAGGCTGGGCAGGCAGCCAGGGATGCTGCCAGCCAGCCAGGCAGTATCCATTCCACACCACTTCAGACACATGTGGCTTTTACTGATGCTGCTGGCTCCCACTCCCCCTAATCATGGGGAGTCAGGCCCCTGCTAGCAAAGAGAAGCCAAAGGAAGTCCATGCTTCCCTTCCAAGCCTCTGCTTTAGCAGCCATGGCAGAAGGATGGTGAACAGATTTAAGGGACCCCATTGACCAGGCCATTGCAGCCCTTTGACATTGTCTAGGTTCTGGTTCTTCATGCTCGTCGATGTCAGTTTCATCTCTCCACTGCTCCTAGAAGGGGCTTCAGTCCAACGCCTGCCGCAGGATAGCAGTGAGGCTGCTCAAATTGGTGAAGGGGTTAAGGAAAGATCTCTGCTTTCTAGTAGAGCCTTTAACTTGTGGACAAGCAGATTAGAGCAGGTTTCTCTCAGCGGCTTGCTCTATGTTTGCTGACTTAGGCTGCCAAGCACCAGATGGGAGCAGATAGAAAGATATTAGCAGTGAGAGAAAGCAAATGTGTGCTGCTCATACACCGGGACCTGAATTCTCGGCCAGCACTTTCAGCTCCGTGGGTCATTTTCCATGCTACTTGGATCTTGCCAGGGCTGGAGTTATTGATTTCACGATTCACAAATACCCCACAAAGGAGGCAGGTGTTCACTCTGCACCACCCTTGCTGACCTGGGACTCCTGGGAGGTTCAGAAACAGGCCAGATCTACGCTATAGAGCTTAGCAGTGTCAGGCAGGGATGTGAAGAGGTGTGATCTGACTGACAGGGGTGTGCCACACCACCCCTAGTGCAGACACCGTTACAAGGGCAAAGCTGTACTTTCACCGGTGAAGCTTGTTTCACTCAGGGAACTGGAATAAGTTACGTCGGTATAAGCTGCATCCACACTAGAAATGCTGTGCTGGCATAGTACACTGGTACAGCTACTCTGATAAAGCCCAGCTAGTACAGACCTGGGCACAGACATGACACAAACTGGGTTACAATTAGCAGGGCAGTGGTGACACTACAAGCCACAGGAGCATGTGAGAATCTGGCTGGAGGATGAGCCCAGTTTAGAGGCAGTTGGGCATTCAGAAGAGCTGGGAACTGACATGGTGCTGATGCTAAATGGCACTTCTTTACAAACATGCATACATACACACACACATGTACAGTCACACGCACACCCACACCTTCACGCTCTCGCTGTGCACACACTCCCACATGCACAGTCACACCTGGGCATACTCACATATGCACATATTCACAAGCTCACACCCACCTGCACGCACACACTTCTTGTCTTGACTGACAGCCCTGGAGCCTAGTATCCTCTCCATGGCCAAAGAACCAGACCACAGCAGTGCAAGCTTCCCCCAGGCTGCCCCAATGGGCTCATGCTGTGATCCGTGAAATTTAATGGGCATGTGCCAGGGGACAATATGCTGGCAGCATACCACCACCAGGAGCATAGAGACTGCATACGCCACCTCCTGGGGCACAGAGTCTGAGTGAGAAAGGGAGTGTATTTAAGGAGTCTGAGTAGCACCATAGCCTGGAGTCGCAGCAAAGTCCTAGCCCTTCTGGTGAGTGGGCTGAAGACCTGAGCACTCAGCCTCCAGGCTTGTCTGCACACAGAGCTGCACTGGTTCTCCTCAACGGGTGAGGTTAAGTCAATTAGGAACAGGTTTAAGCTAAACCAGAGCAAGAGCACTCACACAGGGACTGGAACCAGTTTAAGTAAACTGGTTTAATACACCAGGTCAAATGTGTGTGTCGATGAGGCCTCTGATTCCCCGCAGTGGAACAGCATCTCTAGTCCTCAAGACAGAGACTGGGGCTTGGTCTACACTAAGCATTTAAACCGATTTTAGCAGCGTTAAATCGATTTAACGCTGTACCCGTCCACACTACAAGGCCCTTTACATCGATATAAAGGGCTCTTTAAATCGGTTTCTGTACTCCTTCCCGACAAGAGGAGTAGCGCTAAAATCGGTATTACCATATCGGATAGGGTTAGTGTGGCCGCAAATTGACGATATTGGCCTCCGGGCGGTATCCCACAGTGCACCACTGTGACTGCTCTGGAAAGCAATCTGAACTCGGATGCAGTGGCCAGGTAAACAGGAAAAGCCCCGCAAAATTTTGATTTTCAGTTTCCTGATTATGCCCTCAGACGTGTGAGCTCTGATCACACACGGGTGGAATGCCTATCCCAATCAACAAAGAGCTTTTCATTCAGACGTGGTCCGTGACGGGCGATTGCTGAGGAGTTCATAGATCGCTGTACTGGGAACATGTTCCTATCAAGTAGCTTCCTGATTCTAGAAGACGAATTACCATAGACGGTTTTGAAAAAAAAATTCTCCTAAGGCTACATTAGTGCTGCGCGTGAGCAAGCCGTCAACGAGAGGAAGCCGAACTGCAACTCGACTCCATGTTAGGAGGAAAGGTGAGGGTGGGTACTGAGATCCAGCTATCACAGTACCACAGGAGGTGCCGCAGACAAACATTATGTATGCATTCTTGAGAGTCCAATGCCTGTAGTGTTTCATAACCCTCTGAATCCAGAGCGTGATTCAGGGAATAGCGCGTCTCATTTCTAATTTACTCCCCCCGTGCCCCCACGTGAAAAAAAGTGGAAGAATCGTTTCTCTGACTTTGTTCATGTTCCCTATGTCTAGCTGCTACTTGCTGGCGAGAAGGAATGATGGCTAGATGCAGATGTGGCAGCAGTGCAGGTGTAGTGACTCGGTTTACGCTCTCCTCCTGCATACGGAGCAGATGGTGCAGCTTACGGTCACTGGAGTATACTGTCCTATAAAATCTCCATCTCTTGTAGAGTGCTCCCTGAGTCTGGCTTCGAGGTAAGGTGCGGCTGGGGCCTGATGGTTGGCAAAACTAGAATGGACTTCTGGTCAATCCAGTAGATTACAGAATGGCTGGGTCTAACCATCTCATCACAGCAATGGGGGCTGGGCTCCATCTGCCCTCGTTCATTTGCACTGTGTTAAAGATAAGAATTCGCTGAGTGTCGGCGTGGTACTGTACATAGCGAGCAGCATGCTGGGGGGCTCTTTTCCCCCGAACCCTATAGAGATGTCCTGCCCATGGACTGTCATGCCCGGGGCTGCCTCCCCTCATATTGTATCTCAATTAAGAACTCGTGTTTCTTTATTCTGCAGTGTCTTTATTACTTCATGCACAATATTGGGACGCAACTTCCACTGTAGCCCTCGATGTGCGTAAGCGAGGTTGGGGGGAGGAGGGAAGCGAACAGTGGGGTTGTTGCGTAGGGCACCCCAATCGAAGCGCATGTAGCTCATCATTTCTGTGGGATCTGACACAGAGGCTGCTGTGCTCTCTAATACACTGGTTTCTCTAGCACATTGCCCATTATTTAGCAGGTGACTCTATTTTAGAAACTAATGAGAGATTGACTGTGGGGAGTCATTTCCAGTTTTGCTTTTGCACCCCAGCCAATCTCAGCCAAGAGCCATCTCCATGATTGACCCGAGTACGTGTACAGGATAGCGAACAGTATTACGTGTCATCGTCATTACCTCAATATTGACACCTAGTAGCAGACGGTACAGAACAGACTATATTCACATCTTACTGGTACTTTCATGAGAGCAAAAGCAGAATGATATGCTCGTCGTGATTGTGTTAGCAGCTGAACGATATTCGCCTCTGTCGCGTTTTGGACAACTGTCCTATGTACCTAATCTCGCTTGTTGGAGCTGATAAGTAAAAAATAGCTGAATTGGACCTCCATGGCATCAGCCCGTGCCCATAAGGCCGGTCCTTCTGGGCAGGAGCAATCCTGGGCAAAAGTGGCGCGAATGAATTGTCTGCGCGTTGCGTTCCGGGGAAGGAAATGACCTTGCACTGACAATGATTTTCCCGACTAGCCACCGCCGACAATTGTGTTGTGGCCCTTGCCGCCACGGGCTCTCAACCCTGCCGTTGCTTTCCCGGAGGAAGGAATGACTGACGACATTTACCCAGAACCACCCGCGACAATGATTTTTGCCCCATCAGCCACTGGGCTCTCAACCCAGAATTCTAAGGGGCGGGGGAGACTGCGGGAACTATGGGATAGCTACAGAATAGCTACCCACAGTGTAACGCTCCAGAAATCGATACCTGCCTCGGACCATGGACGCACACCGCCGAATTAATGTGCTTAGTGTAGCCGCACTGTATAAAGTGCACTCGAATTTACACAATCTGTTTTATAAAACCGGTTTATGTAAAATCGGAATAATCCCGTAGTGTAGACGTACCCTGGGGGAAGAGAAAGCTGCTTGAAGGTTTGAATTAAAGACCTGGCTGGTTCCCATCTCCTACCTAACCTGCAATTAGACTGACACTCCCCGTATCACCTCAGTGCTGGATCTTGGAGCAACTGCCTTTCATTGCTTTGTGCGGAGTTGTTCCTAGTGCTAGATGCTGTGACTAAAGGTGAGATCTGGACTGGTTTCCTCCTTACCGGATACAATTTAATGCAAAGTACAGTAGGGTGCTTTCTGCTTGTTTTCTCCTTAGAAATTCAGGTCTTGTCCGGCCTATTTTTGCTGGAGAACTCAAGGGTCAATGTGAGAACTCATAGAGCAGTGACAAAGCTGATTAGTTGACAGGGGAAGTCATTTTTTATGTTTTATTCACCCTGTTTATTTTTACGCAAACAAATTTAACTCAAACACCCTACAACAGTTGAGACAAAAGCTCTCTTTGTGAAAGGTTTGACAGCTCTCTCCTTTCCAGAGGGGCAGAGAGAGATCCCACTCTCTGCACTGGGTGCTCCCATGAGACTGCCACAAAGACAGAATATGATTAAACAAACCAGATCAAAGGAACCTTTCCTTTTAAACACCTTTCCCTCCCCTTCCCCCATTTCAAGCTCTGTGCATGCACTAGAGAGGTAGCAAAGGACACAGCTAGCCACAGATAGGTGCGATTTCTTCCTTAGCCTCCTTTCCCGATTAAGAACCTGCTATGCTGCATTGTGCTTTGGGCTGGTTGGGGAGTGATTAGATCTGTCACACTGACACCTGTCTGCTTGAAAATGGACTGACCTTTAATGACACTGTAACCCACTTACCGCCCTGTTCATTCAGGTACTATGGCATTTCTTCCCTTTCATGCACAACCCCACGCCCCTGAGCCCCCTCCTCTCGCTGGCTCTTAGTTCCTCCTTCCTGATAATCCTACTCTCTCCAAGAGAGTGCTGGCACACCTCAGACAGTGAATCAGAGTCTTTAAATCAAACCGTGGTGTCTTTCTAAAGGTTCTGCTCCAGCTCAAACCCCTCCCAGGGCAGCTGTTTGGCCGGTCAGGCTAGGTGTCAAATGGCCCATAACATTTCTGATCCTATTAGAGCTGCTCCACACTCGAGATTTCCTTTGCCCAGAAAATCCCGGAATTTCCAAATTTGCCTCCAGCCCAAATTCCAGTGAAAAGTCAAAATTTCCCAGGAAAGGAATTCCAGAAATGACCTGATGGCTCCATTTCACTTCAGTGCGGTTGATGCGCTTCATCTGCACATTATCATCTGGGCTGTAACTCTCTCACATGCAGTGCTTCGATCTTATCCAAACCAAACAGGGCAACAATTTTGCTACAGAAATGTAGCTGAAATCAACCCAGTCCCACAAAAATGGTTCCATTTTGTGCAATCACCATTTTCTGCCATAAACTCTTCCATTAGGAAATTTCCACCAGCTGTGACATTGAGGCAGTGATTGGAGTCCGCGTGGCCAGAGCCCTGGCCAGGGACCCCAACACCTGCCAGGGATGGCCAACGGCTACTTGATCCTGCCCCGGCGCTGGGGGATGGGCTAGGTCTAGATGACCTCTAAATGAAACAAACCTCAATTCCTGGTCAGGGATGAGTGAGGCCAGGTTAACTCCCAGGGTAGGGGCAGTGAGGGCACAAGTGGGACCGGGTTAATTCCTCCCTGCAGTGCTGGTTTACAGTGGTGCCAGTGGCTCCATGGAGCCAGGCCCATGGTCAGAGGAGGTCCTGAGAGCCTACCAGCCTGCTGGCTCCCTGATGCCCATCACTTGCTCCTCATACCGGGGGCTCCTCTCTGCCCCCTAGCCCCATCCCCTCTGTTCCTCTCTGCCCCCTGGCTGAACCCCAGTGCACCTCCAACTCCGGGCAGTTTCTGCTTCCCACTGCCTCTCTCCCTGGAGCTGAGCTGCCTGGGACTGGTGCAGAAGCCTGGCCAGTCTCAGCCAGGTGGGGTGGGGGAGGGTGACAGTGTGGGAGGCTTGCCTGGGCCCCTCCAGGCAAGTGCATCTTGAGAGAGCCCAGCCAGGACAGGCGCTGACCTGGCTGATCCTGCCACTCCCGAGGGGCTGGAGTGATTCCTGGTCCTGGGACCAGCTCTGGCTGTGCTGCTGGCTCAGCCCTGCAGACACAGTCCCCTCCCAGCAGGACCGTGAGTGTGGCCAGGAGGCAGGGGGTGGGGAGTGGGTCTCTGGGGGGCTGCTGGGCTGTGAGGTTGCAGGGAAGTTATGTGTGTTGCAGCACTAGGCAGTGTGTGTGGTGCTGGGCAGTTGTGGTGGGGCTGTGGAGGGGGGCACTGAGCAAGAGTAGTACTGTGCAGGGCACTGGACATTTGTGAGGGGGGGCACTGGGCATAGTGGGTCCAGGGAGGGTCTGGGCATAGGGAATCAGGGGGGTGTTCCAGTGTTGGGCGTGGCGGTGGGGGGACTGTGAGGCATGGCAGGGGTCCTCCCCCAAAGGGAAGGGGCAGGCTGGCAGCACAGGGCTGGGCAGGCCACTGCGCATCTGGCAACTGCTGGTATGTAAATAGTGCCCTCGCATTGGGCAGAGCAGGGCCACTCCTGCCATGCCATACCCCATTGCTCCTGGCTGGCCCCTCACCCTGGGGACTAACGTCCCCATGCCATGCTCCATTGGGGTCCACAAATATGTTTGGCGCCAGGCACAAAAAAGGTTAATCCGGCCCTGCCCCCAGTGCCTCCCTCCCACTCCCCTGGGCCCTCCTGAGCTGCAAAGGCTCCACCACAGGAGCTGTGAATCTGCCCTGGATGCACCAGCCCAGTAAAGCCAGCAGGGCCCCATGAGGAATCGGATTCTCTGATGTCCCAGGTAAGGGACGGGTGAGTTGAGTTCTGGCAGTCTCCCTCCACCCTGTCAGCAGAGCTTAAACACTTGCTAATCGCCCATGGGGAACCCCCCACCCGGCCCAGGCAGGGCCTGTGGGGTGGCCCCCCTCAGCCATCCCTAGGACAGCATGACTCCCTAGCCTCAGAACAAGGAGTGTGGCATTTGCAGTGGCATGGCCATCCACCAGCAGGGGCTGCTGCCACCAGCATTTCTTCCCCCCCAAGCTCCACCAGCCCGGTGAGGAGCAGGGCAGGGGCAAGACTGCCAGTCCTGATGCTGCTGCAAATGCCAGATATCCTCTGCTCACTGGTCTGTGAGGGGATGTTGGATGGGATGGGATCTGAGTTACTGCAGAGAATTCTTTCCTGGGTGCTGGCTGGTGAGTCTTGCCCACATGCTCAGGGTTTAGCTGATCGCCATATTTGGGGTCGGGAAGGAATTTTCCTCCAGGGCGGATTGGCAGGGGCCCTGGAGGTTTTTCGCCTTCCTCTGCAGCGTGGGGCATGGGTCACTTGCTGGTGGATTCTCTGCAGCTTGAGGTCTTCAAACCACAATTTTGAGGACTTCAATAACTCAGTCATGGGTTAGGGGTTGTTATAAAAGTGGATGGGTAGGGTTCTGTGGCCTGCTTTGTGCAGGAGGTCAGACTAGATGATCATATTGGTCCCTTCTGACCTACGAGTCTATGAGTCTATGAGTCTATGAGACAATGCCACCTACTCCAGCTGCCCAATTAGCAGGGCTGGCCTGAAGGAAAGAACTGACACCCCCTGCAGATGCGGCACTGAAGGCAAGGGCGGGTTGTGACCACAGGGTGGGGGTTCAGTGGCACATGTGCTTTACAAGAGGGACGTGAGCAGGCATCAGATAAATAAGGCAGCTCATCAAAGGAGCAAATACAGAGGGAGTGCCGTGAACAGCTACACAGGGCCGCCTGCCAGAGACAGACACACCGCATGGGCATCCCCTTGCCCGCCCACCTGTGCCAGCAGCAGAACATTCTGTCTTCAGCCCCTGGCATGGCTGGTGTCCATGTTCCCTGAGGGGCAGGGAGTGGTGCTCAGTTTTCTCCTGTCCTCCCCCACTCAGCCATGCTGAAGAGAGAGCCAATCCATGTGGCCTGCAGGACACTATTGGGAACTGAGTCCTCTGCTCACATGGTCCAGACCCAGACTTCCTTAGGATGGGCTTTTAGGGGTGTCATCTGGGAGAGTCCTGGTTTGGGCCCATTTCTGCTTCTGAGCAAGACTGCTCCTCCGCTCCCACCCCACCTGGCCTCCTCTTCTGCTCTCCAGCAAGACAAATGGCTGGAAAGGTCCCATGCAGGCTCCATGGGGCATCCGCTGCCCCAAGCCTCTCCCAGCTCCTTTGGGACAGGAAGACGTTTAGCTTCCGAGTTTGTTATCCTCAATTTACAATGGGGAATGAAGAAGGGAAGTGACTTGTCCAAAGCCGAGCACAGTGAGTCATTATCAGAGCCCGGGAGTTCTGCTTCCTAGGAGCCTGCTCTAACCACTAGAACACACTCCCTCCCTCAGCTGAGCTGTTTCTTGTCAGACGAGTCTTTACAGCTTGGAATTGACACAAGGGTCAGCTCAGGTTATTAGCAAGCAGCTTCCTTGCCTGAGTCTCAGCTGGAGAGCTCCCCACCCACCGCCAGACGCCAACCCCTAGCCTCACAGCAAGGAACGCCTCACTCTAGTCAGGGTGCCTCATGCACAGCCAGCCATTCAGCTCCGATACACCAGCTCATTTCTGCTCAATAAGTGCCAGGGGAGGACTAGAAACTCTCCATGCACTCAGACTGGCTTGATGTCTCCCATTCAGTGTTACACGGTGTCGCTTTCATTCACTTCTCATACTCCTCCGGCTTGGCAAGAGCTGGACCAGGAACTGAGGCTCTGAAACTCCCCGATCTCACAGTGCTCACTGCAGGATGGACTGGAAGTCCCAAGAGAGCCAGTTTTCAGATCCCAGCTCAGCAAACCCAAGAGCCTTTAGATTTAGCATCCAAGCTTTTAGCTGCTCCTCTGAATTGAACCTCAAACTCTTTGAGGTTCATCCTTCACTGTTAATAAGCAATAGTATCTGCCTTTGAAACAGAACCATGGAATTTACAGAGGGAAGAGGTAGATAATGATCATTTTATAGATAGGGAAACTGAGGCATGATTTACACAACTTCACACAGCAAGTCAGTGACAGGGGTAGAATCCTGAATCCCTGTCACCTGCTCCAAGCACTAGACAACATTTCCATCCAGAGCTGGGACTAAAACCCAGCTTGCCTTGACTCTCTTGGCCCATGCTCTAACCACAAGACAATGCCTCCTTGATCTACTTCCTACTTCCTCTTGCTGATGCAGGATTGCTCCCTACAGCCACTAGCCTGACGGCCTTCTGGTCCATTCCTCCAACTCAGACACATGCTGTGATGGCACTGTCATTCCAGCTGCAACAAAGGGGTTATACAGGAATGCCCCGGGCATAGGGGGAGTCCTGAGAGGGGAAGAGCCATCGCCACCTCCCACAGGGAGCACGTCACAGGAGAGAGGGGATGGTTGGGGCTTTCCTGGATCTCCAGCTGCTGGGGCTGTCAGCAGCCAACACACAACCCTGACCCCCACCAGGGCTCAAATCAGCCCCTAGGAGCGGCACAAAGGTGAGGTGCAAAGGCCCCCACACCCTGCACTGAGCCCAGCTTAGGGATAGCGGATTCAGGACCAAGACTTCACAGCAGGCTCAGGGAGCAGGAGAAAGCAGATGCCAGAGGGAAAAGCACTGCCACCTACTGAAAATAGGTTCGTTCAATCCCAAGGAGAGCCACAGGGGGGCGTGGGAGCAGGCTGTTCTCCATGCTGGGACCCTTCCAGCCCTCAGCCACAGCTTGACTTGGGCAAAGGCCAAGCCATCCCTGCTCTGCATCACTGCGGGATGCCATCTGCAGCTCCCACAGCGCAGCAGTGCCCTCCCATTAATACGACCGAAGCCACTGGGCCCAGCATGCAATGCTTCACCTGCTGGCATGCAGCAATGCATGCTGGGATCTGCAGTCACCCAGTCCATAGCTGCAATCAGCAAGTGGCCAACGAGGCCCTGGAGCAGCCTGGGCCGGATGCCCCTGAGTTATCCCCACACTCCGCTGATTCTCTAGGGCTTCTGGCAGGTGACTGTGTCTCTCCCTACATAAGGGTACCACCCAGATTAGCAGAGGTTCCCAGCCTGTCCTGGCAGCATCAGAGCTAGCCACATGGCACCATGCCAGGGAGATCCATCAAGTACTTCCTTCATGCAGGCATTAGCAAATATCAGATGATCAGACAAGCCGTCAGGCAAAGTTAGGACCAGTGTGCCTGTCCTGCATGGGAATTCCAAGTGAACAGCAGCCACTGCCAGCTCCAGTCCCCTGCCCTTCCCTTCCCAGCCAGGGCATTGGGAGTCATGGGTTCACCACCACATTGACGCTTGCTCATTCTCATCCCATTCATGGCTGCCTAACTGGAACTTTCCCTCTGCCCCTCTGTCTCACTAGGATGCCCTGTAGGGAGTTTGTCCTGCTTATCAGCAAATGAAACCCCTTTTTTCCCCAGCCTGATTGATGTTGTTTAGATTTTTTACCCATGGAACATTTCCAGAATTAATGCCAGCATAGCTCTCCGCACTGAGGTAAATGACTGAACCAGGAGGAGGACAGTGGGGGCCCCAGCGGGCGGGACAGCGGGGAATCGGGGGATCTCCAAGGGGTGGGCCAGCGGGGAATCGGGGGGTCTCAAGGGGCAAAGCAGTGGGGAATCAGGACAGTAGTGTTCAGTCCTGAGCCTCACATCACCAGGAGGATACTGAGGAACTATAAGGAGCTGGGGGCGAGGGAGGAGCAACCAAAACAGCCCAAGAGCAGGACTGACTGAGTTAGGAGGAAAGATTTGAAGACCTAAAGAGGTGCAGCGTGGTGCAGCAGGTGACACACACAGCCTGCAGCGTGGGGAGGACAGTTCAACGGAGATGCAGTTCTTAAACACAGCATTTAGACTGAGCATCAGGAAAAGGCCCTAGGAGAGAGAGCTACTGGGCTGGGGAGCAGCATCCCAGTTATAACTAGACTGGACAGAGCCCTGGAGGAGAGTCTGGAGGAGCACACTTGTACTGTTCTGGTGGGCTCAGGGCAGACGAATACAGTTTTCCATCACCAGCTAGTGTTATTCTAACTAGTGTCAGCACCATCCCATTACCTGGAGGGAAGGAGCCAGAAGATGCTTGTGTTTCCAGGGAGCCTGCTCTTGTCTCTACTTACTGGGACAGGGAAAAGCCCTGGGACAGATTCCCACTCAACCAGTTGTGCAATGTCATTTATCCCCAAGCCATGGGGAGTGGGCAAAATGCCCCTGTATCAGAGCTCTCCACCTCCTTTGCACAGGAACAAATGGCCATTTCCAGTGCAAGGCTGGGGGCGGAAGCAGCCCCCACGCAGCTCAAGGCTCGCTTAGTTCAGTGGTGCCCTCCACATGTTACTCGGTATCACTGAACCAAGTGCATCAGTGACATGTGTGAATCCCAGCCAGGCCAAGTGACACCGTCATGCAATGAGCTTGTTTCATTGTGGGTGACTGCAGCAGTGACTCATCCTGGGAAATCGTGCATGGTAACACAATAGGCCTTGCTGCTGCTGTCACTGATTCCACAGCCCAGAGAGGCTCACTCAGAGCTTGTGAGATTCAGGCTGATCAGGGCTCAGTTCCTTAAAAAACACTGCATAATGGAGGGCCTAGGAAGACCCCCCAACACACATGCCCCAGCCAAAGACACTGGCAAACACACCCATTGCCCATGGCTTCCCTGCTCCGGGGGCAATGCACAAACCCTGTACAAACCCTCTCTTCTCAATCGCTTGCTGAACATTTTAACATTTGATCTGCTGTATTTTAGCTCCCCTGGTCCCAGCTATAATCTCCTCACAACCACAACCTGGCCCTTGTAGCCCATGCACATCTATCTCCCAGCTATCCTCCACTACTCTTCCCACAGCATGTTCCCTCCCCAGCAGCAGTCATCTGGTACTTAGAGCAGCCACTGGCCTCTGCAGGGCCTGGTGCCCCCCCCCCCCCCCAGGGAGTCTGGCCAGAGAGCTGTGAAGCTGTGCCAACAGGTCTTATTTTCTTCTTTGTGATTAAATGCATTACTGAAGCTGCCATACCTCAGTATCGAGATGTCCCCCTCACCCCCATGGACCTTGGCCTGTCCTCTAGCCCATAGTGCTGGACCGAGCTACCCTCAAAGCTCATCTGATGCCACTCCAGGTGAGCAGGCAGGTGGCACAGATGAGCAACACTCGGGCAGAGAGCACTGCTATTAGAATCCAGCTCCTGACACAGTAGCCCAGAACATCTGCCTGTTAGAGCACAGACGAGCCTGCTTTGATCTTATCCAGTACATTAGATACCCCTGTTTCCTGACACACTCAGGCAACAGAATCCCACTGAATGGCACAATCCTGCCTCACGGTTTAGTGCCCACACTGCCCACCTCACAGCGCAGAGGAGAGGGGCAACCTCACTTACTCATGTGATGCCATGAGTTGGGAGGAAAGATTGAGGGGGGGCATTTTGCTCGTCCTCAATACATTTTCAGGTGGCAACACTGCAGGATGTGGGTAGCATGGAGACAGTGCTGCCAGCTTCAGGATGAATGGCAGCCCTCAGGAACATTATTAACAACTCATTCTAAGATACACATTTAGATTCTGTTTTTTTTAAAATGTACCAAGGCCAGATATGACAAGATATTTCCCTGTGCAGCTCATGTTAACATCCCAAAAACAGGGAGACCTGTCATCATTTTCACACAAGCATTATTGAAACCTTTCCCCGCAAATGCTGGAATTGCAAACTCAAGGGCTCAGTGTTAGGGACAGGGAACCAGAGTCTGAAATTGACTAGAAACAAATGGGAAACTGACCCAGCTAGTTTCAGGACTTCTCCACAGGAGGGATTTTTGCAGAGATGTAGCTATACCAGGGGTCTGCAACCTTTCAGAAGTGGTGTGCCAAGTCTTCGTTTATTCACTGTAATTTAAGGTTTTGTGTGCCAGTAATACATTTTAACATTTTTAGATAGTCTCTTTCTATAAGTCTATAATATATAACTAAATTATTGTTGTATGTAAAGTAAATAAGGTTTTTAAAATGTTTAAGAAGCTTCATTTAAAATTAAATTAAAATGCAGAGTCCCTTGGACCAATGGCCAGGACCCAGGCAGTGTGAGTGCCACTGAAAATCAGCTCGAGTGCCGCCTTTGGCACGCATGCCATAGGTTGCCTACCCCTGAGCTATACCAATGCAAATCTCCAGTGTAGATGCACCACATTAGCATGAAGCAATTTTCCTTTTTTTTAATTTTTCTTCTGACAGATTCTGTGGCTTTCACATTATGATTTTAGTTAATTTGGTGTAAAATGAGTTTCTCTATTTACTTAAATGGAGTCACTCCAGATTTACACTGATGTATCAGAGCAGAATCTGACCTTCTATGCATATGCAAGAAAAGAAGATAAATCTTAAATGCTATTAGACATAAACAAGACAATATGTGCTGTTTCCCTGAGCACTTTTCCAGTCCCACCTTCTTGACATCCGCCATGTTTGTTTTCCCCTTTGCGGCACGTCTGGGCATGGCTTGGCTTTCATTTCTCATCTGCCAATTTGCAATGAGCAGTCCTGCCAATAACACATTTTAATAAGAATTGAGGGGCTACCATTCCAGAGCAAACCAAAGGTCCAAGGAGCCCAGGCTCCTGTCTCCACTGCCAAATGCTTCGGAGGACAGAGTACAATCTAGTACACCACACTGTGCAGTGCTATTCCTTAGGGACAATTCCTTCCTGACTCCCTAGCTGGTAATCTGTTTATGACCTGCAGCATGAAGTTTGGTAGTTCTCGTCATTTTTACCCTTCCCCAGTTTAATTGCAGATGCTGTTTTGACTCATATAAACATCTAAATCTTTTTCAGTAACAATCATTGTCTCTGGGTGCTGCCTGGAGATGGATTTCAAAGAACATTTATCAGCTAATTTTTAAATGGCTGATAATTGATTTTTTCTCTATTGTTTCTAAGATCTTCTTTAAAAAAATAAAATAAAACATCTTTCACTAATTGGTTTATTTTTGCCATTTGTCCAACACGGACTCTTTCAGTCTTACCTATGTTCCAAACAGAGCTAACTACTTTTCTTGCTACTCTCACTATTTATACTGCAGCATTACCAGACCATTGGCTGCGCTGCAAAGGCAGCAGGGGGACTCACAACACTGTTGGTCCTACCAAAAAGGCATTAATTGCTATTCTGTTCCCCAAGCTCTCACTGAATCCCAGGCAACAACCACCAAAGGCCAGTATGTAAAATCTGGGAAGCTTTTCTCATCAGATGAGATCAGGACAAGTTTATGGGGAATTTAATTGAGAGGCTAAAGTATGTGAGAGGTTGCCCACAGGGGATCCAATATGGCCTATGTACTATGAGTCCCCAGAGCCACAAGAGGTTAGATTATGTATGTATGGTTGGGATCTCCAGGCATCACAACACCACAAATAAATAATAAGAATACAGAACATGTTTACATATCCTTGTTTACAATTTCTGCCACCAGATATATCTATTTATCCGTTCCCACATACGCACCCCTCTATCTCTCTGTCTAGGTGAGGAACCTAATTCTCCTTTTGGGATTCAAAGTTTTAGCTAGGAGGAGCAATGACCTGATTGAATCACAGACTTCTGCTCTTTGGGGAGACAATCAAACTCCCAGATTCTCACGCCCCCCAAATCATGTGGGTGTTGAAATCCAAACCCAGATCACATTTTTCCAAATATCCGTATCTTTGCACTGAGCTAAAACGAAACCTGGGAGACAAATACCCACAGACAATTTAGTGCCCAATACCAGATGCTTCAGGGGACCTCACACCTTCCTCTGAAGGGAACAGCTCTTGGATCTCTAAAGCTGGGGTGGGATCTGGGTTCCATTTCACTGTTTCTCAACACATGGATGTAGAGGGGCTGATCCTGAATACCCTGACACCAGTTTTACACCCGCCTAAGCCCACTAGCCTCCTGATTCACACAGCTGTGAGAAGGGAATCAGCCCCCATCTCTAGCCTGGCTTCCTGGGGGCAATTTCCCACCCCACTCCAGCTCCACAGCAGCAGGATTCCCTTGTGTTGTTCTGGCATTACTCTGCTCCTGTATCCACAGGGAGGCACCTGTCGCTATCTGGACTCTGGATGCAGACTAGGCCCAGCTGCAGCTCCCTTCGCTGCTTCCCCGGGGTCCAGCTCCAGCAGAGCATTCCTGCCCTGTGTTACACAAGAGCTGTTGTTTACACAAACATGTGATAGGCCACATCCTCAGCTGATGTTCATCAGGCAGCTGCGCTGACTGTAGGAGAGTTGCCCTGACTCCCCCCAGCCGAGAAGCTGATAAACCTGGCCGTCACCTCATGCCCTGGCCACTGCGGTTCCCCCAACCCTGAGGTCGCACCACATACATCCTGGTCATTACCCCACCACAGCACAGACACGCAACCCCCACCAATGGGCCCCTGCTCCCTTACCTTGCTCCTCATCTGCCCCGATGTGGACACCTTCCTGATGAGCTTGTGAGAGCTGCCCTCCTGCTCGCCCTCACTGTCAGAGGACTCCTCGCCAGCTCCTTCAGGGGAGGCCGGGGCCAGCTTGTCCGAGTCCAGGGAAGACACTGACTCCCTGGCCTTCCTGAAAAACAAGTCTCCGGGGGCCAGCTTCTCCGCCATCTCCAGAGTGTCTCACTGAGGTGTGCAACTGAGATGCAGATCCCAGATAGGCTCAGGGCTCTTCTACTTCCTACGACCCTTCAAAAAAGGACAATGCGACATGCTCTGTGAGAGACCCAGAACATTTGCCCCAGTTCACAGAGCTCCCCTGCCCACCGCAAGATCCCCCTTCCATGTCCCCATGGGATATTCAGATCACAGGGGGAGAGAAGGGCACACAGAGGTTTGTAACTGGATGCTTTGGGGAGGTTCTAGTTTTAAATGTGGGCACTTCCTCACCTCTGAAATTCACCCTGGATGTCAAAATACAAACCAGCTGCTTTGCTGTCAAACTTTTTTCCCCCTCCAAACTCTTCCTCTTTTTTCACCCTCTGATCACAACGATTGTGCAAAGCCCAGCTTCCTTCTCAGGCTGCTTTTTATTTCAAGCTGCTGCCTGCAGGGCTCGCTGGATGCAGTCCCAGACAGAGCATCTCACCCGTTGGCAGTAAACAGGAACACTCTGTCCTACCCTCGGGGGACCCCCAGCAAATCCCCCACCCCGTCATCCCCAAATGCACCGCTTCACTCACCTGCCCCGGCTACTGTGTTTGCTGGCGGGGGGAGGGGGGAAGATTCTCACTAAAAAGCCTCTCTTCCCCAGCAGCCAAGGAGGCAGATGATGAAGCCCAAGAAGAGGAGGCTGGGGCTGTCTCTGCCACGGACAGGGGCCCACCAGCTGGAGGAGGCACCCGTGGCCCAAACAGGTGGTTGGGTTTATGGACTGGTCCCTGCCCGCTGGGGTGGGAATGTACTAATGCAAAGAGCCCGCCACGGCCAGGACAGGTGGAGCTCCGAGCGCCCCCCAGGGCGGAGAGGTCCTCCCATGCCAGGCAGCCCCATCCCGGCTGGGGCAGGCACCTACCTGCAGCCCCCGCGTCCGTGCGCCGCCGCTCGCCGGCTCCTGCAGTGAGCGCGTGTGACAAGCGCAATCTCCGCGAACAGGAGAAAGGGTCACGGCGGGCTCTGCCCAGCCGGCACTAGCGAGCCCCGCGGGGGGCGGGCTTGGCTGCGGGGTTCCCCCACCGCATCGCTCCGCGGCCGGGCTCCCGAGGCTGGCGCCGCGCTCGGCTCACTGGCAGCCCAACGATCTCCTGCACATGTTGCTTCTCTGCCTCCGCCCCGCGCGCTGCGTGCCTGTCAGCTCGGACGCCCCGGCACTGCAGTCCCGGCCCCCCCTGCAGCTCCGCTCCCTGCCCTGCCCTGTCCTGCCCGCTGCAGCCGCGGGGCCGCTTCCCTCTTGGGCCTGATCCTCCCGCCCCTGGCACCAGCTGCGCAATGGGGCTCGTCCTTCTCCGGCCTGCTGCAGGCTTCACCCTCCCCTCCTCCCACAGCCCTGCGGAGCTGTGTGCTTGTGCAAACCCGCCCGGTCTCTGTCCTCAGCACCGCAAGCCCGAGCCTGCTGTCTGCGGCTCGCAAAGCTACTCATGATCACACATCCCGGCTGGCTGGGAGGCTGCTGGGGCGCAGGGGAACTACAGGCCCCAGCACTGGGGGGTCCTTAGGGAGAGGTGGGGGGGTATTTGGGGCACAGTCTACTCTACTGCTTGTGACATGAGCCTCCTGGACTGAACCTTTCCCTGGCCAGGTGCATTAGGGTTGACCAGGCCTCCCAATTTCATTCCTGGCTGTGTCTCCCATTCACTGTGCCCAAACTCCCCTGACCCTAATGTCAATCCGGAGCCTGGGACCTTGGGCATGTCACTTACCCATCCCATCCTGGTTCCCCACCTTATGCACTTGGAGATCTGGGTCCTGTGCCAACAGCAGGGCCTTGATGAGAAAGAACCAAATTCCCCCAGCAGCCTCAAAGAAGGAAGGGGGATGTTAGTTACCAAATGAAATACATCTCTCAAAGGAAGCCCTGATGTTTCCTAATGTTCCAAAGATGAAGATTTGTTTCCTACAGAGGGCGCTAGTAGTACCACCTATTGCTAAGGTTGCCTGACACCTCCCATTGTAAGCCCCTGTTTTCAATTGCTGATACTTTTGCCAAACTTTAAGCCTTCCAGCTGAAATTGTCCATGCGCGCACGTCTGAGGCTGAATATTTTTGGAAAGTTTCAACAAAAATGATTTGAGATGTTTCTACCCAGCAGATTAGGGACAAAGATTTTTTTTTTTTTTTTGGAGCCTGTCAATGCTGATTCCCCACTCTGGCAGTTCGAGTGCAGAAGGTGGGGGCCCGCAAGGATTCTAAAAATTAATACTGGCCACTCCAGGCTTGTAATAAACTCCCAAGTTCACAGCTTCTCTCTGACCTTGGATGGGTAGATGCTGCCACCACCCAAATGCAAAAAAACCCTTTGAACCCAGGAAGGTGCACTTGGGAATTCCTCCCTGTGGCGTACCCTCAAGCCCTTTTTCTCTCACACAAACAGAGAGAGTGAGAGAGAGTGAGAGAGAGTCACATCCCAGGAAAGAGCTGAGAAAGAAAACAAAGGAAATCAGCAGGGCCGCCCGGGGGGGGGCAAGTGGGGCAATTTGCCCCAGGCTCTGGGCCCCGCAGGGGCCCCCACGAGAGTTTTTCGGGAGCTCTGGAGTGGGGTCCTTCACTCGCTCTGGAGGCCCCGGAAAACTCTTGCAGGGCCCAGGCCCCCAGAGTTTCTTTCTCTCCAGGTCTTCGGTGGCGGTGGAGTCCAAATTACCAGCGAAGCGGGACCCACTGCCAAAGTGCCGGGTCTTCAGTGGTAATTCGGCAGTGGGTGGCCCCCGCCGCGGGTCTTCGGGGCACTTCAGCGGCGGGTCCCAGAGCGGAAGGACCCCCCGCCACCGAATTACTGCCGAAGCTGGGGGCCCCCACCGCCGAAGGCCCCAGCCCCCTGAATCCTCTGGGCAGCCCTGGAAATCAGCTGTTGCTACCAGCTAATCAAACAACATGCACAAACCTCCTAGGACACCGAAAATCGAATCCTGTGCTTAAAAAAAGTAAATGTTATTAAAAAGAAAAAGAAAGAAAATACATCTGGAAGTCAGGCTATCATTAGATTTAAAAAGATTAAATATAATAATTAAGCATCAAAAATGGTTTTCTTGCGATCCAGCTTAATGGTTACAAGCAAAACAAAAGCATTTGGTGGTTAGCACAGAGAAGTCCACAAACCATAAAGAAATAAAAGAGATAAACCTAATCGTGTTTTCCTAGACATTTTCTGGTCTACTTACATATCTGAGGGTTTAAATAAGTAGTTTCTAGGTATGATTCGATGGTTTTTCTAACCTGGCTTAAAGCTTTTTACAGCATAGTCCCAGCCCTGTCTCCTCTGTCCCCTTTCTCCGGAGAACAATGACAGACAAAGGGAAGGTTTTTTCCCAATTTTAAAAAGTTCTAGCTCTCCCATTGGCTTTTATGGTCAGGTCCCATTTATAGCCCATTCCCTTCCTTTTACCTGTGGGCTTTTTTAACCCTTTACAGGTAAAGCAAGGAGAGAACGGCTACTAAGAGGGATTTTTGTAGCTACTGGCTGGCCGGGTGTCCATAAAAGGGAGCTAGTCCCCCACACCCGTTTATTTATCACAGAGACATTCCAGTGCTCATATGCTTTGGAGCAGGGACAGGAAATTGGCAGGGGCTTGCCCTGGTATTAAGGATCTGCCTTTTGCAATTCCTGTAAAAATCTGTCCAAGTTTGGCCAAGTTACGAGCCTTTGGACAAACTGGAGTTTGCACAACCTGTTAGAGTTGAACAGCTAAATTCTCCAAAGATGCCATCTGCACTGAATACATGCCAGCCCCTTGCAGCTCCTCCATATGCACATGCACCATCCTCTGCAGGGATTGAGCACAGGGCTGCAGTCTCCAGGGGCTGAGGTGGACTCTCCCTGAAATTGCTGCTCCCGCCAGCTGTGGTGCCAAATCTGTGAGCAGGGTGGCCATGCCTGCTTGCACCCAGGCAGCATGGAGGAGGGCATAGCCTGAATGCAGAGGGCTCAGGAATTTGGGAGGAGAATGGAGACCAGGGGGACATAGGTGCTGTTACTAGTGGTGCTACTGCACCCCCTGTCTTGAAGTGGTTTCCATCATATACAGGGTTTACAGTTGGTTCAGCACCTGAGGATGGGGAGGGGGATTACAGGAGCCTGAGGGTTGGGAGAAGCATAGGAAGTGGGGGAAACAGTAGCCAGAAAGTGAGGCGTGGTGAGAGACAGGAGGCACTAGGGAAGCTGGAGAGGAGTAGAGGCAGGAGAGGCATCTGGGGTACAGAAGTATGGATGGGAGGGAGGACAGGAGCAGAAGGGTGCAAGAGAGGGAGACGCAGCCAGGCTTGGTGCAGGGACTGGGGCAGAAGTCAGTCATCACCAGAACACACTCTCTTCAGAACCTGGAATTGAACCCAGGAGATCTGAATCTCTCCAGTCCTCCGCTGTCAGCAGATGTCTGTAAAACCCACCGGCAGAGTGTGTTTCATCCCCCTCTAATGCCTGGTCCACATACTCAGCCTGCTGTTACTGTTGGCTACTCTGCTAGCTCAAGTAGCAGAGGTCTGTGTCAAGGAGCTAAAGGGTCGAACCCTGCAGGTGACCCAAGCTGGGGGTCAATAGGCTTTCACATGCTGCAAATTACATTATTAAAATTGCAAAGTGAAGCCTTGGAAAGTTGGGAGATGCCAAAATTAAGGTTTCCCAGACATCTTTAATCTGGAACCTTTATGGATAGACATTCTGCTTCAGTCATTAATTACACAATCACAGTATTTTTTCCAACAGGACCCCCGTTTCATTCAGCATAGCTGGGTCGGAAAGAAGGCTGTTGTCTGTAGGATCCCTGCTTCATTTGGTGTAGAAGCTGGAAGCTGTGCAGTGACTAAGGGAGGGGATTGCAGGCAGAGACAGGAGGGTCACATGGTTAAAGCACTGCCCTGGGAACTGGATTCTAGCCCTACTTCTGGCACAGAGTTCCCAGGTGGTGCTGGGCAAGTCATTTAATCCAGACTTTGTACTGGTGATCACTGACTGCGTGTTCCTCATTTCCTTGGTGCCCAATATGAGACACCAGCCGTGCAGCACACCCCGATGGCTGCTGTGTCAATGGGAGCTGTGTTTTGAGCATATCACATGCTAAATTCTCTGGGGGGAAAACCCAGGCTGTACATGTCTCAAGTTAGGCACCCAAAATTCATACACACACACACCTGCTCTGTGGCTTGATTCTCCCTGTGCAAACTGGGGCTAACCCCACCTCAGCTCACAGGGGCAATGTGAAGCATTCCAGCACTGTGATGAGAGCACTACAGAAACACTCAGGATGCAATGAAGATTTTTAGGCAGTAAAGGTTTGGAATAATGGGCGGTAAGTAAGGGCTGAGGCCACACACTGAATGAAGAGGATAAAAAAGAAGAGCTACCCCTGCTGAATGAGGCAGGAGGTGTGTGGAAGAAGCACTGTGTGATCATGGAATTAAAACCTGTATTGTGATGCATATGTACAAGGGGGCTGAATTTTGCAACAGTAATGTAGCGGGCTTTTTGACACATGCACACACACACATGTACAGCTTGAGCTCATGGCCCATGATGCCCTATGCCACCACAGACTGTACTGCATTTGTGAATGAATCTGCTCCTTCTGTCTAGTCAGAGTCATGCCTGGTCACTTCAGTGTCCAAAAAGAGCTATTCCTACCTGTCCCATATGCTCCTGTCAGCCCCACTGAATCAGCACTGCTCTGTGAGAGCCAGCTGGATTATCTCCAGGTTTATGCATCAACAGGTCTGTTATCCAGGGCCTCAATCAAATTGTTCCCCTTAGCAGACCACTGCACCCAAAGGCCTAAATTCTTGATTGCCTGGCTCCCATACAGATCCTTGGTCATTCAGATTCCACCCTCATTTACCAGTGTGGAACCCACTGTTGCACAGAGGGAGCTAAGAACTTAATTCAGCTCACAGACTTATTGCTACTGGTGGTGATGCACCAGACAGACAAAATCCAGCTCTGGAGAGCTGGTAGTTCTGCAGCTGGTAGCTCTGCAGAGCTGGTAGTTCACAACACCATCCTTTAACTTGTATGCTGAGCGCATTTGATTAGCAGCCACAGAGCCTGATAAAGGCATTTCTAGAGTCACTTTACAAAGCACTTTAGAGCTAGGATGACCCACCTTCCAATCAGTCTCCCCTCTGCCCCAAGCTGTAGTGAGGTGGGGATGGCACCTCCAGAACCAGTGATTCCCCAGGGTTTGTTTTTCAAAGCCTGGCCAGTTATTTCTTCCACTGACAGGTGCCAGGACAGCATGAACTAAAGCAGTACCAAGCTGTGCCTAACTCTCAGTGAATAAGAACAGAGTGGGAAGGGGGATTTGCTGGGGTGATGGCCTAGGGGTCACGTATGCATGGCAGATGAGAGGGGGGGAAGCCGGTACAAATTACCAGGGCTCAGCAGTCCGGAAGGGGGCCCAGGGCTTGGCTTCCCCAGCCCTGTTTAACCAGTCCACCCGTGCTGGAGGGGGCCTGAAAATTTTTTTCACCGGGGCCCAAACCCACTCTCAGCAGCCCTGCATATATTGGGGGAAGATGGGAAATGAGATTCCCATCTTCTTTCCAACAGGGCTCCAAAAAGACAGGACTGATTGCTCTAGCTCCAACACCAGCAGCTCTATCTAAGCTAACAGGTGGAATTGAGCCTTGCGAACTTCAGCAAATTGTACCCCAGAAAGCCTTCTGAAGAGACAGTTTGTTAAAAGCAGATCCAGGGGGAGGGGGTGCAATAAGGCAGTTGATCCAGGCTGTGTGGAGCTGCCAACCCCGGTGTTTACCAGGAACTCGGTCCTGCTGTATCCATCATTGCTAGCCAGGCTGTGGGCTTCTGAGTCAGAAAGGAAATTAAAGAAAATTTGTTTTTGATGTAAGACACCAGATCAGTAACAGAATAAGGCCCTGGGTCTTGAAAGCTGTTCTGAGTGGGTGGATCCAGCCCACAAGGAGCAGCTTGTGGGATCACATCCTAAATGCATGCAAGAGAAACTGTTAATTAAATAGACTAGGATACTACTATGATGGTTATAGAAGAAGGATCTAGATAGATACTGTCTCCAAATGTAGATTGAAATTAGTGAAACCTTTAAGAGCCACAACTTCAGTATTTCTCAGGTTCTTGGGGGGTTTGTTTTAAAGTTGGAATTACAGAAAGAACAGAGAGAAACTGCCATCCCCTCTCCTCCCCTTTCCCATGTTGTTAGCCGCCAACTCTGCAGCACTGAGAAGTTAGGAGCGAAACTGACCCTAAACAAAAGTGAATCTGATGCCACTGGGTTCCATTGTTCAGGCAGAGAAAAATGCAAATAGGAAACAAGTAGAAGAAATAGTAAAAATGCAACAGAATTGTTAAAAGTCATTCACTTTTACATATCCCATTTCTACTGTCAGTGAGGGGCAGCTGTGCTGACAGCATGTGATTTTTAAATGGAAAAGAACCCTGTCAAACAGGGCCAGCTCCAGCTTTTCTGCCATCCCAAGCGCCAAAAAAAAAAAAGAGCAGCGACACTTCGGTGGCAGCTCAATCGCGTCGCTCCTTCTGCGGCAGTTCGACGGCGGGCCCTCCCTCTCTTGCTCTTCGGCGGCAGTTCGGCAGTGGGCCCTCCCTCTCTTCCTCTTTGACAGCAGTTCGGCGGCAGCTCAAAGAGAAAGAGAGAGAATGAGGGACCCGCCGCTGAATTACTGCCGAAGACCTGGATGTGCCACCCAGATACCAGATGGAGTGCCACCCATTTGAATTGGCCACCTCAAGCACTTGCTTCCTATGCTGGTGCCTGGAGCCAGCCCTGCTTTCAAAGTTACAAACCTACTCATAGCATCACAAACCTGAGGCCACTCAGAAACTCAGTACCTTACTGGGGCTGCTGAGCACTTCACAGTACCCAAACCCTAACCTCCTGCCTTGAGTGCTGAGAATCCTGCTGCTTCGGTAAAGGTAGAATCCCTTTTAGATGTTAGTAGTGCACTTCTGGTGTATAACTGAGCAGTTCTGATCCCAGCCAGTAGGAGGCAGCAGTGCACACACAAACTAGCCAGTTCATTAAGACCAGTGTTTCTTAACGACCCCTCTGTGACCCAGCACCGGTCCCTGAGATCTCCCTGATGCAGTCTAGGAAGGCAACAAGCTGGTCCCTGGTAACAAAAAGGTTGAGAAACACTGCACTAGACCATGGACTAGTCTCCCAGGGCCGCGGTGGGAGCCACATCCCATGGGATAGTTACAACCAGACTAAATAAAGCCCCGAGGAATAGGCTATGGGAAACAACCTGCTCTGGCAGGCAGGAGAGGGACTAGAGAGATCCTGTCTGTCTCTAACTGCCATGGTTTGCTAGATGGTTTGGTGCAAGAGAGCAGCACCCTTCTTGAGAGCGCAGAAGAACAAGATTTATTGCAGGGAGGGAAGCTGGGCTGCTTCTTAGGAGCTCTTTGTCCAAGTGGAACAGACAAGTGTTATAAGGGTGAGCCCCAGAGCGAGCTCCACGAGCACTAGAACAACTCACTAGTTGGCACCCAACTGTTGCTGGGCCTTCCCTTTGGTCATTATAACAAGAGAGGGAAAAAAGTCCAGGAGAGCTGGCTGTATTTTAAAGAATCCTTGTTAAGGTTTCAGGAAAAAAACATCCCAATGTGTAGAAAGAATAGTAAATACGGCAGGAGACCAGCTTGGCTTAACAGTGAAATCCTTACTGATCTTAAATACAAAAAAGAAGCTTACAAGAAGTGGAAAATTGGACAAATAACTAGGGAGGGGTATAAAAATATTGCTCAGGCATGCAGGAGTGAAATCAGGAAGGCCAAATCACACTTGGAGTTGCAGCTAGCAAGAGATGTTAAGAGTAACAAGAAGGGTTTCTTCAGGTATGTTAGCAACAAGAAGAAAGTCAAGG